>NW_026900793.1:1625839-2075839 GCF_033783945.1 Neopsephotus bourkii | reverse complement strand
ATGCATCTCTGGCAGTCAATAATATTCGTCTTATCAAAGACAAGCAGACCCAACAAAATAGAGGCTTTGCGTTTGTGCAGCTGTCTTCTGCTATGGTGAGGGCCTCATTGATGCACTGGGGGGAAACAGCCTGTTACGGCATTTGTGTAGCTAAAGTATGTAGAGCCTTTGAGCTGTCTGAAGGACCACCCCAGTTCACTGAGGGTGTGTCAGAGTCTTCCATCATTGCAGTTTGGAAAAAAGGTAGGATGTTTTGAGCACATGGGAAAGCTATTTTTGTAGCAGAATGCTGTTCTGAAGTGAAGGCTAGTTTTGTGCTTGGATCACAGCAATAATGGTCTGGGATCATATTTCATTCACAGAACTTAAGGTCCAGGGTGTATGTTGTGGGAAAAGGTGCACAGAATAGGGCCCCTTCCACCTGGGTGAGGGAAGGAGAGGGATCTTGTTGCTTTGCAGCATCCAGTGGAAGGGTATAGGGACAGGAGAGACTTTTGAGGGTACATAGGGACTGGACAGCAGGCAACAGCCATAAGCCAAAACATGGGAAATTGCAGAAGGTACAAGGAAAACCTAACTGAAGGAGGTCAGCTACTGGCATGGGTTCCATGAAGGGTGGTAGAATCTCTGTTCCTGGAGGTATGTAAAAGATGGGTGGATATGGCACTGAGGGACATGATTTAGTGGTGCACTTGGCAGTATCAGGTTTACAGCTGGATTTGATTTTAAAGGTGTTTTCCAACTTAAATGATTCTGTGAGGCTATATACTAAACTTCAACAGCCGCATGATCTGTCTGGAGCTGCTTCAGGCAAAGGGGAGCAGTTTGGATAAAAACAAGTGCTTAACCTCAGTCTCTGCTGGCCTCCCTTTTGGAGTGATTTGGGGCAAACATCTGCATCATAAAACTAAGACTTTAGAACGTGTTTAATACTCTGTAATGCAGTGAAATGCTCACTGCAGATGGGCTGTGATTAGCCCCATTGAGCTTTTCTGCATGTGTCTAGTATGAGGAGACGGAGGTCTTCTTCCAGCTTTAGCTGTGTGTGAAAAGGCTGAGATCTGGGAAATGTGAACCTCAGTAAAGTGCTGTTTATAGTAATGAGTATTTCTCTTTATAGGATGCCTCTCAACTGCTGCAGATTTTACAAAGCCTTCAGCCTCCGTTAAAAATTGATGGCAAAACGATTGGTGTTGACTTTGCAAAGAGTGCCAGGAAGTGAGTTGTGGTAGTTGATTATTTTTTATCCTTTCCCGTGTTTATATTGGAGTACACCCAGGCTTGAGATTACTGTCACTCCAAAGCTTTGCTTCCCGTAAGTGTCTTGTGTTGCATGTGTCCCGCTTCTCACTGTGCATGAGGACAGTGAAAGGAGCATTTCCTACCACTCGTTTCCAGTCCTGTGAAGATAAGACCATAACTGCTTGTGTACACAGCACACTTGTTTCCTTGGAGACCCTGTGACTTGTTATTGACTGTACAATAATGAACCTAAATCCCTTTACTTGCCAGACTATGCTTTGGCTCATTCATTACAATCAGAATGTTTTGTAACTGCCAAGAAATCCATGTGTAAGGGCAGACTCCACCTCCTTGCACAGGGAGACGCTTCAGGAAAAAGCAGTGTTTACTCAGATGGGTGGTTTGTGTGCTTACAGGGACCTGCTGCTCCCAGATGGCAACAGAGTCAGCGCATTCTCAGTGGCAAGCACAGCCATAGCTGCAGCACAGTGGTCGTCCACACAGGTAGGGCTTGGAGGCTGTTCCTTACAGTCTTGCTTTCCTGAAAGTGAAAACAGGGCCTATCATTTCACTGCTGGCCACTTGGTTGAACTGACCAAAGCTGCTTTGACAGATGTGCTCTGACAGGCTGGATCCTGAGGAGTGTTAAAATGTTTAAATGCAGTAACTTTCCTCTCTCTGACAAAATCTACCTGCTCAAATTTCAGCCACAGACTGGAGAAGGCAACACCCTTGACTACAGCTACGTCCAGTCAGGACAGGAGGGCTATGCACAGTATGCTCAGGTTAGTAGTGGCAGTTGTGCTTTAACCAACCTATAGGGTATTTTAATTCGGGTATCTGCTCATCTTGCTTTGTCACTCATTTCCCACTGCAGTACTCCCAGGATTACCAGCAGTACTACCAAAATCAAGGGGGAGCATTGGACTCAGACACAGCTACCATATCAGGTAGTACTTCCAGTGTATGGGAGATGCTGTTTGTAAGGATAATTTTGCAACAGTGGTATTTTACCTTATTCTTTAGGTTACTTTATTGTGTAAAGGGAGACTTGGCTCATCTTGCTCTCAGGATGTCTGAATGAGCATGTGTTACTAGAGAACTGTTACAGATCTGGTTTAGACTAGTGACAAAAATCTTGAACTCGTGAGAACTGTGTAAGCAGCTCTAGACAAACCTTCAGTGCTGGCTGCTGTCAGAGGCCAGGAATCACTGACTTTAGAGCAGAATATTTGCTCCTGAAAAGGAAACCCTTGTCTGGGTAGAAAATACCTGCTGTGTATCTGTCTCCTTTTGAACATTTGTTGCCGTGTTTGGCTGCTGGAGCTGGAATTAGGAGCTGAAACTGTAAACAAAGGAATTTTAGGTCTAGGATGAAGTACAGTGTTTTACAAATCAGTTGGCTTACCATTATTGTTCTCTGTTGGCAGGAGCTCCGGTCACTACTACCACAGCTGCAGTTGTGTCCCAGAGTCCTCAGTTATACAATCAACAGACAAACTCACCTGACTCTCCGGTAATTACAGTGCTATTTTCTCCTTGCTTTTCACGCCATGGTTATGTGGGATATCTGGCTTAGCTGTGGCCTTTGCTCTTTAAAGTGGGTGGTACAGCAAAGCTTTATGGGTTAGTCACAGTGCTTGTCCTCATAAGTCACTTGTCATTTCGTTTCTACGATGGTTTTGCTCTTTAAAGGTGAGTGCTGGTGAAGAGGCAGTAACTGTTATATGCATGGTGTGGGCTTGGGCTTGGGCTTGGCTCACTGTCCTTGTTTTCATGTGCCTCTGTAATAGATTTTTCTAGTTGAGATTTCCTGGTTTTGTTTTTTCCAGACACAATCAGCACCGCCCACCACTAGCACTCAGGCACAAACAGCTCCCCCGACTGGAGTAGTCCCTGGAACCAAGTACGGTAAGCAGCGGAGTTACTCCTGGGGAAAGGGTACAGGTATCTGTCACTGTAGCAAGAGAGAGAGCTGGCTTTGGCCGAGTGCTCCAGCGGTGGAGCTGTCCCTGGAGAATGTGATCTGCATGGGTGATGAGGAGCCCTTTACAGACATGGCTGCTGTCATAGCAGCTGGTAATCTCAGAACTGTACTTGAAATGTGGAAAGGTACTGTGTGAATTCGACTGGAACAATCATGTCTCACACTTTTAATTTTTTTACAGCTGTCCCTGACACTTCCACCTACCAATATGATGAATCTTCAGGATATTATTATGATCCTGTAACAGGGCTCTACTATGATCCTAATTCCCAGGTAAACAGTTTCTTCCCATCTGTCTTAATTGTGAAGGTTCATTAGTTTCCTGTCTCTCATCATACAAATGAAATTCACTTTTGAGTGCACAAAATACTGCACGTAGCAGATAACTCGCCAGTGTGCATGGAGCTGGGACTTGAATTCTTTCTGACGCAGTCTTTATTTTTTCTCTTCTTTCCTTAGTTTTCTTCCTAGTTTGGCTCATACAGGATCAGCTGTTGTCACAGACACTGTAATTGAGTTATTCCATTGGAGAGTGCCCAGCAGAGTGCACCCAGCTCTGGGCTCTGGTGGTTTCTCTCTTGGGAGGGGCAAAAATTTCTCCGTAGTGCTGTTGGGCAGAATGCCTGTGTTAGGGGCAGATGTCTCAGCCACTCCATGCCTATTCTCTCCTTTATGGAGTCCGCAAAACTTGTCTGAACTGCGAAATACCTTCCCATCTGATGTGGTAGCGTGAATGAGACAGCTTGCTTGTGTTCTCCCTTGGATGCTTGGATGAGATGTTCAACTGTGTAACTGTCTTTTCCTCTGGCAGTATTACTACAATGCCTTAACCCAGCAGTACCTTTACTGGGATGGTGAAAAGGAGACCTACATGCCTGCTGCGGAAGGTATCGCGTACCAACAAACAGCTACCACAACCACCACCAAAGAAGTGAAGGAGAAGAAAGAGAAGCCTAAAAGTAAAACAGCACAACAGGTAAAAAGGTGGGATTGTAACTGGGCTAAAGTCTTCTTCTGTGGGATAATAGTTCTCCTTTTCCCTGACAAAGGAAATGCTAGGTTATTTGGTGGGGTGTGTGCCTGCAATTTGCAGGCGTTGCAGAGGGCTGAGGAGAGGAGGAGTTGGCAAGGCTTCAGTGCAGAAATAAGCTCTGCATAGGAGGAATGCATATGGAATCATGCCAAGAGCAGTGGGAGTATAACTGAGCCGTCACTTAGAGGATTAGATTGATAAGAAGGGTTCCTGCAGTAAACCAAGCAAGCTGCGGTATCTTTGAACGCTGTATACACGGAAAGCAGCTGCACTACATCCAGTGTCCTGTGATGTAAAAATAAAAGGTAGTGGGTTGACTTGTTCTGGAAGCTGTATGCAAGACTGAATCTCTGTCATAGAAGATTGATAGCTGTGAGGGGAGCTGTTTGAGCAAACCACTCTGCATTTCAGATTGCTAAAGATATGGAGCGCTGGGCAAAAAGTTTGAACAAGCAGAAAGAAAACTTCAAGAACAGCTTCCAGCCACTGAGTACCAGGGAGGAGGAGAGGAAAGAGTCAGCTGCTGCAGATGCAGGCTTTGCCCTCTTTGAGAAAAAGGTAAAAGTGCTGGCAGAAGTGTGCAGGGGGCGTGGGGTGGCAGAGAGCTCAGTGCTCATGGCATTCTTGTCTCCTCCAGGGAGCTCTTTCTGAGAGGCAGCAGATCTTGCCAGAGGTGTTGAAAAATGGGGATGATGAAAATCCGCTGAAGGTGAGTGGGAGCTACATGGCAGAGGTGTTCCCAGAGGTTACTGGTAAAGCATTTTACAGGAAGTCAAGCAGATGCAACCTTTCCAACCTGAATTTCCACAGCATCGTCTGTACAAGATGGTGGTAGAGGTTACAGTGTTCCAGTGCAAATGCATTATATTGGGTGGTGGAGGTATGCTGATAAAAGCTGCAATGTCTTCTAGTCTCAAGAGCTCAGTTGAGGTTTTGAGGCTTCTAGAAAGACTGTGCTCAAGTTATTATTTGGCTGGTGGGAGCTAACTCTTGCACCACAGTAGTATGTCATTCTTTCGAGTTGCATTTCATCCTTAGTAATGAGAGAGTGCTGCCCCATCCTGTGCAACACGTATCTCTTGTGTTCCTTTTCTGGGCTCTCCAGACCATGGGACACTGTTGCGTGCATCTTAACACTACACTTTCCTTTCCAGCGTGGCCTTGTGGCTGCCTACAGTGGTGACAGTGATAATGATGAGGACTTGCTGGAAAGAATGGAGAATGAAGAAGAGAAGCTGACTGACTGGAAGAAGATGGCCTGTCTGCTGTGTAGAAGGCAGTTCCCAAACAAAGATGCTCTGATTCGGCACCAGCAGTTGTCTGACTTGCATAAGGTAGTTGCTCTCTGCTATCAGGAGGGTACTTGGTTGCCATAACTTGGTGTGTAAACCATAGCCATGATGCACATTGCTTTTTGGAAAATGGTTCCTCTTAAGGCAGAAATGGCTGCAGGTGGATTGTTCTCTCCCGGAAGTCATCTGCTTACATAAAAAGAGTTGTCATGCATTTCATGTTAATGTGAATCTGTTTTTGTTGCAGCAAAACATGGATATCTACAGGAGATCAAAGCTTTCAGAGCAGGAGCTTGAAGCCTTGGAGCTGCGTGAGAGAGAGGTCAGTGGTAAGATTGAGCAGATGAGTAGCTATTGGAAAACCTGCACAGATAATACGTTGAGCTCTCCTTATCCTGATGCACGTCACTCAAGATAATCCTTGTAAGGCAGCCCCTTCTTGGGTCAAGGTTCAGAGCTGTCCTGGACAGAAGTGCCCCATATCCCACAGGTACCACTTACTAGGGAAGGAGGCTTCCAACTCCAGGGCAGCCATGCTGAGACCAGAAACCTTCACATGGCAGTGCACAGTTGGGACAGGCTTTTCCTACCCCAGTGCAGGCTCCATGTGTCCTAGGGACTTGCCTTTTAGGTTCTCCTTTCTGTGGTGGTAATCAAGCAGGCTGTGGTGGGCAGCTTTTTATAATAGCAGGCACTTGGCCTACTTGCATAGGTCAGAAGCTGAACAGAAGTGTCTTTAAATCAGTACTGAATATGATTACCTCATGCAGATGAAGTACAGAGATAGAGCAGCTGAGAGGCGGGAGAAGTACGGCATCCCGGAGCCACCGGAGCCGAAGCGCAAGAAGGTCTATGACGCTGGCACAGTGTATGTAGCCGACAGCTCCTTGGTCATTGCTTCAGTACACCGTGAACCATTTGGTTAACTCATCTCTTCTTCCTGCAGTAATTATGAGCAGCCTACCAAAGATGGCCTTGACAACAGCAATATAGGCAACAAGATGCTGCAGGCCATGGGCTGGAGGGAAGGCTCAGGCTTGGGAAGAAAATGTCAGGGCATCACAGCACCCATTGAGGTAAGTAGAGATGGGTGCTTTCCTATGAGGCTTGGTGCCTTTTATATCCAGAAGCACTTGCTGCTGCTGTTCTCCTGTGGAAGAAACTGCCATCCACAGGGCTGTGCTTCCTTCCATCGGAAGTCCACCCTGAGATGCTGTGACAGCAGTGTGGCACCTGAGCTGTGTACTCTAGTGCTGCTTGGGGTGGGCTGCCCTCCTTTGGCTTTCCTGGGCTTTGTCTGTACTCAGGCTTGAGCTTGTTCTGAGCAACTTCATTCTAGTTGCTGTTGGGAGTGGTGTGAGATGGTGCATATGCAGTCTTACCTTCTGGTGTCTGTTGGGCATCTCTGCAGAGCACCAGAAGCTGACTGGGCCGTGTCAGTGGAGTCCTGTGTGAGTTCTGTGAAGTCCTGAGTGGCAGTGTGACCTCTTACAGAGCTGAAGCATGTGTCTTTTCCCTTGCAGGCCCAAGTACGAATGAGAGGAGCTGGTTTGGGAGCCAAGGGCAGCTCCTACGGTGTGTCCACTGCAGATTCCTACAAAGATGCAGTGCGGAAAGCCATGTTCGCTCGCTTCACAGAGATGGAGTAATGCACTGTGGCCTGGAAAGCACGCACTTGTTAGCCAGAACTGACTGTTAAACTCTGTAGCCTTGGTGGCCTGGCTGTATGCTGGTTATGGCTGAGTGTTGACCATTTCATTCCCTTGGACTTTTTTTCCCCCTCTCGGCATGTAATACTTCCACGAGCAGACTGAACTGCCTCGACTTCATGCTGGGGAGCTCCTGGTTAGACCAAAAGGGATGCCGGTCGTTGTATGGAACTGTACATAGCATAATGTATTGTGTGTTGGAGCGTGTTGTCCAGATGCTGCTCTGCCCCCAGAGCAGGGGCAGGACCTGCTCGCTGTGGTTTCACACCTTCTGCTCTCATTTTGTTGTATTGTCTGTCTGGGTTTTTTTTTTTTTGTTTGTTTGTTTTTTTTTTTTTGGAGAACTTTGCTGTACATTTTGTATGATACATCTTTGTATAGACTTTTTGAAGACTTTGATTCTAGTTGCCAGTTTGGCTCATTTCCAAATGAAATACATCCAAAAGTTACCTTAAATGTTTCTCTGTGAATGAAGAATTAAGTTGCCAGTGCTTGCTTGTTCTTTCTGTGGTTCTTCTTCACTGATGAGGCTTCATCCCGAAGTTTTCTCCTCCATCTAGTGCTCTGCTCACCTTTCACCCTTGAGTGTGCCATGCCTTGTTCACAGTGTCTTTCTCATAGCTCCAGCATGGATGCTGGGGGACCATATCTTGCAGCCATTCTGCCATAGCTAGGGGAGCCTGAGAGGACTAGCAGAAACATCTTTTGTAGGTTCCAGGACCTGCTCAGGAGACCTTGGGTGTTCCAGCCAGTCCTCTGGTGGGTAGTGGGCTGAGGAGAGGGGGCAGCCTCAGTGGTGCCTGGGGGCGGACAGGGCGTTTGAGGCAGGTGTAGGGAGTGTGTGCAGACCCCCTGCTCTCTGAGGTTTCCCTCTGTTCAGGGCTGTCTTTGGGGTTTTCCTCTGCCTGTGCTGGTGTCTCAGGTGTTACTCGAGCCACGGTGAGCAGGGAATGGCTCAACCCTGGCCTCTGCCTCTACTGATACCTTTTGTTATGGGAGTTGCTCAGTCTTCCTTGTGCTAGGTAGCACTACAGCTGTGCACACAGTGGTTTAGGATGAAGCAAGAGCTGGTCTACCACCCTGCCTTGTGCAAGGTCCAAGGGTTGAGGCTGCTTCCCGGCAGCAGCCTTCCAGGGTGCAGTGAGCTGAGCTCTGCTGGCTGCCAGGTCTACCCTGGGCCCTGTGGCACGGGCAGGCCCCTACCGTCTTGGAGGGATGTCGCGCAGGGTGAGCTCCGCTGGGGGACGCTCCCTCTCCGCCTCGGGTGCCGCAGCACGGGTGCGCGGTGCTGGGCAACGGGAGTGGGGCCGTGTCGCTGCGCCTGTGCCGGGCAGTGCCACCAGGTGGCAGGCGCGGCCCGGCGGTCACCCTGCACAGGGCAGGGCCCAAGTGTGCTGCAGCGCCCAGGACTCAGGAGCCGCTGCTCCGGGCTGGGGGTAAGAGCGGGCGCAGGGCTGGCTACCGGGATGCAGCATCCTCTCTTAGCTCCGCAGAGGAAACTGGCTGCGCTGAAACAATCTCAGTGCCAGCTCTCTGCCTCAGTTCCTCCCCTTCGGGATGATGGTAAGGAGAGACAGGCCTGGCGCACTGCGGCGGGGCCCCTGCGGCAGCCTTCCCCGTGTATCCCGGCTGGCAGCGTGGCAAAGTGCTTTGCTGCTCTGGGCTGTAACCAGGGGCGTTGGTTCCCGGAAGGTGGGGTCAATGGGTCGATAAAGTGCATTTGTGCAGCTCAGCTTCTCCCCAGCCCATCAATCACCTACACAGTGCATCCTCCTGTGGGGCAATGCCTCACGCAAGAAGGGGCCTGCCTGTGCTGGGCACAGCATAGCCTGCTCCAGCTCCTGCAGTTTTCCAGCATTCTGCTGTGGCAAATGGTGCCCCAGTGCCAGCAGAATGGCTGCGGTGCAGACCAGGAGCGAGCTGTGGGGGCACAGCGTCCCTCGCTATCTGCTTGTGGGGATAACTGCTGGAGAGGGGTGCCCAGAGCAGGGCACACTCCTGGGGCTTAATGGGGGCTCTGGGGTCACAGCCCCACCCCGTGGTGGATGGGTCAAAGCCCCCTTCCTGGGGCAGGTGCTGCTGCTGGGGAAGGGGCACAGCATTGGCGCAGGCCCCCCTCTCCCAGGAATGGAGCAGCACATGGAGGCACTGCCTGCCAGCACCCGTGCCTCCAATTTAGGCAGCGCAATGTGGCTGTTCGTGACTGAATGCATTGTGACCCACTGCCTTCAGAGGGACACTGTGTTCCTGCCTCTGTGGGGACTGTCCTTGGGAGGTGGGGAAGCTGTGGGATGGGGCCAGCCCCACAAGCACACGGGGGTAAGGCAGGACCCTCTTGGAGCAGAAAGGAGCTTTGGCGGGCACCCATCCTGCTGGGGCTCATCAGACACGGGAGCTGCTGCTTCTCCTCGCGGCTGGTCCTGATGCAGGTTGCCCCAGGAGGGTGCTGGGCCATCCAAAGTGCCAGATAGGGCTGAAGCAGGTCCCGCCAGGGATGAGGACAGGGCTGCAGCCTGTGGCTCCTTGCAGTCATGGTCCAGCCGCAGGGTGACCTCCAGGGCCTCAGCACCAACCAGGCTGCAGCTCCTCCAGGCAGTTCAAGGTCTCTTTGGGACTAGTTTTAAGGTTCAGGGTTTTTCTGACTGGCTTTTCAGTGTTATTAATGCTCAGACTCCCGGGGCTGCTATGCCCTGGCTTTCCAAGCATCCGAGCTCCTGTGCACTAATTAAGGCCAGGAACCCGGCCAAGTCGTTTGCGTGAACAGCCTCTCTCCTGAGCATTCCCTAATCACTGGAGTCACCAGCCCACGGTGGAGCCCATCACTCTGTGTGGCCAGCCCCAGGCCTGCCTCCCTTGGCAGCTTGCAGGGTGCTGAAACACTGCCTGCAGACAGCAAAACATCCCTGTGCTGCTGCTCGGGGCTGCCAGAGACTCCAGGGTGCAGGCACCGGGCTGGAGCACTCAATGAAGCAACACACACCCAAGGAGCTCAGCTCGGTGCCAGGTCCTGGTGTGCATGGAGTTTGCTCTCCTGTGATCTCTCCCTGCCGTGCTTGCAGGATGGGTCCTGGGTAGAGCTGTGGCGCGTGTGTGTGCCCACTGCTGGCCAAAGTCAGGCAGCCACAACTCTGGGGGGTTTATAGCAGGGTTGCCTGAAATGGGACGTGGGTCTTGCTGCTGCAGTGGGGAGCCTGGGGTGGGGGGACACAGGCACATGCATGTGTGCACTGGTATGTGCTTGTGCAGCTGCCTGCATTTCTCTGCATGCGAGTGCGTGTGTGCCTACCTGTGCACTTACGCACCCATACACGTGTGCTTACCCCTCTCTCCAACTCCCCCACCAAGGAGTTAACACGGCTGCTTCCCTTTCCCTTCCCCACCATGTGGGTCTGCCCTCCCCCGAGCCACTAAATAGGTCTGAAATGCTTTGGAATGGCTCTGGAATCATTTTCCTTCCCTGCGTAAATGATTTCACCTGACTATGTCACAGCCACCCTGCTCTGGCCTCAGCTGTGGATCTGTGGCAGGGAGGACAGGCGGGCCACAGTGCAGCATCCTGCTGGTGTGCAGCGGGTACCACTGCAGCCCCACAGCAGCCCGTGTTTGCTGGGGGCTGCGCCGGGAGCAGGAGAAGGGCAGATGGTGTGGAGCATGCACAAAGGTAGCTCCTTCCCCAGGGGTGATGGCATCCTGCACTCTGCCATTCCAAGCCCTCTCCTGCCCCATGGCACAGAGCCTCTGTGACCCAGGCTGTGTCACCCTGGCAGCTCTTCCCACCCATCTCTGAGGGACCAGTGTGGATGAGGAAGAGGACGCCTGTGCATCATCCCTCACTGCTCCACCCGGGTGCTGTTTTGACCAAGAGCCTGTTTCTGGATTGGGAACCACATGGTCCCCTGCTGGGGTGGAAAAAACTGATTTTAATTGACTCGCCATCCGCAGCAATGTGGACCCAATTTGCAGCCCTGGGGGTGGAGCTGGGGGTTCTGGTGCTGTTGGAAGAAACCAAAAGCAAATGGGGGCTGGCATCCTTGGGACCTGCAGCCGCACGGGCACGTTATCCCTGCCAGGCAGCTGGGGGGGTGCCAGGCTGAGCGCAGACCCTGGGGCTCTGCCATGCAGGCAGCTCACCCTGTCCTGGGCAATTGGGCATCCTCCAGTGCTGGGCTGTCCCAGGGAAGGTGCTCCAGCCTCGCAGAGATGCTGGAACAGGAGAACTGGGAGGGTAAATAAACGGTTTCCTTGGCAGAGTCTTCCCTGCCGCCAGCAGTGAGTTGTCCATCACCTGACAGGCATGCTGGTCTGTTGGGCAAGGCACTGCTGGGCTTGATGCAGGCAGGGCCCTGAGATCCAGGGGCAAGCTGAGCCACCAAGGGTGTTTTGCACCCAGTAAGGTTGGCGTGTGTCCCAGGGTGCCTCAGTTTACCTCTTTTCCAGGGTGGAGTGCACCCCTTGCTCTGGGAGGAATCCCTGTACCCCATAGTCTTCTTCCCACAGGGCTGGTGAGGGGACTGAGTGTGTGTGATTGAAATGCAGAGCATGATCGATAAAAGGGTGGGGGACTGCTGGGGTGCCATGCAGTGCTGGGGTCCTGTTGGGTAGTGATGGGTGCAGGTGGTTGCCTGGTCCAGCTCAGCACACCCCACAACGGGGTCACCAACCAGCCCCATCAGAGCACTCAGGCCCCTTGCTGAGCACAGTGGGTTTGGAGGTGCTGTGGGGGCAGTGAGTGCACACCCAGCCCGGATGAGGTAGGGGGGCCCGAGCCCCCTGTGCTGCTCCAGGAGACACCCACTGGCCCCAGCCCTGCAGCCTGCATGGGCAGAGCAGGAGGAGCAGCTTGGGCCCTTCACCAGGCTGGGAAGCCAGGGAGCCCCTCACTGTCTCCACTGGGAAGGAGCTTGAATGGGAGACGGATTCCTGTCAGAAGCATTCGCACAGGGATTTGTCACCACATACAAACATCTCTTTCCCTCTTTCCCTTTTTGTTTTCCCTTTAACACAACCAGCGCTGAGGGGGTGTGTGGTGCAGGGGGAAATGGGGGCTGGGGATTCTGTGCTCCCAGTTCCTTGGATAAAACAATTTGGTGCTCGTTCCCCTCCTCTAAATGTTGGTTTGGAGAGAGAAACTGCTTCCTGCAGCAGGAAAAGCCAGGCAAGCGGGGGCACTGCATTTCCCCCCAGCATACCCCACCATGGGCCCTGACCTTGTCCTGGGCACCCGAAAGCATCCATGGGCTCTTGGAAGGTGCCTAAAGCCCACCACCCGCAGCTCCATCCCTCTCCCAGCCCAAATAAGGGTAGGATATGCCTGCAGCATCATTAGCACTCGTCTAGCCGCTGTGGTGTGGTTTGAACGCATTTGAAATGCACTTGAAAAAGGCGGATTTGATGGGAAGAATGTGATGGGTTTTTGTTCTCCGACCCCCTGGTTGAAGATATTGGTAATGAGGAGCTCTGACTTTCACTCGGGTTATTTTGGGATGGACTACTTTTTTTTTCTGAGCCGGTGGAAGACCATCAAAGCAACGCTTTGAAAAATGTCCCAGTGTATAAATAACTCTGCTGAGAGCAGGATAACGCGGGCTCCGCGCGCCGAGACGAGGCAGACGGCATCTGCCATGCGACGGCGCGTTAGAAAAGGGAATTATTCATCCCTTCCTCTAATTAACTGGGTACCGCTCACCTGGGCGGGGGGGATGGCCCAGCCTGGGAAGCACTCCTGGCCATGCCAGCGGAGCGGATGCTGCTTCTGGGGTCCCTCCGTGCGTGTCCCCTGGAGCCACGCAGGCAGCGGCTGGGAGCAGGCAGGTGGGTGCTGCCCTGCTGCATGGGGATGGCAGGAGGGTGAGCTGCTACTGGAAAACACGAATACCAGAGTATTCTCCATCACTGGGAAACACCTCCTCTGCCGCCTCACCAAGCTAAAACCCAGGCAAAGGGAGCACATGGGGGCAATCCCTTTGCAGCACACTGGTTGTGGGCTCTTAAGCGGTTTTATGGTGCCTGGGGCTGCAAGCATGGGGCATCCCAAAAAGGAGCCACCCAGATCTGCTTGGAGGTGCGCGGCTCAGTGGGTTTTGGGAAATCCCAGTGGGATGGGAGCAGTGGAGGGGGTGCTGTGCTCCCAAGGCCTGGCAGTGGCAGCAGCCAGGAGGGCTCAACGCAGCGGCTGTGCCCTGGCAAGGGCACAGTGGCTGGGACTTCCCGAGAGGAAGACTAATTTTAGGAGTGCCTCGGAGGGGCTATTTTGGACCCTTTGCTCTCAGTGAGTCACCTGCTATTTTTCAACCCACTGGGGCTATTTCCGTGGCAGAGTGATTTACATGGGCTGGGACAATGCTGCTGCCACTTGCCCCAGGGCTTGGAGCCCAAAGCCATGCTGGGTACCCAAAGCTGTGCTGGGTGCACAACATCCCCCAAGCAGGGTGCAGGAGTGGTTCCCAGGCTGCTGGCTAGGGCTCCCACCATCTCCTGTCTGGTGCCAGGGATACCCGCAGCAGCGTTGACCAGTTTGCAGCCTGTCCCACTCCCTTGCCACCTTCATATGGGACTGCATGTTTGGGCTTCAAGCCCCTCCATCCTCTTCTTCCAGCACTTCCCAGGAGAGATGGAAGGGGAGGGGTTGGAAATGGTGGCGAGGGAGCTGGCAGCTATGGGAAGGGGGTTATCTCCATCTCAGTGGATGGCTTATCTTGGTGCTCGGGACTGAACATCCTCCTCCCCACACACTGAACATCCCTCCCCAAAGCCTGCCGCTCCGGAGCCCACCAGGCAAAGCCCTGTCACTTTCGGAGTTGTCAGAGCAACGTGATGCACCTTTCCGTTACCACGGCAACCTCGGCGGGGAGAAGTTTTTAACATTCAGGCAAGGTAATTTCTCCTTGCAGCTGTGATTCCGTTAGCGCTTGGTTTGCAGCTCCCCGGGGATGCGGCGCCCGCCTTGCTCCTCTGCCAGCAACGTGGGGTGGCGGAGAGAAGGAACACCGGGGCTGGCTTAGGCTGTGATGGGGGCAGTGAGCGGGTGCCCTCCCTGCACCCTGTTAGACGTGGGCTGGTAAATAATGAGCAGGGGAGGGGGCCGGTAATGAGTGGCCTGAGCTTAGGGAGAGCAAATAGATGGGCAGAAGGAGGGGTGAAAACAAGGGTGGATGGTGGGGATATGAGGCAGAAGAAGGGGTGATAGGAAGGGTGGCTGGTGGGTAGATGGGGAGAAGGCAAGGATGAGTAGGGGTGAGTTGGTGAATAGATGGATATGTGGATGGATGTGTGGGTGGATGTGTGGGTGGATGGGTGGGTGGATG
The DNA here is from genome assembly GCF_033783945.1 of Neopsephotus bourkii. Taxonomy (NCBI): domain Eukaryota; kingdom Metazoa; phylum Chordata; class Aves; order Psittaciformes; family Psittacidae; genus Neopsephotus; species Neopsephotus bourkii. The sequence continues at coordinate 2,061,272 of NW_026900793.1, read as the reverse complement.
GGTGGGTGGGTGGATGGATGGATGGATGGATGGATGGATGGATGGATGGATGGACAGACGGGTATCTCCAGCTACCAGCCAGCTGATGAACAAAGAAACCATCCTGGTGTGGGTGAGAGGTGGTGGGTACCCCTGAGGGTCTCACACCCAACAGCACATTGTGTTGTCGTCCCTGCATTTCTCCCCGTGGAGAATACAGAGCTGCTGTTCTCCACCATCCCGTCAGCTCCAGGGTCTCAAGAGATTGTGGGTCCCTCTCATGCTGCCCCAGACCTCATGGGAGGAGGACAGGGCTCCCATAGCACAAGCAAAGCCTCAGCAGCCCCGTGTCTGCCCAGCCCACTCTGGCCCAGAGGAGAAACCCAAGACTAACATTAGGGTTTGGAGGGTCAGCGAAGCCAAGGGGTTGAAGATCCTTTCTGGGAAGAGGCAGCAGAGCCTGGCGCAGACACAGGGCTGCCTGTTCTGCTGCGCTGCAGCATGGGCTGCATGGCTACTGGAGGGCACACGGCCACCTCAGCCCCCAGGCCCAGCACATCTGTTGTTTGTCACAAAGAGCTAATGAGCTTAATTAGGGATGGGTCTGCCATAAGTTTATCAACTCAAAACCACTCCGGTCCCCATAAAGGGAGTCCAACAGCTACTGAATGAGCCCCTTGTTGAACTGGGGAGTGAACCTAGCCTGGGGGATGCTCACTCCAGAAGGGTTTTACTCTGCCTGCAGTGGTAGTGGCCAGGGCAGGGGGTGCAGGGCTGGGGGGACTGCAGTGGGCTGTGCGCCAGCAGGGTGCCTTCCTCCCTGCAGGACAGGCTCCTCGCCCCATCATTAGGTTTCACAGTGAACACTTACTGAAGGGGCAGAGCAGCACATTCGCAGCTCTCATGCCCACAGCAGTGGTTCCTAACAGGGGTCTTTGGATACGTCTTGTGGGGACATGGGCCCCCGGAGAGAGGCATGGCTAGGAAGAGAGCAGAAGAGGGAGGCAGAATGTGGGAACCCCTTGCTATGGAGACGGTGAAGGCTCCTTTCCAGTTCTCGGAGCTTCTCTAGCGAGAATGTGACAGTCTTGAGCAAGGCTCCCCATCCCTGTGGGCTGTTGGCACAGGTTCACCATGCTCCTGGAAGCCAGCTTCTCTGCCCCCTCTGCTGCGTGTTCACTCTGGAACCTAATGATGGGAGCCGAGGGAACAGCTTTGGCTGCCAGGGCATCGTCATGCCGTGCAAGTGTGTGTCAGCAGCAACATGTTCCATGTGCAAAGTGCCGGCAGGGCTGTGGGCAGGGTACAGCCCTGTCCTGCTGGGGGTGGCACATTTATTCCTCCATGCAGGCAGAAGCAATTCCCACTCCCTGGCTGCTTTTGCTAATGGAGCCAGCCCTGGGCAAGGGTTGCAGCACGTGGGATGCTCTCAGCCATCTTTCCTGGGGATTCAGGCTGTCACTGTCCCCCACGGGGGCTGCCATCAGCCTGGGGGGACAGGCAGCCTCTTGTCACTGGTACCTGCTGCAGTGCTTTCCTTAATGATGAGCTCTGCTTGTCTGTCCCCTCAATTAACTCTGCTGTGCTGGCTCATTAGGCTGCACACGCTGAGAAATGCTGCAGCAAAGGGATGCTGCAGTCCCACAGGCGTGCAACGCGGGCTCAGAAATGCACAGACATACACACACGCATCTCCCCATAGAGACACACATGTGCTGACACGAACACACGTGTCCAGACACGCACACGCTGATGACTACACATATGCCAGCAAAATCCTCTCCTCCCAGCCCACGTGCACCCCTGCCTGCACCCCAGCTCTGGCTCTCCCTGCTCACTGCGGGAGCTAAAGGCAATGGGAAGGTTTGCAGGGAAGGCTCATGGAGCTGGTGTCTCTGGAGCGGGGCTTCTCCAGGCTCCGTCCCAGCAGAGGCCACACTGAGCCAGGAAGCTGGAGTGCGTGGGGTGCGTGGGGAGGGATAATCCCCCAACAGCCATGGCCCATCTCCGGCTCTTGCTGTCCCACCGCGAGCAGAGGACGTGCGGGCAGAGCCACGTCTGGCACATCCCTGCCCGGCTTCCTTGGCTTCGGCTGGAGGGCAGCAGGTGCCGGAACGGGAGATCCCTCCTGGAAGCAGATGAAAGGCGGCTGCACCGCCGGCACCGCCACCCGCCTGGGCAGGACCCCGGCCGAGGGCAGGCAGAGCCCTGTCAGGAGCCGCCTGCCCATCAGGAGACCCATGGTCCCACCGGCTCCGGCGGCCTGGGATGAGCCCTGGATGGGAATCCCAGAGCTGCTGTGTCCCAGCATGGGCTGATCCCTCCCTGCAACAGGAAGAGGCAGCTCCCCCCATGCTGCAGTTTTCCCTCTGCCAAACCCTTCTCATAAGAGTCACAGCCTGGTTTGGGTGGGAAGGAACCTTAAAGCTCCCCCAGTTCCAACCCCCTGCCACAAGCAGGGCCACCTTCTGCTAGACCAGGCTGCTCCAAGCCCCTGTGTCCAACCTGGTCCGGGCACCCACAGCTCCTCCCTCATGGGGAAGAGCTTCTCTCTAACGCCTAACCTAAATCTCTCCTCTTGTTCCCCCCCTTTCCTCCTCCCAGGTGTCTGCACCGGGCAGGAAATGGATGCCTGGGACGCCGGGAGGCTGCAGGGGTGCGAGGGTCTGTCCAGCCAGTCCCCAGCCCTGCTCTCTCCCTCTGCCTGAGCACCAGGATGCTGTCCTGAGAACAGACCTGTGCCAAGCCTCTGTGCTGCCCGGTGGGGCCTCATCCCTCGCCGCAGGAGTAAATCCAGCTCTGGGGAGGGCTGAGGAACGTTTATTCCGGCCACCGGTCCTGCTTCGGCAGCCCCTTCCCCTCCGTCGGTGCCTGCCATGTGCGCCCCGGTGCCGCCTCCTCTTCCTGCTCATCCCTCACCCCATAAATCACGGCTCAAGCTGCCCCGCGGGGCTGGGGGCTGCCAGCTTCTCTCAGGTGGCCAGCACATTGCCCGCATGGGCTGTCCCGAGCTCTCCCAGGCAGAGGCCACCACGGGGAGGTGGCAACTGCCCCGGTTCAAGCAGTGCTGCTTGGTGCTCCCCAAGTTGGCACCTCCCCACTTCAGCAGCAGCAGCTCTGTCACCTCCCTGCTCCTCACACCTCCATCCCAGGGGCCAGTAAATGCTGTCGACCCACAGCTGCCCTGGTGCTGTGCAGGGAATTCCTTCCTCCTGTTGGCCTCCCTCTTTCCAAACCAGTTTGATTCCGCAGTAGGTTCCCCCTGCTCTCAGCACCCCATCCTGCTGATGCTGCACATCCCAGCCTGTCTCCTGCCTGCCTCCCAGCACCCTGCTCTCAGCACCCCATCCTGCTGATGCTGCACATCCCAGCCTGTCTCCTGCCTGCCTCCCAGCACCCTGCTCTCAGCACCCCATCCTGCTGATGCTGAACATCCCAGCCTGTCTCCTGCCTGCCTCCCAGCACCCAGCACCTGCTCCCCACCCTGCAGGGTGCCCACAGATCGGTCCTGCTGGGAAACCTGGCTCCTGCATCCTGCTGCTGGGTCACTGTCTCCAGAGGGGAGCCCGTGGCTTCTGCCAGTGCCAAGATGTCCTGCTGCAACATTCCTTGGAGATTGGTGGGGAGGGAGCCGGTTTGGAAGCAACCTGGGAGCTGGGAACGTGTTAGGGGCAGGTTTGTGGCTCAGGTGAATGCTGCTGGTGCTGGGTGATTCACCCAGCTCAATTTCCCTGCTCACTCTGGCACGGCTCAATGCCTCTCGGTCCCTGACAGCCTCTCTTCAAGACAACAAGCCCCCGGGTTGTTTTCCTCCTCCATCCATTCCATGGTGCAACGGGTATTAGGTAAATCACATCCTGCCTCTGCCGGCCGCCCACCTTCCTCCCATGCTCCAGCCTGGACCTGCCTCAGATGCTTTGATCCCTGCCCTTCAGGGTCACCCTCCCCCTGTCCCAGGGTGCCTGCACATCCCTGGGTGTCTCCTCACCCCCTGGAAAACAACTGGGATAGACAGACCTGGAGCTGACCTTCCACATGGTGTCACACCGTGTGCCAAACCTCAGCATGCAGGGACACACCGCTTAAAGGTGGTGGAGAGCACCTCAGTCTCACTGCAGTGGCTTTTCCAGCCCAGGCTGGTGCTAGCCTTTGGTGCAGCAGCAGCTCCCCCCACCCGCCCTCCCTGGTGGGTTGCATATTTTTAGATGACAAAGACAAGGGGGGAAGAGAGAGAAGAGAAACAAAGAGAAAAAAGCCTCATTTTTTGTGGGGTTTTGAAAAAAAATGGATATTATCCTTCAGAGGAGGGGAGAAGGGCTGGGGGGTTTCAAAGCAGCTTCTCCACCCTATAAGGGATGCAGAGAAGATGCTCCAGGCAATGTGGCCTTTGGCGGCTTTGAAGTTCAGGCAGCAGCTGGGAGGACGGTGATGAAGGGCAAGGCAGGGAGACAGCTTCCCAGAAAGGCACATGCTGGCATCAGCATCAGCATCCCATCGGCATCTGCTGTCTGGACCTCACTGGCTCCTCCGCTGGAGCACAGCCTCGGGGAGGGAGCAGCTCCCAGTATGGCGCCAGCCCTGTGGCAGTGGGGCTGCAGAGGTGCAGGGAAGTGGTCCAGAGTGGGGGGAGCGATGGGGGTCAGATCCTGCATCCCCCACTTGTCATGCCTGTCAGTTGCCACGGCGACCAGGGAGCAGGAGCATCCCTACATTTTGCCGGGAAGGTGAGAGGCAGGATGTGCTTCTGGGGCAGGGGAAGGGATCCAAGGGCAGCACGGCCACAGAGGTCAGGAGAGGCTCTCCCAGTTCCTCCAGTTTCCATGGAGAACCCTTCCACCAGTATTCTCACTGCAGACCCAGTCTGAGCTCCAGATACATGCTGGGATGAACATTATTTCTGTAAAGGGATTCTGGGGATGCCTGGGCCATGCATCTATCCTCACCGGCATGAAGGTGGTCACTACTGGACACATCCCGGTGAGGAGCCTTGGAGCCGAATGATCCCTTTGTCCTGCAGCCAAAAATCTTCTCCAATTGCCTGGTACTGTTTTCTCCCCATGTTCTGACCCAGCTCCCTGGGAGGACCCCCATGCATGGAGGTGTCCCAGTTTCTTCCAGCCCTTGAGCCATTCTGGCTGCCTGGTACCACTGTGTCCTCTCCAGCTCCTGTGCCTGCCGATGCCCATGGCTATACCACTGACCCACTTACATGGCACACCAGTGCATGAGGGCTGTGCCACAGAGCTGCTGGCTCCCACCCTCTGCCCACGTTGCTTTCCCAGGCTCTTGGAAGCCCTTGGTGATTCCAGAACATTAGGAAATGATCTTTAACTGTTGAGTTATCCAATTGTGCCTCTTCCACAGATGACATCAAACATTTCTGTGCATCTGTGGGGGCTGGAAAATGGCTCCAGGCAGCAGTGAAGGGGAGGCCTCACTGTGAGCCAGTGCCACCAGCCCAGGTCTGCTTTCTGTTAGGGTAGCTCCTGCCCAATTCCATAGCAATGTGTGGGGTGATACAGATGTGGTCCCCCACTATGCCATAGTCCCACGTGTGATGGTCCAGAGTGCACTGGGAATGCTTGGTCCCAGTCACCCCTTGATGACTATGATGCTGCTCCAGAGCCTGAGAACGTGCTTGTGTAGCCAGGGAGCAGAGATGAATGAGATGGGGCTACCCACAAGCAAAGGTGTGTGATGGCTCCTTTTCCTGCAGTATGGATAATGCCCAGCCGTGGCACTGCCAACCCAAACTGCAGCTGGACTGGGCATCCCACTCGTCCCTCTGGCTCAGGAATCACCACAGGAGCAGAGTAGAGCCCAGCGCCAGGCTTGGTGCAGGCAGCACTGGACATCCCCTGCCCTGCCATGGTGCCAGTGCTGTCATCTCAAGCTCCCTGGAGTGCAGCTGGGAAGTGAAAGGCCCCAGTCCCATGGGCAGCAGTGACTTCAGCAATTCCCCAGCCACATGCCCGCCAGCACATCACACTGCACACACTACCAGGGCACTCCCCTCCCTTTCCTCATGGGTTCCTGCTGTGGCTGGGGACCCCCAGCAGGATCTGCCCCCCTCTTTGCAGGCAGCTATTGCTCCACCTGGAGCCTCGCCATCACTGGCAGGAGCTGCTTTTCGAATACCTCTGCCATCGGCACCGGTCATTGATCTGGCGCTACCTTTCATGTTCTCACCACATCCCCTTCCCAGAATAGCTGTGGCCAACCTGTCCCCTGACCAAGAGACTGCCTCGCTCCCAGCCCCTCAGCCCCACAGCATCCGCTGCTGGGCGGTGCTGCCCTCCTGCAAAGCGCAGGGCTCGGTGGTGACCATAGTGCAACACCAGCACAGGGGCTGCTCTGGGGGCACCTCTGCATGATGGCAGCTCCAGGCAGGCAGCCCAGAGGCACATCTGGGCAGCCTCAGGCACATCAGCAGGGCACATCTGGGCAGCCAAACCTGCTCTGCCGGGGGACAACAGGCTTGGTTTTTCCTCCCATCACCCTCTGCTTGTCCCCTCTCCTCACTGGGACCTCATTCTGCCCATGTGGGGCAAACCCTCTGCTGCTGCCAGGGAACCCGCTCAGGCACTGGCTCCAGCACAGCCCCCCGTTGGCTTTCCCAGCTTGTCACGGTGCGAGGTGGAGGAGATGACATCCACACTCCTGCCAAGACAAACACAGCGCCTTCCAAACACGCAGGGCTTGGCAAGCCATCGCCTCAGCCATCGATCACCAACCCGCTGCGCTCCAGCCCGTGACAGTCCGGCCAGGCTGTGGAGCAGGGGGGAAGCAGTGTGGGGGTCAGGGGGGGGCTCAGCAGCCCCCTACCCCTCTCCCAGCACTGCTGGCTGAAGGATAGAGCACCCCCCTTTCATCCAGGTTTGGGACTCGGGCTTGCCCTGTGCTCCTAGCGCCCACCATGGGGTGCTGAGCAGTGCCAGGGGGTCTGTCCCCACCCCGTGGGCAGGCAGAGGGTGCCCAGAGTGGGGACATCTTGTCCCAGGGGTGGCTGTGCGGAAGGGTGCCCTCGGGCTGCTGGCCTGGCCCCAGACGGAAAGTTGGCCAGAGCCACCTCCAGGCTCTTACAATAATAAACCCTGCTCCGGCAAGCATTTGTCACTGGGGCCAGAGCAGCGAAGGCCCAGATATCCCAAACATCTGCGGGAGGGAGCGTGGGAGGCAGAGGGCGATCGGGGAGGTCCTGGAGAGGCCGAGCAGGGTCTGTCCTCTCCACTGCGTCCTCGGATGGTGACAGAGCGTAGCATTGCCATATCAACCCTTCTGGAGGCTCTAGTCAGCCTTGAGAGGCAAATCCCACTCCTTTGCATCCCCCTGCAACAGTTCTGAGCTGGGAGCAGCTCAGGGATACGTATGAAGCTGGAGTCACTGAGAGCTGCAGTGTGCAGGCAGCCTGTGGGGACTGGGGGGGACGTAGGCTGTTCTCAAGGCATTGCCAGGATGAGCTGAGGTGGAAGTGCGAGGGATGCTGCTTCCATGTCCTTGTATCCCCCTGCCCTGCATTGCAGCATCTCTTTCACTGTACCCTGTACCACCCTGCCTGCATCCCCTGCTGCATCTCCCTGCCTGCATCCCACTGCCCTGAGCAGTCTCTGGGACCTGCAGCCCTGTCACGCTCTGCCCACTCCTGCCCTGCTCTCCACAGGACGGTTGCAGGCTTCAGGCATTCTGGAGACCTGGAGGGATCCCCTTCCACTGCCCAGCCGGGCTGGGGGGCACTGGCAGCAGGAACGCTTCCCTCCTGTGGGTCAGATCGACAGATGCTGCTTCCCAGAGCTCGAGGTAGAGGAGTGGGGCAGCAGAGGGTTAAGCAGCGTCTGGCAGGCGGGAAGGGGACGGGAGGAGGGGGGCAGATGGAGGAGTTTGTTTAATAGCTGTAGACAAGCTATGCAGCTGTGCAGGTCGGACGGGCCCTGCAGCGCCTGACTCCTGCTGCCCCCCCCTTCCCGTGCCCTGCCTGGGCATGGCCCCCCCGGCTGCTCCGAGGCAGGCACAGGGCTGGCACAGGGCTGGGGAGTGACACAGAGCTATAAAAAGCAGGAACGCTTCCCCCAGAGGAGGACACCGAAGGCAATTGCTGGCAGGCTGGGGGGGGCTGGCACGGAGCACTCCCAGCACCCGAGCCCCAGGGTGCCAGCCTCAAGGGATGCTTTGGCATCTGAGCAGCATCCAAAGGGCTGAGCTGGTCCCAGGGTGCCTCGCAGGCTCCCCTGGGGTAGGTGGCAGCAGGCAGTTGCCCAAGCCAGCAGGCACGGAGGAGCCACCAAACCTGGTGCACCAAACCTTCCCCCCATCCCTCCTGGACCCATCCTCCTCCCTGGGGACACCCACCCGGCACCCCTGGCAGCCACTGCTTGAGCAGGTGAGACGGGGACCCCCGGCCTGGGGAGGAGGCGAGAGACGACAGCCAGGCAGGGGACAGATGGCCAGAGCGTGACGATGGCACAGGCAGTGCCGAGGCATCCGGGAAGTGGGAAGGGGGACAGGGATAAGGATAAGAAAGGGTGTGGGAATGCGGATAGGAACAGAGATGGGGATGGGGACAGGAACAGGGATGGGAACTGGGTCTGGAAGAGGGATGAAAACAGGGACAGGGTTCTGGGTAGGTGGTAAGTGCCCACCACCCCAGCCCTGCAGAGGCAAAAACCAGCTCAGAGGAGGTGGGACAGGCCAGCAGCGTCCCTCAGTGGTGTGAATGTGGCCCCTGTCCCTGGGGCTTGTGGTGAGGGGAAGGGTTCAAGGGTCAGTGCATGACCAGGGAATGCAGTGACCCACCCCTCAGAGTGGCTTGGAAGTGTAGAGAGGCTGGGGGCCAATTAACCTTACTGGTTAATTAGGACAGGAAGCCACAGGCTTAAACTGTAGTAGGGGAGAAGGAAGTTACAGGAAAGGCTGATTTATAAGGATGGGGACTTGGGAGAGTGAGGCCATTAATGGCTCGGTTCTGGGTTAATGATACACTGATGGAGCCAGGACCCTTTCCATGCCAGTGAGCCAGGGTTCTCAGAGACAGGGAGGGGATGCTGGGTACCTACAGTCATTCTGGGGGTCGGATCACAGGAAGGTGGCCCGAGGCAGGGCTGGGCACCCCCTCTCCTGCTTGGTGTCACCCCACTGCAGGTGAGGGAGCACCTGCAGCTCCTCCAGCACCAGGCAGGTAGCTTGGAGGTGGCTGAGAGCAGCCTACGGCTGCGGCTGCCCCAGTTTAATTCACTGCTGAATGTGTGTCACCATCCCCAGAACTGCAACCAGGGAGCGGGTGGCTGCACCGGAGCCCAGCTGTGCGCTGGGGTCGCTGGTGACCTGCTACCACTGCAGCCTTGAGGCAATGGCGCAGGGGAGAGGGTGCCCCAAAGCATCGCCCAATGAGCCAGCAGCAAGGAGAGAAAGTGAGACTGGAAATTCAGGACAGCCTTTGTGTTTGGAGCAGACTGCAAGAGACTGGGGCTCTGAGGGGAAAATAAAAGCTCTCCTTAGAAATTCTTTTATCCCAGGAAGCTCCCGCATATCGTATTTCGGGCCATTTATTTGTACTGCTGACTGCGGCCATTGCGGCCATCCTCTGCTGCACAGAGTGGCCACCGATGAGAAGCCAGACGAGCATCACAGTGAAGGATGGAGCCTGCTGATTTCCAAGGAGCCATCCCTGGGAAAGGGGGTGGCAGCAGGGCTGGGTGCGGACGCCCTCTCTGCCTCCTCCTTGAGCCCCAGTGGAGACTGTCCTGTACACTGTCCCCAATCCCTGCAGTGTAACAGAGGGTAGAGGGGCACTAGGAGAGAGCAGGGGACTGTGCTCAGGGGAGGAATTGCTCCACCAGCATCAATGCCTGCTTGATGGTGTCTACCGGTCTCCGTGCTGTGGCCCTTATGTCAGGATGGCCTTGGTCCCCTGTACCCTGCTCTTGCCCAGGGAGCCTGGCTCAGAGGCACGGGCACCACCCCGGAGGGAAAGCCCAGGCCCATACAGGCACATGACTGGTCTAAGATCAATGCACCTTTCCCTCTAGGAGCCCTGTTTGTGCTTTCTTAGAGTCCTTAATGCCTCATTACCCTGCGTGGGAGCAGGGTAGCGGAAGAAGAGATGGAAAACCTGTGGATGGGACCTCTGAGGCCAAGGGGGAAGGTCTTGGGGGTCACCATGCTTGCACCGGGGTTATACCCACAGGAGGGGGAGAGGCAGCGCCTGCCTTTACAGGCAGCACCACGGAGGCCCCCGGCTTCGGGAGCAGAGCAGGGCACAGAAGGTGTGTGCCTGGAATCTGGAGGGCTCCGAGGTGCCCAGCTCGGGGCAGAGAGCCACGGGCATCAGCTGTTCGGCACCTGCCAGCACTGCTTTGGAGGGCAGGATGCTGCGGCGTGGAGGGGAAATGGTGCCGGGCAGGGCTCGCCCAGAGGCCGGCAGGTCCCGGGACAGCGGGATGCAGGGGACTGGATCACCCATCTTCCCGGGGATTGGGGCTGGGGGTCACGGGGGCATCACCGGGGAAGAGGGAGGGGGGCAGAGGGAGCGAGGTGGGGCTGGGGGAAGAGCCCCGCACCCTGCCCAAGGAGTTGCCGTGTGTGGGAGGCGGTTTCTCGCCGGAGCCGCAGCTCTCACAAAGCCGTCGGCTCGCCCGGGCTCGGCTCCCCGCTGCCTCTCGCAGCCCAGGGCCGCCCCCCGCCGCCCGCCTTGGCAGACAAAGGAGGGACGTCACTTATCTATTCGCTTCCTTCCCCGGGCCGCCGGGAGGACGGTGGGCGCCGGAGGCCAACCGAGCCGCCCGCGGCTTCTCACGGCGGGGCGCCGCCGGCACGGAGCAACAAAAGGCCGGAGCTGTAGGTGAGCGGTGGGGGAGGCGGTGGGGCTCGAACCCGCGGCCCTGAGCGATGGGCGGGGCTGGCGGGGCGGGGCTATGCAAATCACATCCCCCCTTCTCCCCCCCCAGCAGTGAGCGCACGGGCTGCGGCTCCCAGTCGGGGCCGGGCAGCTGCCCCGCCCCGCCGCCGCTCACGGGCCGGGGCTGGCAGTCGCGATGGCGGGGGGCCGTGGGTGCCGGGCGCGGCGTTGAGCCTCGCCGCCTTCCACAGCCCAGCCGCTGGCACCCGCAGAGGTAAGGGCGGGGAAGGGCGGCGGAGAGGATCCCCCGTGCGGGGTGGGGGAGCCTCGGGAAAACTTTCTGCCGTTCGGAACTCGCGTGTGTCCCCCCGCGTCGTCACTGAGCGGTGAAGCGGGCAGGTTGGCGGCTGCGGTCCGGCGGTGGGAGCGCTGACCTGAGCTGATGGCGACACCAGGTGCTTCACGGTGCACCCCCCTCCAGCGTCGCGGGCGGCAGTAGCTGGGTGGTGGAAGCCCCTGCGGTGACCCCTACTCTCGGGAGCTGTTGGCTGGGCAGGCGCGCCCCGCTCCGGTAGCTGGGGGGTTGCGCCTGGGCGACACGGTGCACGCAGGGGCCGGAGGCTGGCGGGGCACCGCTGGGGCAGGGCGGGCTGCGGCAGGGCTCGAAGGCGGGTGGGCGCCCGAGGAAGCAGTGTTGGGGAGGGGACACACGCCTGAGCCCCCCAGCACCGCGGGGCATGCAGCTGAGGGCCGCCCGCTGGGCCCCCAATCACCGCCGGGGCATGGGGCGGGCAGAGCGCGGGGGACCGGGAGCTCTCCCGGGGCCGGGACAGGCGTGACCGGGGGCCGGCGGCGTAAAGTTGTGCAAAGTTATTTCCCGGGTGCGAGGGCCCGAGCTGCGCGGGCAGCGTCCTCATTTCATTGCATTTCTGATTATTTCCCCCCCTTCCCGCCGGTGGCATCGCGCGTTCGGGCGCCGTGGCCGAGAGGAGGGGCAGGCTTCCCTCCCGCTGCCCATCCTGCCTGTGAGCCTGTGGTCCTTTTCTCTCCCACAATGTTTCCTGCACCCTAGGCTGGCTCCTGAGGCCGCTAGGACCAGGCGTAAGGGCCCCCCGACCTCCGAGTCCCCCGAATTCCCCCGTCAGCCGGGGGTCTCGGGCCCCAAAAGGCGTCCCCGTTCCAGCCAAGGAAACCTTTCCCTAATTGCTTGGGCTCGGCAGCGCTCGGTTGACCGGCCTGGGGAGGGGGGGGTAAAGCCGAGCGGGATTTCGATCATCCTTCGGCAGCACCAGCAATGGCCAAACTTTAATTGCTAAGGAAAACACCCCAGCCCCAGCCAGCACGGATGCTGGGGGAGAGGAACGTGGCCGCTCTCCCCCCTGGAGTTCCCAGCTTCCCTGGAGCGCAGATGACCCTGGAAATAGAGATTTCCTGGCCGAGGTGCACTCCAATGGGCCATTTCTCTTTCTTGCTCCCTTGGAATTTGCCTTTCCCGGCCGGGCCTGTGTGCCCTCTCTCGCCGCCGGCCCTTTCCCCCCTCCTCGCCCTGCGCTCGCTGCGCTCCCCTCCTCTCCCTCTTTTCCTTTGTTTGCCATCTCTCTCCCTGTCTCTGACGCGTACGCCGCTCCATCCAAATGCAATAGTGGGATTTGCCAGAATTATTTCCTAAAGCTGCCGGGGAGAAGGGGGGAGGTTTGGATGAAGGGGGGGGGGGGGTATTTAACTGCAACCAACTGGAGTTTTGGCTGGCTGGAGGAACTGGGGGCTCGGGCTGTCCCGGCCCGGCGCTGCTGGGAAGGGCAGAGCCCGGGAATGGGTGGGAGAAGGGGGGGCAGCCTGGAAGGGGGCCGAATGCCAGTACAATGGAGAGGAGCTGCGTGTGCTCGGGGGGGAATAGAGCAAATCGAAATATTTCCTGACTCGGAAGGCGAGAGTAAGAAATAAGATACTGAGGCTCCGCGAACGGCGATGCCGCTGCGCTCTGGGGCTTGCCCTGCTGCTCGAGGAAGCGCGTCACTGGAGGGGCCCGCATGCCGGTGACAGTGCTGCTGCCCCCGTCCCGCTCAGGGCTGGGGCCGTTGTGGTGTGTGCTGGGCACCCCGGGAGGGACCAGCCAGACCAGCCGGATGGGCTGCGGGCAGAGCTCCGGGGTGCGGGGCTGCCCCCTTTGCAGCTCAGCATTCCTCCCCCTTCTGCCCCGAAGGGTTCCTGGCCATCCACCTGGCACCTTCGTGTATTCCTGTGCCCCGTGGGGCAGTGCTGTGGCAGCTGGCAGAGCCGTGGAGGGCACGTCCCCATGAGGGTGGCACGGTGGGGACCCCCTAGTGCAAAGTCTGGGGCTCCTTGGATGCTCAACCCACCCTGGTACCACGGCACGGTGCATCCCGCCCTGATGTGCAGCTCCCTGGGGATGCGAGGAGCTTCCCACTGCAGGCTTCCTCCCAAATCCTGCCCTGAGTCCCCTGGAGCTCCCACCCCAAGGGTGCTGCCTTGGGAGGGGGAATAGGGCCTGAAGAGACGGTCCCTGGGTGAGCGAGCTGGGGGCTCTGTGCTGTGCCGTGCCGGGGTGCGTGTGTGGCTTGCTGGAGGCAGCTTGGTGGGCTCCGCGCCGTGCCGGAGCCCCAGGGAGTCCAGCTGCCTGGCACACAAGCAGGGCTCTCTTTTTTTTTTCCTTTTTCTTCCTCTTTTATTTATGAAGGGGATTTTTTTTTTTTTCGTACGTTCTTGGAATAATGAAGTCCAGATTTCCTTCATGTTGGAAAGATTTGATCCCGGCTCTGCTTGCTGTGGCTTTGCTGGGGGCTGGGAGGGAGGAGACGTGGGCAGAAGAGGGCTGGGAAGGGGACCCCTCTGGGTGCTGGGGTGAGGGGATCCAGTGTGGCGGTGGCTGGGGGGGTGAGGACAATGCTCCTCACCTGGGCAAGGCTGGACGGCTCGTCTGAAGGAGTGTGCTGCAGCCTCCAGCACCGCCCTTGCCTCTCCTGCACGCTTGGCTTGGCACCCACGGAGGTGAGGCTGAGCACCCCCTATTCCTGCCCCCCCCACCATGAGAGCAGAGCTCGGCTGAGATGCTCTGGGCTGGCTCCATCCGCCCCTGGAGGGTGCTGCATGCTGGGGATTGGGATGGGGAGATGTGGGGTTCGTTCCCCACCCCACCGGGGGGTGTGAGTGCAGCACACTGACATCCCTTCTCCCTGTGCACTCTTTGGCAGGCTCGGCCACTCCCGGACTCCCCTCGACCCTGGCACCCAAGCGTGTGTCCACCATGCCCGTGGTTGGTGTCCTCTGGGCCACCCTGCTGACTCTGGGCTGGCGGGCTGCCCACGCCAAGGATCACGGCTTTGGCTTCGCCACCCCCAGGGTTCAGCTGTCCTTCAAAGGTAAGAGCCTGGCAGCATAAGTTGGGTGGCAGAGAGGGACCCTAAGGATGTGGAGAAGACCAGGGCACCCCGGTCCAGGCTGCTCCTTCTTGTCTTGGTGGGGCATCAGCACGCTGCACCCCCATAAATCTCTGTGTGCTGAGCTCCCAGTCTGCCCCCCACCCCAGTCTGTAGGGCTATCAGCCAATCCAGTTCCCCCAGTATGTTTCCCCTTGCAAATGGGTGGCTCCTTCTGTCTGTCAAAGCTGGGTGCAGAGGTACACCCCGAGTTCAAACACCAGTTTGACGTCACCGACCCCCCCCCAGCTGGTGTTAATGCCTGGGAGCTGGCAGGGAGCCGGCAAGAGGCAGGAGGGAAGGATGCTGGGGCGGGGGGGGAAAGGGGCTTAACTCTTTCATAACAGGGCTGCCCGACCCACCCAGCCCACGCTGGGAGCTCAGGGAGACCCCCCCAGTTCAGCTTTAGGGTGCACGTTGGCAGAGGGGCTGGTTCTGAGTGCCTTTATGGAGGATGCAGAGAGGGGTGGGATGGGGAACGATGAGGCAGGTTGCAAACCTCAAGAACAAAAACTGGCTCTGCCAGCGTGGTGTGTCCAGTGCCAGGGCCGTACTTCCATGCATCCCAGCCCAGGGACATGTGTCAGGAGGGTGACGGGCATGTGGAGCCTCCTGTCTGCCTCCCCTTGGGGTCCTGGGGGCTGTGAGCTGCCAAGGAGAGCCGGTGCTGCCTCCATTGCACAGTGCCTTTGCCCCTCGTCAGGTACCAAATCCATGAGCCCAGGATGCAGTGACAGAGCTGGTGGGGAGCACGGCAGCTCCGGTCCGGCAGAGCCCGGAAGGAGATGCCATAGGGGGTGATGGCAACAGCACAGACAGGGTGAGACACCGGTGTAAAGGCTGGTTTCAGCAGGAAAAATGGCTGGTATGAAGAGGCTGGGGACAAGTCTGGGCTGGAACGGTGTGAGCGGTTCCTCCCTGCGCAGCAGGCGCTGCTTTGCCTCTTCTAAAGGTGGTTTTGGTGGGGTTTTGGGGGCTGCTGGGGCACTTTGGCCACTGCTGTTTCCTACCCAGGGATGCATCCCTTGTCCCAGCTCCAAGTGTATTCCTCATGGCTACAGGGAGGGGAGGCTCTGGGGAAGCCCTGGCTGGACCCAGCACCCGCTACCCCGGCGAGGTGTGTGTTAATGCCTGTCGCCGTCCCACAGCCGCCGGCATGCCCGGGAGTGGGATTAACTCTGGATAAGCATGGTCGGGCCTGTTGTGCTGTGGGTGAGGGCTGCTTTGGGGCTGGTGGTTTGTCCCTGGCTGGATGGAGCAGAGGTCACTGGCTCTGCCTAGGGGACCAAGTGCCTGTGTTGGGAGCTCCGGTCCTTTCCAGCTGGGGTGGTCTGGCAGGGCCCCCCTTGCCCTCTCTGCCCCGAGAGGGATTTGCAGTGGGAGAAGGACTGGTTTGCATTGGCATATGGAGAAAAAAGCACACTGGGATTGGGAAGGGATGTGCTCACCCCTTCCTTGCCCATGCTCTTGTAGTGTGGTGGCAGAGAATGAGCCCAGGGTCTTCCTTGAGGGCCAGCTATGAGCTGCATGCTGAGCTGGTGGTGAGCAGCTTCCCCCTGTTGATAATTGCCCAGAGCTTCCTTGAAACCGTGGGCTTTGCTTTCCAGTTGGTCCCTTCTCTTGCACGGGTAGCCTGGTACAGTACCTAAATCCCTGTCCCCAGCCCCCTGGGCAGCTGAAGGCAGTGGGGCTGGATGTGATGGGAGCTAGGCTGTGGGACACTGGTGTGGTGAGTTGAGCTGGGCCCTGCTAGCAGGGACATGGCCATTGTACAGGGGACCTGGTGGCTATTGGTGTGGGCTGGAGGGATGCTGTGGGGTTGGGGTGCAGAGCCCCCCCATCAGCATCCTTCATGCTGAAGGCTGGAGCATCGCCGTGCAATGGTGTGCCTGTGGCGTCACGCTGGTGCCTGGTGGGGTGCTGGGAAGGAGCTGTATGTCTCCGTGTCTGCCCCCCCCCGCCTGGAGCCCTGCCAGCCCCGGGAGCGTCTCTGGGTTTGTTTGCCTTCGCTTGTTATCGCGCGCCGAAGGTTTGTCGCAGCTCCCCGGGGCCTGCGTCATCCTCCCCAGAGCCCCAGCAGCTCCCAGTGCTGGGAAAGAAGGAATAGAGACAATAAGGAAGCCATAGGAAAGGAGCTCCCGAGCCCTGCTGCAGGGTCACCCCTGGTCCTTGCCCCCATCCTGTAACCCCTATGGTCCCTGTCCATCTGCCCTCTTTCTCAAGTCCATGTGGTGGCGGGAGGAAGGTGACCGGCACGGAAAGAACAGTGCTGGGAGTGGCTCCGACACGGCTCCCTATCGCCAGCAGCTCTTCCCAGATCCCAGCCCAGTGCTGGCCAGAAATAGGGTGGATATTTTTAATCATCTCCTTGCTAACAATTCCTCTCCTTCTCCCATACACATCCTGCAGCCCCCTCTCCTCTGAGCCTTCCTCTGGGCCAGGGGCTCGGGCACCAGAGAACTCGATGCTTTCCCCACAAGGATGCAGGAGGTGATGATGATGGTGATTCATCCCTCCGTGTCCTGCTGCCCGTCCGGCGTGGGAAAAGCATGCGGGAAGGAAGGGTGGGCTCTCACCCCGCATCATCGCGGGAAGCCCTCAAGGTCAGGGCTCTCCATAGGGCTTCAAAGGGGGAGCAGCTATGCCAGCACCAGCAGCGTTCCAGCCATGGGGCGGCCCTGGCTGGGAGGGGCTGGGTGAGAGGCAGGGCAGTTCCTGCAGGGGGAAAATGCCACTTTAGAAAGGATCAATCAAGCGGTGGAGTCTCCTGTGGGCTCTGCTGCCAGCCCCCTGCCTGACCTCGCTCCTGGATGCCTCATGCCTCAGTTTCCCCTCCCGCACTGCTGGCATCTCGGCCAGGGGCCATCAGCACACTTGATCCGGGCTGGGGGGATGGCAGATGGCTGGAGGGGAGCCCGGCGAGGGGCCATGTCCCCGGGGCCGTCCTGGCGCCCTCCTAAGCTGCTGCAGCTGTGGGCACCGCTTTGTGACAGCGGGCTGGGATAAACATGGGGGAAACGGGGGGGCATGGCCAGGGCCAAGGGCACGGGGACAGCCAGGTCTGGGGATGTGCCGGAGAGGCTGGGTGCCATCAGTCCCCATCCTGGCATGGGTTGGCGGTGCACCAAACCCCTGTGCTGCTCCTCAGACCCCTCAAAGCTGGGGGGCATGCTGCAGTCCTATCCTGCGCCTTGGGGAATGGGGACATGGGCCTGAGCTCTGTGACCCCTAAGAGGATTGTTTCAGCTGGGTTGATGGGGGGCTGCAGCAGACCCCCACCGTGCTGGGACCGGCTGCTGCTTGGGATAAGCCCCCAGGCTCTGGCTGCAAACCTCCTTATGCTCCTTAACCCCACACCCAAAACCCCCCATGTGATTACAGCCCCCCCCCAAGCCAATATCTAATAAGCTCATTAGTCCTCAAGTTAACACCGCTCCTTCTGGAGCAGCGCAGCCAGCGTGGCCTTTCCTGCGGTCCTGGTACGTGTCATCCCTCAGACCCAGCTCCAGTCCTGTCAGCCCCTGCCCACAGCACCCCTGGCTCCTGCTCTTTCCGCTACCTTTCTGGCATGGAGCAGATGGCCTGGATAAACAGCCGTGTTCCTGGCCGGCACCTTGGCTGGTGCTCGGGGGCTGCAGGCAGAAACAATGTCAAAACCCATTTGAAACGAAAACCCCAAAGGCAGCGGGGTGGGGGGACGACCCCTCAGCTCAGCTCTTTGGTTTTGGGGAGATTCAGGTGGTTTTCCCAAAGCCATGTTCCTTCCCAGGGGGGATTTCCTGCTGCTGGAGCATCCCATGGCCCAGCTCCCACTGGGGACCAGGGTCAGTGCTGCCCGGTGGTGCCCCGGTCCCCCCTGCTGACGATGCTGCTGGGGCATGTTCCCCACCAGCGCCTGGGGCAGGCTCCAGGCTCCACGGGATGAATCAGCGGTTTCGGGTGAAAAAAATGTAGGTTTTCTTTTTTGTGTGTCTTTTTTTGTTTGGTTGGTTGGTGTTTTGTGTTGGCCAGTGCCCAAGTGGCGGGGCAGCCATGGTGCACCCGGCCGGCCCCGCTTTCATCCCGAGGGGTTTGATCCGGGCAGCCGTAGCACCTGCCCTGAGTGCCGGATGGAGCGATGCTCCAGGAGGGCTGGAGATAGGTCTGGGGTGGGATGCAGCGAGTGGAGCCAGAGCCATTTCGTCTCCCAAGCCCCAGCAAGGCAGCTTCGGTTTCCTCCCACCTGTGAATCAGTTAAATGGGAAAAGAGCTTGGCTGGGGGCCACGGAAACTCTCTTATTACATGTAATTAGCTTAATTACATCATAAATAACCCACCAAGGGGTAGCGGAGTGACGCTCAAACAAATAAGCAATTCTGCTTTCATCGTGCGACCCACCCAGCTCTTTGATCAACCACAATAACAACAAATGCTTTAGACACGCGAGGGGATGCATCCAGCCCCCCATTCCTCTCCCAGCATTGCTCCCCATCACTCCCCTCCACCAGGTAGCCAAGGAACTGCATCCCAAATTTCAAGCAGGGAAAACAATAGGGGAGAGCATCCCCCAAATTTGGGGTATGCTTATAAATGTATGGGATAAAATGCTTTGTGATGGAGCTGGGATTTATCCCTGCTTGGCCAGGCTCCCTTGGGACTAGCGCTGAGCTTATCCATCGGCATTTGGAGTGAATTCATTCGTTCCTGTGCAAAGAAAGGGCTCCCGAAAGGCGCTGCCTCTGCCAGCCGGGGGGGAGAGCGGTTATTGAATATAAACACGCCATGTAATTTACATGCTAATTATGTTGAATGCGCTACAAGCCCATAATTAGAAACTAATTAGGTGAGAGCGTCTGTAATTGGTTTTGGGGGTGCAACGATGGTGTACGGTTGTGCACCTGGAGAGGTGACTGGCTCCGGTCCTTATGGCATTAAATCTCAGTGCTGGCGCCCTGGTGGTGTTGCGGGGAAGATGAGGGGGTTTGGGGAGCTGGGGTGAGGAGTGAACAGCCCCCTGGGTTCTCGGTTTGTCCAAGGCCCCCAGTATCTCCCTTTGGCTTTAGAGATCACGCCAATGGGCAGCGGGTAGGGACCGGATTAAGGGCGGAGGTGGGGGCAGCTGCCGGAGCTGTAGTTTCGCCCTGAATTTGTCCTTACGGGGTGAATGTGGCTTTGCAGAGGATGTAATCGGGTGGCGCTGCTTGCCACCGCAAGCTGAGCATCGCCGGTTCCTGGCCGCCGGCATCGCTCCAGGGCGCAGCGTAATTAAATCTCAATGACTGAGGCCACCGAACGATGCCGGGAGGGAAGGGGGGCTCGGTGGGGGCTCTGCGGGACGCTGCTGCGAAGGGACGCTCCCCAGGGAGGCCACCCTGGCTGCGATGCGGGGCAGCTCCTGGCTCCGGTGCTGGGCAATTAAAACGGGATTAGGCTCCCGGCCAGCCGGGAGAGCTCTGCTGGTGCCGGGCTGGCAGTGCGGATGCAGGAGGGAGTAAGCTCATCAGGAGCATCGGCTAACGAGGTGGCTTCAACGGCCCCGGTGGGGCCCCTGCCCTGCTCTCTCCCCAGGGTCCTGCGGCGGTTGCTGGGGGCAGGTTTTGGGGGCACGGTGGCAGTGAGGGATTAGGAGGGCAGGGCGAGGGGGTGTCAGTTTGGGAGGTCAGAGGTTGGGGCAGTGGCTTGCCCGCCCCTCCGTCCCCTTTGGAGAAGGTGTCACGGGGCAGTGGGTCTGTCACCGCCCTGCTTTAGGGGTGCCCCCTCTGATCACTGGGCCGTGGGGGGCTGAATGGCTCCCTTTTGTGCTGCTGCTCTTGTGTCCTGCTGAGTCCTGGGGCCTGCCATCCTAATGGATGTCGGATATTTGGGACCATCACTGGTACGGGACGCTCTGACACCAGTGTCCTGCTCTGCCTGGCTCAGCCCAGGGTCCTGGCTAGGAAGGTGAGGATGAGAGCTCAGACTTGGTGTCTCCGGGCCAGGCAGCAGTGGCAGATGTGGGGTTTTCCCATTGTGGGGGTTCCTGCCCAGTTTAACCGCCAGGGCTGTGTCTGCCTCGAGCACGATGGCTGAGTGTGTGGTTCCAGCACCGGATCCCTGGGCTGGGGATCAGCCTCTGCCGCAGCTGCAGCCAGGCCCGTCCTGCCCGTTCCTGGTTCTGTGTGTGCATGCATGTGCCTCAAGCAGCATCCCTGGGCTGGGGAAAGCTCCAACAGATCCATCCTGTGTCCCCAGGGCAGTGCTTGAGGCGCACGCATGCACACACATGCACACACTCACTGCATAGAACACCTGTGCACACACGTGCAGTGTGGGGCACATACATACACATGCAGTGCACACTGCAAGTTCATGCACACACATGCATGCATGTTGCGCTATACACACGTGGTGAATGGAGCACACACATGCAAGCACATTACACACTATATACATGCACGGTGCATGGGGCACACACATGCACGCAGGTTATGTGCTGTACACACATATGTGCTGCATGGGGCACAAGCATGCACACACACATGCACGCACCCTCTGTGTGGGACGTGTGTGCACACATGCAGCGTGGGGTGTACATACACAAGCAGTGCACGCTACGTGCGCACACATGTATAGCATGTTACGCTATACACACATGCTGCATGGGGCACAAGCATGCACACACACATGCACACACCCTCTGTGTGGGAGGTGTGTGCACACATGCAGCATGGGGCGTACATACACACGCAGTGCACACTGTACGTGCACACACATGTATAGCATGTTACGCTATACACACATGGTGCATGAGGCACACGCATGCACACACACATGCACACAGCCTCTGTGTGGGACGTGTGTGCACACATGCAGCATGGGGCGTACATACACACGCAGTGCACATACATGTATAGCATGTTACGCTATGGACACATGGTGCACGGGGCACACGCATGCATGCACATTACTGGCTGTACACACGCACATGCTGCGTGGGGCCCATGCATGCACGCACACCACTCACTGTACACACACACACTGCAGCTGCAGGCCATGGGACAGGCAGGAACCAGACCCATTGTGCCACAGCACAGGCAGGGAATGCTGGGACAGGCAGGGAGCATCTGGAGCCCAGATGGGACAGGCAGGAGAAGGAGCGTGCTGTGGGCGGGCAGCACCCCCAGTCCCCTATCCTTTGCCACCCCACCTCTGCCATGGTGGGGGCACCCTCCTGCCTGCAGCCTCCACATGCCCACCCTGCTCTCCCCATCCAGCCAGCCCTGGCAGGCAGGCAGGCCCCAAGCTGGGGGGGGGATTGATTTCACCTCCTGTGATGCCGTTTCCCACAGCCTGCCCCAGTGGCTTCCACCCTGTGTGCCCAGCATGCACTGGCCTCACCATCGTGGCTGAGTAGTGCTGAGCAGCTCCATGGGGCTGGGGAGCACCGCTGTAGCCATGGCACAGAGAGGGTTCTCCCTCCCAGTGACACCGGTGGGCATGCATCTGGCTGTGCCTGGGCACCCCTGTGCCCCCTTTGGTGTGGGTTCCCCATAGCCCACTCCTGGCAGCTGGTGTCTGCATGGATGGGGCCTCAGTGAAGGGACAAACCACAGGGTGGGGATGATCATGGGGCCAGCGTACCATGGAGTGGAATCTGATGGCTGGGGGTGGCATCCAAAGGGGGTGACACCTTCAAAGGGGTCATCTGCGGCAGATGGCACTCCATGCATGTGACATCCAATGAATGGGGATGGCATCTGATGGCTGTTGATGTCACCCAAAGAGGGTCACATCTCCAAAGGAGGTAGCATCTGGAGCAGGTAGTGTCCCGTGGACCTGGCATCTGATGGCTGTTGATGTCACCCAAAGAGGGTCACATCTCCAAAGGACGTAGCATCTGGGGCAGGTAGTGTCCCATGGACCTGGCATCTGATGGCTGTTGGTGGCATCTAAAAATGGCATCTCCAAAGAGAGTGGCATCTCCAAAGGGAGTGGCACGCAGTGCCATGGAGGTGGCATCTGGTGGCTGAGTGGCTTCCAAAGGGGTTGCATTCAGGGCAGATCGTGTCCCAAGGGTTGAGTCCTCTCTTGCTGTTGCCGTGGCCCCTGCTGCGTGGTCCTTGGCACGGGCCCACATCATCTGCAGCACTTCTGCCTCCCATCTGGCTGCCTCATTGCACTTGTGAATATTCATGACCCTCATTATCCTCTTTCACTCCTTGCTCCCACACTCGGGCTAAAAATAGCTTCCAAGGGGGGATGGGGTGTGCGGGGTGGGGGGAGGCTCGGCCCCTCCCCAGGAGATGGCTCCTTGGGGTCGCAGCTCCCCATCCGAGCAGCCTGTCTGGGACAGGAGGTCACAGGGCAGGAGAGAGACGATGCTGGAGCTCTTGGGAGCTGTGGGCTCCTGGATGGGGTGCCAGGAAGCACCCCCCTTTCCAGACCCATCTTGGTGGGGAGCTCCGCTCCCTGCTGTGGGGAGCTGGGTCTCCTGAGCCCAGATCCCGTTGTCCCCTCCTCTGGCCACTCTTGGTTGTCCACCCGGCCATGACCATCTCCATTGTCCCATGTTCTGCACAGAGGTGGCAGCATCATGGCACTCATGGAAGGGGAGATGAGCACCATGGCCGGGAAGGGGGCATCTCCTCTCGCAAGACGTCCTCTGGCCAGGACCAAGCTTGACCTTGGGCACGGATGCACCAGAGAAGGTTGGGGTCCCTGGGGTGCTGACTCCTTTGCCCCCACAGAGCTGAAGGCGACGGGCACAGCGCACTTCTTCAACTTCCTCCTCAACTCCAGCGACTACCGCATCCTGCTGAAGGACGAGGACCACGACCGCATGTATGTGGGCAGCAAGGACTACATCCTCTCCCTGGACCTGCACGACATCAACCGCGAGCCCCTCATTGTAAGCAGGGCTGGGGAAGGTGGAAGGGGGACAACCAGGGGCTGTTTCAGGTGCCAGGGCCTTGCATTCGATGGGCATCGGTGGTGGTGGCGGGGAAGAGGTGGAGCAAGGCAGGAGCTCTGATCTTCCCTGGGCTGGTGTCCCTGCAGATCCACTGGCCCGCATCCCAGCAGAGGATTGAGGAGTGCATCCTGTCAGGCAAGAACAGCAACGTGAGTGGCCATCACCAGCACCCTTTCTGTAGCAGTGGGAGGCCTGGTGCCAGCACTGCAGGGGGATTCATGCCTTACCCTGGAAAAGCCATCTCCTGAGTGCCCTTCCTTGCTGCTTCCTCCTCCCAGTCAGGGTTGAGTCCTGTTTGCGAGATCATGGCCCATGCCAACCCCAACCCGTGCTGTCTCACGCCACATGCCGTCCTATGACCCCTGCCATCCTATGACCACAATAACCCATGGCCCCACCCCAACCCATGGCCCCTCACTGGGGTTGGTTGTCACCTCTTCCTTTGCTTCCCAGGGAGAGTGTGGCAACTTCATCCGCCTGATCCAGCCCTGGAACCGGACCCATCTCTATGTGTGCGGCACCGGCGCCTACAACCCCATCTGTGCCTTCGTCAACCGTGGGCGCAAAGCCCAGGTGAGGGGAGGGAGGGAGGGATGAGGGGTCTGAGCTGGTGCCTGGCCCAGCTGGGGGCAGGAGGGTGGCGTGGCTGGTGTTGGGAGGGCTGGGGGGCAGAGGGCTGGGGGCAATGGCAGGCTGGAGGGTGACCGTGGCTAATGGTGCTGTGCTGCCGAGCGGGCCCAAGCCATCTCTGCAGAGCAAGGACTTCTCTCCATGCTGGACCCCGATGCTGGCTTCCATGTAATGTGCCCTCCCACCTTGCTGGCTGCAGCCACTGCTGGATCTCCATCAGGACAGGGGCATGTGGCCCCTTGGCTTCCCACCGGGCTGCTGAGCTCCTCATCATATATGTGGAGGATGCTCAGCGCCACACCAGTGCTGGCATTGCACAGGGAGAACTGTGGCAGTGGCAGTGCCAGAGCATGAGACCATGGCGGGGATGTCCCTGGATGGATGTCACCAGGCCCCGAGGACCACAGCGTGCAGCAGAAGGTGACGCTGAAGCCACAAGCAGCCAAGCTGGATGCACTGGACAGAGGAGTGCTCTCAGGACAGACCTGGAGGGAGCTGGTCTCTGCAAGTAGCAGCATGGGTGCCCTGAGCCCTGCAAGGTGTCCGTCCCCTCTGTGCTGGGGGCAGGTCCCAGGCTGTGTCCTCTCCTGTGGTTGGAGTGAGCCGGGTGCCACCAGCCTGAGCCAAGGGAGGATCACGGCGCTGGACATGGAGGACATGGAGGCATCCGCCCTGATGTCCCCAAGGCATAGGCACAAAGTGATGTGGCTGCTGCTCGGGCCACTGCTGACTGGGACTGGATTGGGACCAGATAAGGACTGAACTGGGAGTAGACTGGGCAGTGGCAGCTTTAGAGGAGGACCAGGGTGCTGGTGCCGTTGTGGACATCATGGCCTGTGCCCTCCATCAGATGCAGCAGCGATGTGGCAGGGACAGGCGGTTCCAGTGACCCCACGGTGCTGGCAGCTTCCCACGTGCCACGGCTCATCCCTCAAGTGTTGCTCCCCTGCACAGGGTGCTGCCATCAGTCAGGTGCCATCTTTGTGTCCTTGGTGTGAGCCCAGCCTGGATGGCTGCAGGCGGCTGCCTCCTGCTCTGCCCTGCGCCAGGGCACTCCAGTTCTGGGGGAGAGAGCAGGATCCATCCGGGAGATGCTCTGCGGGAGGCCAGCCCAGCCCGCAGCATCCATGAAACCACCAGCACAGGCACCCATCACCCAGTTTTAGGGTCCCCTTCACCCGTCCCTGCCCTGGGGCTTCCCCCCCCCAACCCCTAACTCTCTGCCCTGCTCCTTCTCCCCAGGGGTTCCCGCCGAGCCAGCCGGGAGGCCGGGAAAGCAGATCCAGCGCCAGCCCCCTCAGCCCGAGACCAGCGCAGAGCAAGGTGGGAACCGGGCTGGGAGCCCGCTGCAGCCGTGCCCACCTCTCCCCGGGCAGTGCTGGAGCCGCGGGCTCCTTCCCACCGGCATGCTTCCGACCCCATGGCCGGGGCCCCATGCCACGGGCATCCCTGCCATCTCCTTCCCTCTTGGCACAGCATCTTCCGGCCACCGGCCTGGCTCTGCTCTCCTTCCTTCACTAACTCCTTCCTCCCAGGACACGTACGAGTCCCCATGGAGGACACTGTCAGGGATTGTGGCTCTCATCCCCACTGCTGGCTTTGCCTGGCTCTGGGCTTGCTGTGTCCTTCAGAAGTGGGACCGTGTGTTGGCAGAGCCAAAGGGCTCGGGATGTGTTAAGGGGATGATGCCGAGGTGATGTGCAGGAGGTGTCTTGGTAGGGTCTACATAAACATCACTGAGCAACTGTTTTGCCATGACCTGGAGGGGCTTTTGTCATCCCTGGCTTCTGGAGGCACCCAGCCCACCCTGACAGTGTCACCCCCCGAGCCATCCTTCTGGACTAACATGGGTCAGTGCATGGGCTGGGAAGCACGTGGGACCTGGACCCCCTACCCATCCCTCTGTCCCCTGGTCCCTCCACTCCAGGGGGAGTCGTACTGGGGCAGAGGCCATGAGCATCTCTGGCTGTGGGCAGCTCCTGCTGCTGAGCTCCCCAGTGCCCGCTGGGGAAGCACTTTCCCATTTCAACTCCTTCAGCTCCCCTGGTTCCTCCCTGCCTGCTGGACCTGGCCCCAGCATCTGCAGGTGCATTTCCTGGGCCAGGGCTCCCTGGGGCTGCTGGCCTCTGCTTCCTGGCACCTCTGATGGGTTTCAAGGCACATGAGCCAAACAGCAGTGCTGGCACTGACGGCTCGCAGGCTGCTGAGCGGGGGGTGAGATGGTGCAGCCAGGGCCAGGGCTGTACTGAAGAGCCAGGCTGTCCCTGTGAGGGTTGCCTAGCTCAGGAGCAGGGCCAGTGCCGGACAGAGATGCTGGTGGTGGTGATGGAGGTGCAGGTGATGCAGTGCAGCGACAGGGACAGCACAAACACGGCTGTGTCCATCTCTGTGGCTGGGGTTGATCTGGGAGGCGCTGGGGTGAGCAAGCCCTCTGGTGGATGTTCACGGTGAGCAGCCCAGCTCCCCACTCCCTTCTGCCCTTCCTGGAGCTGAGGGCTCGACCAGGACTCTGCTCACCCCTCAATGGATGGTGCTGAAACCACATCCGTTACCCCTGTGTCAAAGCCAGAGTACAGGACCAGCTCACTTTGGTTGCCTGAGGTCCCCCCAGTGCCCATGGGGGGTGATGTGCTGCTGCTTCATCCCAGATCTGGGGGTTCATATGCTGGGGGTGAGGGGTAACTGCCCCCCAGTCAGCACCAGCAGAAGACTGGCACTAGGAGAGGACTTTGCGTGCATCTTCGGAGGCAATGTGGGTGCTTCTCCTGCCTGGGGACACGAGACAGTGCCGGGGATGGCTGCAGGGATGGCTGCAGGGATGGCTGCAGGGATGGCTGCAGGGATGGCTGCAGGGAAGGCAGAGGCAACAGTGGGGAGATGGTCTCTAAGGACATGGGGCAAGTTCCCTGGAGTGGGCGCAGGATCTGCCCATGACGCCACCCCACTGGCACCCACTGGGAAACAGATCCTGACAGGAGAAGCGCATCAGGTCCAGCAGCTGAGCTGTGCCAAGCTGTGCCGCTGGCCAAACCCTGCCTACCAAAGCAGCTGGAGCTGAGGGACCCGGAGCCAGCCATGCAGTGCTGTGTAGCGTGACCAGCC
Organism: Neopsephotus bourkii; assembly: GCF_033783945.1. Lineage (NCBI taxonomy): Eukaryota > Metazoa > Chordata > Aves > Psittaciformes > Psittacidae > Neopsephotus > Neopsephotus bourkii. Next base: position 2,034,363 of record NW_026900793.1, on the reverse strand, counting down.
AGAGCGAGAAGATGGCTGGAGGGAGATGTTTGCCCAGAAGTGGACCTGGGGAATGGATGTCCTGTTCAAGCCTGGTAGCTCAGCCAAGTCTCCAAGTGGTGGAGGGCATGGAGAAGCATCCAGCAACGTTGGAGGTGTAGCTCATGGGAGCTTCAGCTTCTCAGAGACCTGCAGACTCTTGGTGTGCTCCATCTGCACCATCCTTGCTGCTGAGCTCCGTCCTGGAGGAGGCTGCCTCGCCTGATGGGCCTTGGGAAGTGCCATAGGGATGGAGGGGTCACAGTCTCACCAGCTCCTCTGTTTCCTTCCTTCTCCAGGATTATATCTTCTACCTGGAGCCAGACAAGCTGGAGTCAGGCAAGGGGAAGTGTTCCTATGACCCCAAAGTCGACACCGTCTCTGCATTAATAAGTAAGTCCCTGGGGCTGGCGCTGCCTGTGTTAGGCAGAGGGAACATGTAGGTGATATGGCACAGCTGCTCCACTGTCTTCCTGCACTGCCCAAATATCCCTCAGCAGCAGGGCTCCTGCCCCTGCCACCCTGTCTGCTACAGCTGTCCATGGCCAGGCACCTGGGATGCCCAGTCCTTGGGCACTTGGCCCAATGGAGCTGGGTCCTGGTTACAGACCAGTGCCCACCTCCCCAGCTCTCTGGGACAGCCACTGGCAGTGGCTCTTGGTTGCCTGGTGATTACCTGGGGCTTGATGGGGCAGTGGGAGAAGATGGGTGGATGAGACTGGGTGGGGGTCTCTGGCTCTGCTCTCTGCAGATGAAGAGCTCTATGCTGGTGTCTACATTGACTTCATGGGCACGGACGCAGCCATCTTCCGCACCATGGGCAAGCAGACAGCCATGAGGACAGACCAGTACAATTCACGCTGGCTCAATGGTGAGTTGGTGTGTCATGGGAACCCAATGGCTTCGGCCCTAGAGATGAGACCCATTGTGTCATGCTGCGTCCTTCTAACAGGACAGAGACAGTAGCCAGCATGGGCAGGTGAATGGGTGGTGGTGTGGGGCAGATGGGTGTGTGAATGGGTGGACAGATGATGGATGGACGGATGGATGGATGGAAGGGTGGAAATAGGGGCAGAAGAGCAGAGAGGTAGCTGTGTGGGACAGTGATGGATGTGTCAGGAGCTTTGCTGGGCAGCAGGAGCTGGTGAGAGATGGGGCTGGCTCTGCCAGAGTCCATGAAGGGGTTTGTGCAGGGCTGAGATGTCAACCGTGTCGCCTGCAGTCGGTGACCCCGAGCATCCCTCCTGCCCTCCTCGGAACACCCCTGCCCATGGGGCGGCAGCTGAATAAACAGAGCAGAGCAGATGGGCTGATGCTGCGGGGCCGGGGAGCCGGCGGGGTGGTAACCCTAAGAGGGGGAGCTGTCAGCACGGGCTGGGCACTGGCTGATGGATGGCAGGGAGAAGCTTCCTGAGAAACTCCCAGGCTGGGTGGTTCCTCCCCATGGGGGGAAGACCAGTTCCCACCACCCTGCTCCTAGAGCTGCAGGAGCTTTCTACCCCATGTACCTCAGGGATGCTCTGAGCCCCTTCTGCAGCATCAGTGTCCTCCAGAGAGACTTGGTTCCTCATCCCACCAGATGGATCAGCCTAGATCCATCTCTCACCCTGTGACCGCAGCAGTGCTCTTCTATAAGAGGGGTGATGCCGGAGGAGAGGGGGCTCAGCATGGGGTGGGGGGTGCTGCTGGGCTGGCAGTGCCATGCTGTGCCATGTCGTTCCAGACCCAGCCTTTGTCCGAGCTCAGCTCATCCCTGACAGCAGCGAGAGGAATGATGACAAGCTCTACTTCTTCTTCCGAGAGAAGTCGGCCGATGCCCCGCTCAGCCCTGGGGTCTATTCCCGCATTGGCCGCATATGCCTGGTACTGGGAGTGGTGTGGGCTGGGAGTGGGCAGCGGAGGCAGAGCTGAGCCCCGGGGTCCCTCTGTTCCAGAACGATGATGGGGGCCACTGCTGCCTCGTGAACAAGTGGAGCACCTTCCTGAAGGCGCGGCTTGTCTGCTCCGTGCCAGGACCCGACGGGATCGAAACACATTTCGATGAGCTCCGTGAGTGAGCGAGGGTGGGGATGGGGGCCTTCTGCACCCCTGTGGGCTCTGGGGGCACCCTTGATGACCCGTACCTCTTAGCTCTCCTCCCTGCCCTGGTGTCTCTTGGTGCAAGGGGGTTCCTGCCCACCTTCCCCATGGTGACACCACCATCTTTCTGTCCCAAGAGGACGTCTTCATCCAGCAGACCCAGGACACCAAGAACCCTGTTATCTATGCTGTGTTTTCTGCTTCGGGGTGAGTGAGTGCTGACCCTCCTGGCACAGAGCAGCGGATGAGGGGTCCCAGCTAGGGGGATGTCCCGGTGATGCCGCGGTGGTGGCAGCACCAAGCTGGGGGGTGACAGCAGGCCCTTCCTCCCAGGTCAGTCTTCAAGGGCTCTGCCGTGTGTGTCTACTCCATGGCTGACATCCGCATGGTCTTCAACGGGCCGTTTGCACACAAGGAAGGACCCAACTACCAGTGGATGCCCTACACAGGCAAAATGCCCTACCCCCGGCCAGGCACCGTGAGTACCCCGAGGCAGTCACGGGGAGGTGACTCTCAAACCCACACCGGGTCACCAAGTGCTGGTGATGGTTGTGCCGCAGTGCCCTGGGGGGACCTTCACCCCGTCCATGAAGTCAACCAAGGACTACCCCGACGAAGTGATCAACTTCATGCGCGCGCACCCGCTGATGTACCACGCCGTGTACCCCACACACCGGCAGCCGCTGGTGGTGCGCACCAACGTCAACTACCGCTTCACCACCGTGGCCGTGGACCAGGTGGACGCGGCAGACGGGCGCTATGAGGTGCTTTTCCTGGGCACAGGTACCCACGCCGCGCACCGCGGGGAACGCAGCATGCTCCGCCGCGGCCCCGGAGGGCACGGCCACCACCGCGACTGGCCACAGCACGTTGCCCTCCGCCACGCTGGAGCAGGGTCAGGGGCTCCAACCCACACCCTGAGATCCAGCCTGGTTCTTCCCCTGCCCCAGTGCCCAGTTCCCACCCCCAGAGCCGGCAGTCCAGCATGTGATTTCCTATCCTAGGGATGCCACCATCCAGCCTGGGCCTCCCTCCACCCCAGAGCCCATCCTATGTGCTTCCTCTTGTCCATACTAAGCCGACCGTCATCTAGCCTTGTGTCTCCTCTGCCTGATTGCCAATCCTAGAGGCACCATCCTCCAGCCCTGTCCTTCCCCAGCTCCAGTGCCCATACTGGGGACACCATCATCCAGCACAGTGCTTCCCCTGCTCTAAGATACACCCCGGAGTTCTTGTGATCTATCCTATTCCTGCCCTGCTGTCTATCCCCAGCTACTGTCCCCACCTTGTCCTGGATGGTGACAGTCCCTGGCCGCAGGCAGTGACCTGAGCTACACACCAGGCACAGCTGCCCGCTATGGCAGGAGAGACATGGGGGTTATCTTGGGGGGATCACTGTTCCCCCCAGCCCCAGCAGGGAACCCTCCCACGTGGGGAGGATGCAGGTGTCCAAGGGTGGCACTGAGCTCCTGGGCATCACGGTGTGTTGCAGACAGGGGCACCGTGCAGAAGGTCATCGTGCTCCCTCGGGATGACATGGAGACAGAGGAGCTCATGCTGGAGGAAATTGAGGTGTTCAAGGTGAGGGCTGGCCAAGTGTCCTCAACCCTTCCAACCACCCCTTTGGGACATCAGCCAGTCCCTCGGGGCTGCTTACCCCTGCCTGCCCCAGCTGCGTGCAGGGGGTTCGGGGTACTCACCCTCAGGCTGCAACATGGGTCAGGCAGTGCCCCCTCCATCTCCATTTCTGCTCCCATCTAGACGCCAGCACCCATCAAGACAATGACCATCTCCTCCAAGAGGGTAAGCAGAGCGTGTGGCAGGGGTCTGGGCAGCTCCCATCACAGGTCTGGCTGTAGCACTGCCCAGCGTCACTGCAGCAGCCGGGTGGCTCTGGTGTCTCAGCCAGTGCCAGTACCGGCAGGCTTCAGCTTATTGTGGGGTGTCCTTGTGGGGTGGGGATGAGACAGCACCTCACCTGTCCTCTCTGTCCCCCAACAGCAACAACTGTATGTGTCCTCGGCCGTAGGTGTGACTCACCTGGCCCTGCACCGCTGCGATGTGTATGGGGAAGCCTGTGCGGACTGCTGCCTGGCCCGGGACCCCTACTGCGCCTGGGACGGCAGCGCCTGCACCCGGTACTCCGCCTCCTCCAAGAGGTACAGGGGGGCCGGGGGTAGCAGTAGGGAACCCCCTGGCCCAGGCTCTCCTGCTCACCCCCTGCCTCCCCCCAGGCGCAGCCGGAGGCAGGACGTGCGGCACGGCAACCCCATCCGCCAGTGCCGAGGCTACAACTCCAATGGTGAGGGAGGGCTGCGGGCAGCCTGCAGCCTGGGCATAGAAGGGTGCATGCTGAGGGCATGGAAAGGGCAAGGTGGCAGTGACTGGAGGGGACATGGGTGGCCTGAGGGGGACAGCTGTCCATGGGAGGGTTGATGATTGTGAGGGTAAAGGGAGAAGGGATGGATGGATGGATGGATGGATGGATACACTGGGGAGGAGGATGACTGTGTGGATGGATGGATGGATGGATAGATTTGGGATGGATGGAGCATGGATGGATAGATGGATATTTTGGGGAGGAGAATGAGCAGATTTGAGTGGGTGGATGGATCATGGGTGGATCATGGATGGATCATGGATGGACGGATGGGCAGTTGGATGCACCCCCTTGTGGAAGCATGGCTGCACTCAAGGAGGAGCACATTTGCTGGGTGGCTGGGGACCAGAGAGAGCTGTAGCTGGCAGCGGGCAGGAGCTCCTGCAGAGTCCTCGGTCGGGAGGAGGGTGGCAGGGCAGGGGTGCAGAGGCGCGTAACGCAGTGCCCGTGGCACACCCCGCAGCTAACAAGAACGCGGTGGAGGCTGTGCAGTACGGGGTGGAGGGCAGCACCGCCTTCCTGGAGTGCCAGCCCCGCTCTCCCCAGGCCAGCGTCAAGTGGCTGCTGCAGAAGGACAACAGCGACCGGCGGAAAGAGGTAGGGGCAGGTCTGGGTGTCAGGGGGTGCCGGGGGGCGCGGGGCTCCATCCCCCTGAGCCGCCCCCTGTGCCCCCCACAGCTGCGGGTGGAGGGCCGGGTGCTGCGGACGGAGCAGGGCTTGCTGCTGCGCGGCCTCCAGCTCGCCGACAGCGGCCTCTACTCCTGCACCGCCACCGAGAACAACTTCAAGCACACGGTGAGCAAGGTGCAGCTCCGGGTGCTCAGCGCCCGCGCCGTCCACGCCGCGCTGGTGCAGGCAGAGACCCCCCCTGGCCTGCCGGGGGCCCCCACTCCCCGCTACCAGGACCTGCTGCAGCTCCTCACCCAGCCCGAAATGGGACTCCTGGACCAGTACTGCCAGGGCTACTGGCGGCACACGGCCGCCAGCCCACCACAGCCACTGGCTGGCCTCAAAGCCAAGGAGCAGCAGGACCAGAAGAAGCCTCGAAACCGCCGGAATCACCAGCCAGAGACCTACGGGCATACATGAAACCATCATCAGGGACTTTGCTAGCACAAGTGGTCTATTTTTCCCCCCTTTTAATATTAAAAATATCTATAAATAAATATATATATATATACACATCCATGCACACACACACACACACAGACACACGTGCTCCACACTCCCATGGGGGTGGTATGTATTGGAGGTTGTGTATAGTCACTGAGGTGATGTGACCTCCCTCTGAGCCCCAAGGAGGAGCAGGGACCCCCAGATGACAGCAGCCACCATCACTGTGTCCCTTCCTGCCCCGGGATCCTGGTGTGCTGAGACCACCCAGCCCTGTGGCCATCCTGCAGCGGGGGACGGCCCATGCGGGGTTGGAGGTGCTGGGGGAGCAGGGGATGCTCGGTGGAAGGAGCAGCAAACCCCATTGGGGAGGCAGGGCAGAGGGAGCACTGGACAGGGTCTGCCCGTGCAGGCTGGGCATGACCCTTGAAGCTTCCTGCCTCAGTTTCCCTACCTGGTTACTGAGGAGCTTTCCATGGGAAGGCTGCTGCCCACCAGGCAAGCCCAGGAGAAGGGGTCTGTGGGGCAGGGTGGCCTCGTCCCCCTCCTTGCAGGCTTAGTGGGGGGGAGCCAGGCCACTTTAGACAGAACCCAGGGGTCCAGGGCACAGTGGGGGCTCAGCCGGGGTCTGTGTGTGGGGAAGGGAAGGAGAAGGAGCTGTGCCAGGGGAGGGCCTCGAGCAGACATGGCCACTTTGGCACCGCCACCCCCAGACGCTTGGGGCACCCATCCATCCATCAGCGCCCCTCGGGGCACCCAGGCGGGTGGGGGGGTTGTAAATAGCTGTGCATGGGAAGCACAGGGGTGAGCAGATGCACCCCAAATAACCGCTGGTTTTGGGACAGGCGTGGGGCCTCGAGTGCTCTGTAGGGATACTGCTGCTGCTGCCCCCATCCCGTTATCCCTTAGCGCTGCTCCTGAGCCCTGCCGGGAGGGCAGAGCACTGGGCTGGGGCCAGGCAGCAGCGAGGGTAGCACTGGGACCACTGTGAAGCTGGGATCACCGGGTGCTGGGAGGGCAATGGGAGGTGGCAGTACTGGGTAGTACAACCTGGGTGTCAGGGGTACGCTGAAGGCACTGGGGGCACTCACAGGCAGTGCTGCAAGCACTGGGGAGGTACTGGTGCACTAGGATTTGGTACTGGGAGCCGCTACTTGGTGGTGGTAGGGGCATGGGACAGTGGAACACTCTACAGGGAGCACTGGGAGTGGTACTGGGTGATACTGGGCTGTACTGGGACCGTTTTGGTTGGTACAGGGGGCAATGGGGGTAGTGCTAGGCTCCTCTGAGCTATACTGGAGGTAGTACTGGGACACTGGAGGTTGGTACTGGGAGCACCAGGAGAGGTACTGAGGCATTAGGATTTGGTACTTGGAGTCAGTACTTGGTGTTAGCGGGAGCATGGGGTGGGAGACTGGTAATGAGCTCTAGGGTGCAGAGCTGTACTGGGGGCAGCACTGGGCACACTGGGGCGTGCAGGGCTGTGCGGGGGCCGCTGGGATGGGGCCTTTCTCCCTCTGGCGGCCAATTGTGGTGTTGCAGCTGCAATGAGGGGACCGGGTGTCTGCGCAAGGGGGCACTGGGCTGTACTGGCGACACTGGGGGAGTCCTGCCAGGATCTGGGGACACTGGGAGGTTACTGGGGTGCCCACAGTGGCAATGGTGGGCGCTGGGGACATGCGTGGGAGGAACTGGTGTCATAAAGCCACCTGGATGGGGCAGTGGCAACACTAAGGTGGTCACTTGGGTTGGTGTGGGAGCAAGTGGGTGGCACTGGACTGCCTTGGGGCAGGCTTTAGGGGTGTGTGTATGTCCTGAGGACACCGAAGAGCACGACTGGGATTGCCTGGGGACACTGGGGTGACACAGCCTTGAGGTACTGAGCAGTGTTACCCAGGAGGAACTTTGGGGAGGTGTTCGGGCATCCCTGAGGATGTTGTGCGTGGGAACACTCAGAGGGTGACACTGTGCTGGCCTGGTGGCACTGGGAGTGCATTGGTGGGTGGCTGGGGACACTAAGGAGTGCACACCGGGGGGCTGGGGACATTGGTGGAGTGTCTTGTAAGGAGGACACAGGGTGGGGTGACTGGGGCTGGCATCCAACCACTGGTGGGTGCCCCTGGGAACACTGGGATGAGTTACTATGGGGAGCTGTGGGCACTGGGCCAGCACTAGGATTGACCAGTGCGAGCTGGGTCAATGGGAACCTTCCCACCCGCTGCCAGTCCCCATCAGCAGAGCTGGAGCTGGGTGCGGGTCCCCCATCCGCAGGGGTGGCTGGATCAGAGCCCTGGCCACAGGGCTGGGGCAAGAGGGGCTGGGTGCCTTGCGCCCCTGCAGGCAGAAGCGCTGACACCGGGAACCCGGGATTGCTGAGCTCAGCCTGCTGCAGATTGAAGGGGCTTTATCCGGGCAGGGCAAGGGGGGGCACCCGGCTTAAGCCCGGGTGCTGAGAGCAGCAGCAGTCGGGTGGCCCCTGGGGACCTTGGCCCCGTCCTTGGCCCGCATTGGTGGCCGGTGGCGGTGGGCACAGGGAGGCTGGTGCTGGAGGCGGCACGGGGCTGGAGCTCGCTGCCCATCCTGGTACTGAGCGCCAAGGAGCGGGTGAGGCACAGGGCCGTGGGGCCGAGGATGGGCGCCGGGGCCAGCGCTGAGGAGAAGCACTCCCGGGAGCTGGAGAAGAAGCTCAAGGAGGACGCTGAGAAGGATGCCAGGACCGTGAAGCTGCTGCTGCTGGGTATGGAGGGGGACAGCACCCGGGGGGGGTCCCATCCTTTGTGCCCCTCACCCCACAGCCCTCCCTATGGTCCTCTGACACCTCCTGGCACCCCTCAACCCAGCCAGGCCTCCCCAATAGCAACCAAACAGCCCAACCAACTGTCCTCCGGCACCTTCTGACACCCCTAAACCCACCTAGCCCATCCCAACAGCAGCCCTAAACCCAACAGCCTATCTAATGTTTCCCTAACTCCCCCAGTACCCCTAAACCTAACCAGCCTACCCCAACAGCAGCCTCACCACCCAGGCAGTCCTAAACCCACCCCAACAGCCCACCCAGTGTTCCCCTGATGCTCCAGCACCCTGAAACCCAACCAGCCCACCTTAATATTCTCCTGTTTTCCCGACACCCCCACCACCCCTCAACCCAATCCATTCACCCTAACAGCCCCTTAAAGTTTCCTCACCCCACAGAACCTGTAAGCCCAAACAGCCCACCCCAACAGCTCCCCATTCCCAGGCTCCCCATTACCAGTTCATCTCAGCAGCTCCCTCACCAGTACACACACACCCTGCCAGGCTCCCCAAACCCAATAACCCATCCCATCAGCCCAAACAATGATCCCTCCTCTTCCAGGCATCTCCCAAACCCAACCAGCCCACTCAGTGTTCCCCCACTCCCAGGTTCCTCAATCCCCAACCAGCCCATCTCAAGAGCCTTCACCACCACCCCACCAGCATCAATACCACCCCACCGGCACCAGTACCCCCCCCTCCTCCTAGGCACCCTCATGCAGCCCACACCAGCACTCTCTGTATGTCCCTGCAGCCCACAGTACTGTGGGTCCCTCCCAGTTGCCCCAGTGGTGCCTGAGGACTGGGTGCCCTGGACATGGTGGGGCCATCAGTACCATCACTGGCCTTTCAGCCCAGGGCTCATCTCCCTGCGCAGCCACAGGCCTAGGGCATGGGGCGATGGGTGCTGGGGTTATGATGCCACCGTGTCCCCATATCCTCCACTGGGTCCCCGAGCACGTCCCGGCTGAGCTGTTGCAGATCCCATTAACCGCAGCAGCTCAGCCCAACCTTAATGCCCACTGGCACCAGGCTGTAATCCTCCTGCCTGAGCCATGGACCTGGAGCTGCCACCAGTGTCCCCAGTCCTGCCCGGCATCGAAGCCCCAGCACAGGGGTGTCTGTGCCACCGGGACTGCCATGACCTGTGTTTTGTCCCTCCAGGTGCAGGTGAGTCAGGGAAGAGCACTATTGTCAAGCAGATGAAGTAAGTGCCAAGGGGTGACACTCGGTGCTCACCGTGCCCAGCTCTTCCCCATGCCACAGCCATGGGGTGTACCCACTCCTTAGTGCCTGGCTCAGCCCCATGGCACCAACCCCATGCTGTACCCACGGGTGCCCAGCTCAGCCCCACGTTTTCCTCCCTGACCAGGATTATCCACCAGGATGGTTACTCACTGGAGGAATGCCTGGAGTTCATCGCCATCATCTACAGCAACACCCTGCAGTCCATGCTGGCCATTGTGCGGGCCATGTCCACCCTCAACATCCAGTATGGGGACACAGCTCGCCAGGTGAGGCGCACCCCAGGCTGGGCAGGGGGGACCCCCTGGTCCCCCAGCCCACTGAGCCCCTGTCTCTGGTAGGACGATGCCCGCAAGCTGCTGCACCTCTCAGACACCATCGAGGAGGGGACCATGCCCAAGGAGATGTCAGACATCATTGGGCGGCTCTGGAAGGATGCAGGCATACAAGCCTGCTTCGACCGTGCCTCCGAGTACCAGCTCAATGACTCGGCCGGCTAGTATGTGGGGTGCAGGAATCTGGGGAGGGGTCTGGGGGTACTGACCCTTGTCTCATGCCCGCCGTGTGCCCGGCCAGCTACCTGTCAGACCTGGAGCGCCTGGTGACCCCTGGCTACGTCCCCACGGAGCAGGATGTGCTGCGCTCCCGTGTCAAGACCACCGGCATCATCGAGACCCAGTTCTCCTTCAAAGACCTCAACTTCAGGTGGGGCCAAGCCCCCCCCCAGCGAGGGCTGGTGTCAGGGGGTGTCGGGGGGGGGGTGTGTGCTGACCCCATCCTTGTCCTGCCCAGGATGTTTGATGTGGGGGGCCAGCGCTCGGAGCGTAAGAAGTGGATCCACTGCTTCGAGGGGGTGACCTGCATCATCTTCATTGCGGCCCTCAGTGCCTATGACATGGTCCTGGTGGAGGATGACGAAGTGGTGAGGAAGGCTCTCCATCCCACACCCCGCTCTGCTTTGTCCCTATGGGGAGTCACCATGGGGCTGTGTCCCTCCACAGAACCGCATGCACGAGAGCCTTCACCTCTTCAATAGCATCTGCAACCACCGCTACTTTGCCACCACCTCCATCGTCCTGTTCCTCAACAAGAAGGACGTCTTCCTGGAGAAGATCAAGAAGGCCCATCTCAGCATCTGCTTCCCCGACTATGACGGTGAGCGCGGCAGCGGCTGCTGGTGGGTGCTCGGCGAGGGCTTGGGTGCCAGCACCCTTCAGCAGGCACCCACCAGGTGTCCTCAGCACCCCATTCAGCGCTGCTACTACCCCTGCACCAAGCACGGTTGGGTCGGCTTGTGCTCGGTGACACTCCATGGGTGCGCCACCAGGTCCCAACACCTACGAGGACGCGGGGAACTACATCAAGCTGCAGTTCCTGGAGCTCAACATGCGGCGGGATGTGAAGGAAATCTATTCCCACATGACCTGCGCCACCGACACCGAGAACGTCAAGTTCGTCTTCGACGCCGTCACCGACATCATCATCAAGGAGAACCTCAAGGACTGCGGGCTCTTCTGAGCCCCAGGTCCGGTGCTCCCTCCCCAGCCCTGGCATCCCCATTCCCCCGGGGTCCAGCCCCACTGCGGCCCCAAGCCCCCTCCACTTGCCCCAAACCCCTGGGATGTGACCGGCTCAGCCCCAGAGACACCCTTGGGTGGGGGAGCACAGCCCCACTTCCCCTCCTTGTCTGTCCTCCCCCCAGCCACCGACACAGGGTGCTGTGGGTCCCTGGGTACCCCATGGAGCTGGGGGTATTGGGGATCCCTTAGGCGCTGAGGGTCCATAGGTATCCCCTGGAGTTGCGGAGTACTGGGAGTCCCTTGGGGGATGAGGGTCCCTGAGTGGCCCTTGGAGCCAGTGCCCCCAGGGGTATTGGGATCCTGTGGGGCCCTTTGGAGTGCTACTGGGGGTCCCTGATACCCCTTGGAGCTAAAGGGAGCTCAGAGATCCTTTGGGTGCTGGATGTTCCTGGGTATCCTTTGGAGCTGGGAGGTACTGGGGGGGTCCCTTGGGTGCTGCAGGGTGCTGGGGGTCCCTGGGTGCCCCCTGGAGCTGAGGGTCTCCAGAAACCCGTTGATTCTGGGGGCTTTGTTCATGGGTGCCCAGTAGATACGGGTGTCCCTATCGAATCCTGGGTGCAACGAGTGCTAGATCCCCCTTGAGGTCACAGGGTGCCCCTAAGGTACGGTACTGGAGCTCCTGGAACGCCACCATCCCCTTCCTGCAGGGGCAGGGGGTGTTAATGGTCCCCCCTCAGCTCAGACCCCCGGCAATGTCCCAGCTCTCTCTCAAGGGTCCCACTGCTGCCCTCACCTCCACCCCCAGGGGATGCTGCTGAGCCGCGGGGTGATGCCAGCCCACCCCATGCCCCCCCAGTCCCCCCCCCCGCTCGGTCACAGGTAGGGGCCATCACTACGTACATTTTCTCCGGTTTGGTGTTTTTTTTCTTTCCTTTCTACATTTTATTATGTCAAACCATGTGAACAATTCGGTAAAACATCCCGTGGGAAAAGCAAGGCCGCAGGCACCGGCTGAGGGGGGCCCCGGCCTGGTGGGGGGCAGCAGGGGCCACTGGACAGCAGGCTCTCCTCACCCCATGTAACAGCTAGCCCTACAAAACTAGGCTTAGAAAGAAGGGGGGGGGATACAGGCAGTGGCAGCACCCCCTGCCCGCCCCTTGGGCAGTGCTGATGGGCAGTGAGGTGGGGTGGGGTGGGGTGCGGGACCCCCCCAAGGCACACGGTTGGGGGTGGGCTGGCTGTGGAGGATGCTGCCACCACATAGCACTCAACGCTTTTAAATAGCTTGGTAAAAAGGTTTCTTTAAAAAGCAACCTGGTGTGGGTTTTTTGCATGGGTTTGGGGTCGGGGGGTGCCTTTCTCTTCTGGTCTGCTCAAAGGAATGTCATCGTCTTGTTTCTGGCTGGGGGGCATCCACGGGGGACCCCCGTGTCCCCTCCCCGCGCCAGCAACACTTGCCATGTAAACAGAGAGAGCGCCGGGGCTCGGAGGCCGTCACCACGGGGCATGGAGGGCAGGGACAGAGGGGTGGAAGGGCTCAGGGCTTAAAAACCAAGATTAAAACCTCGTTTTCCCTGGGATGGGTGACGCCGGCACGGAGGAGGAGGGTGGTGGGGGGCACACACAGGCAGCAGGGGGGACACAGGCCCTGCCACTGCGCTGGCACCCAAAAGTCTCTTTATGGGGTGGGGGCAGAGGGATGAATCCGAAGAGAAGCAGGAGTGGAGGGCGGCATGGTCCTTCCTTCAGCAGCGGGCCCAGGGGTCCTAGGAGAGAGCAGGGGGTGAGTGGATGGGATGAGGGGCATGGGCACCCCCAGCTAGCGATACAGCAGGACGAGATGCTCTGTGGCCACCCCGACTGGCCCTACTGGGACCAGCACGCACCTAGGCAGCACCGGTGCTCAGAAGAGCCCGCAGTCCTTCAGGTTGTTTTTGATGATGACGTCAGTGACGGCATCAAAGACAAACTGCACGTTCTTGGTGTCGGTGGCACAGGTGAAGTGGGTGTAGATCTCCTTGGTGTCCTTCCGCTTGTTCAGGTCCTCGAACTTGCTCTGGATGTAGCTGGCCGCCTCGTCGTACTTGTTGGCCCCTGGGGAGGAGCACACACTGGGATTCCCCACAGGGACATCCCCCCTGCCACCAGCACCCAAGGGCTTTGGGCTTGGCTTAGCTCCCCACACCAGCTCAGCCATGCTCCGATGCTGAACCGATGCTCCCCAGGCACAGTGAGCCTCAGCTAAACCCCCCCCAGGGCTGCTTCCCCTTGTGTCTCGTGCTCATCTTTCCCCATACCTGGGGCACCCCAAACACCACTGCACTCCCCCACTGTCCACCGAACACACCACTTCCCAGGCACACGAAAGCCACCATACCCATCCCCAGCATCGCGTGCTCCACAACCCAGGCAAGGGACTGCCGAGTCCTCCTGCACCACCTCGTCTTATTGCCAAGGGCCCTGGTGGTACCTGTGTACTCGGGGAAGCAGATGGTGAGGGGGCTGTGCACGATCTTCTCCTCAAAGAGGTCTTTCTTGTTGAGGAAGAGGATGATGGACGTGTCCGTGAACCACTTATTGTTGCAGATGCTGTCAAACAGCTTCATGCTCTCATGCATCCGGTTCTGGCAGGGAAAACAGCAGCTGAGCAGGGCAGGAAACCCCGAGCAGCTCCCACCCTACTGCTGACCAACCTGCCACCTCCCCACATTCCTGTCAGCCCAGGCAGGGGATGTCGATGGCCCTGCAAGACTTGGGCCACAATGGCCAGAGCACCGGTGACCACCTGAGGAGGGGGTGCTCCCCCTGTCCCACAAGGACGGGATGGCTCACAATACCCACTCCATCCGCCCCGACTCACCATCTCCTCGTCTTCAGCCAGCACCAGGTCATAGGCACTCAGGGCCACGCAGAAGATGATGGCTGTCACCCCCTCAAAGCAGTGGATCCACTTCTTCCGTTCCGAGCGCTGGCCCCCCACATCGAACATCCTGGGGCAGGGAGGTGGCGTGGTGATGGGCAGCAGATCCAGCACTGCTCTCACCCGCACCCTGCCTCGGTTTCCCCAGCCCCCTGGAGCAGCAGTGGCACTGGGGCAGGCAGAGAACGGTGCCTCTGCCCCAGGGACTTTGCTGGTGCTGTGGGTCTGCTCAGCACCCACCGCCCACCCCAGGGACAGGAGGGTGGCTGGGACCAAATCCCCACTATAAACCAGAGCAGGATGAGGCCACCTTTCCCAGGGGTGTCACTGCTCCAGTAGATGCTTTTCCAGACCTACTCTGGAGTGGGTGCTGTGGGATTTTGCTTTAGATCTTGGACCAAGAGGCACTGCGGTGCGTGGCCAAGAGGCCGCAGGCTCAGCAGGATCACAGGAAGCACAAGGACTCAGGGGACGGTCCCAGTGCACTGCGAGCCTCTCCTGCTGCAGGTGGCAGAGGATGCTCTGCATCCACAGAGCAAAGCCCACCAGCAGCACTCTGTCCACTACCAAGTGCCAGGCTGGCAGCAAGGCTTCCTCACTGCTGTGCCCCAGGATACACCCCATTCCCCTGGACCTCCAAAGCACTGCCCTGCCGATGCACAGCCAAGTGCTTCCATCCCAGCAGGGCGGCAGAGGGGTCACCGCTGCCCCCCACAACCCTGCAGATCTTTCTGCCAGCAGCTCCATTGCCCAGTGACTCAGTTCCCTGGAATGTGCACGGTGCCAGCTCTTCGCCTCGGAAACTGGAGCTCTGGCTATTTCCCATGGATTCTCTGCAGAAAGCAACCCAGTATGCCAGCAGGGCCACTGCCCAACACAGAGACCCCCGGCTCGTGCCCAGCGCCCTTCCCACAGCAGCAGGCACACAGAGGATTCCTTTCCACTTCCCCCTCCTGCCCAAGGCTGGACCTGGCCCCTGGGTGAGCCCTGCGAGGCATTTTTGAGGCTGCTCCAGCTATTCCAGCAGTTTCCGCTCACTCCGAGGCCACAGCTCTCGCCACGAGCACACCCAGGGGGAGTCAGGGCAAGCAGGACCCAACCCAGCACAGGGAGGGAGGGATTTCTTGCCTTGCAAAGGAAGAAGGGAAAGGGTGAGACATACTTGAAGTGCAGGTCCTTGAAGGTGAAGTGGGTCTCTACGATGCCGGTGGTCTTCACCCTGGTGCGCAGCACGTCCTGCTGGGTG
Organism: Neopsephotus bourkii; assembly: GCF_033783945.1. Taxonomy (NCBI): domain Eukaryota; kingdom Metazoa; phylum Chordata; class Aves; order Psittaciformes; family Psittacidae; genus Neopsephotus; species Neopsephotus bourkii. The sequence continues at coordinate 2,019,049 of NW_026900793.1, read as the reverse complement.
GGGATGTAGTCAACACAGGCTATCCGCTCCAGGTCATTCAGGTAGCTGGGGAGGGAGCAGAAAGGTGCTGTGGAAGCTGGGCCATGGGTCACAACCACCGCAATCCCATGGGGCATTCCCACACCAGGGCACTCTTTCCATAGACCCTGGTTTCATCCATTCAGAGTGCGCAGCGCTGAGCACAGTGCACCCCATCTGCACCCTGGGGTCACCCCAGAGCCCTGCCAGGGGGATGCAGCCAGGGCTGGGGGGCTCCCCTCATTTCCCTGGCTGCTTGCACAGGGGAAATGGTGAGAGGAAAGTATTCAGTGCTATGGCAACCAGCCACAGCGCCAGCGGAAACAATCGATGGCGCTGGGCCATTTATAGTCACAAAACACAAAGGGACGGCATCCTGGGAGGAAGTGGGAGGCAGGAGAGACAGGGAGCAGTGTGGCTGGGGGGCTCTCGTCCATCCCGAGCCCCTCTGGGGTAGCACTGCCTGCCCTGCTGCCTGCCCTGGCCCTATCAGAGCCCGGTCACCAGCAGTGGGATTTGGTCCCCAACACTGGGACCAGCTGAGGGCTGCTGGGAGAACCAAGGCAGGTTTCAGTTTCTCCAGCTCACGTTGATGTAATTGGGTTACTATAAACAGGCTCCTTTAAGCACATTAGGCTTGTGTTAATTAAAGGCATTCGCAGCCCTGTAATCTGGTGAAAGGCAGATTACAGCTCACAAAGCCACAGGGATCCCTGGCTCCGATGGCAGCACGGCTGTTGGCCAGCTCCCAGGAAACCCTCTGCTGAGCCGGATCAAAGCCAGAGCTGTGGGCGCCCCGGGACCCCGCAGTGGGTGCAAGGGTGGGGGGAGCGGCACGGCGCTGTGTGGAACAGCTTGAAAACAGCCGGAAACACACACGGGCTCTGGCTGACAGAAAACAGGAAACAGCAGCAGGGCCGCACCGCGCCGGTGGCACTGGGACCATGCACCCGCCCAGGAGCACCCACCTGGCACCCGGAGCTCCAGATGCCCCAAGCGGCTGCAAAGAAGGCAGGGGTACAGACAGGCTGTGTGCTGGGCACGGCATCCCCTGGGTGCCTGTGCCAGTGGCACCACAGGCACAGCATCATCCCCACAGGGATTGACAGGGCATCGATTACTGCACCAGCATCTCTGAGGGGCTGGAGGGAGCTTTTAAGTCATGCTTGGGCAACCCCTGCAGTGTGCCAAACACACCATAAATGCACTTAGTGACACTCAGCTTGCAGGCATCTTGCAGGTATGCACACCCAGACTGTGCCTATGAGCTGCCAGGTCCCTCCTGCCTCCAAACCAGCACCCATGGCACTGCCGGCTGTGGGACGATGACACTGAGCAGGACAGGGACCAGGGAAGCAGGCAGCAGGAAGAGAAAACCATGGATGCTGGAGCAAAGAGCTGGTGGGAGCTTCTCTGGGGTCACTGCTTGCCAGGACCTTTCCTCTACCTCTTACCCCCAGGGACCTCAATGCACAAGAGGGACCCAACAGTGCCAGAGGGCACAACTGGGCTGGCACACAGGGGACCAAGCAGTGGCGTCCCAAGGATGCTTAATCCCCAGTGGGACCAGCCTTAATGGGGTTTTCCTGGCACATCACAAGCTCCCTGTGGCACTGCTTTACCACAGAGGATCTAGGCAGCGAGGGTAGGAGGACACCATGCAAGCTCAATGCAGCCTTGGCCACAACAACCTCTCCAGCAACCATATTTTAGGCAGATTAACATATTTATTAAATCTCTGCAGGGATAAACCCAACCAGATGCAGGCAATTTATCCACCTAAACTCGAGCTTGCTGGCTAATAAACTAGCACAATGCCAAGTCTTTCCATGTAAACCCAGTTAAGATGAAAAGCCTCTTGTGCATCCTTCTTATCCTGTTCACACACAAGGGTCCCCAGTGCCCTCTTTGGAGCTGTTTTTTGCCTTCATGCCCATGAAGGGCCACGAGGACAGGCAGGACCCCTGGCTCTGCTCACATGGGGGCAGCCATCTGAGGGACAAGAGGGGAGAGCAAAGCCCAGGGAAGGCAGTGGGTGCAGAGCAGTGGCAGGAGGGGGATGCAGCACCCTGCCAGAGGAGGAAACAGCTTTTGAAACATCCTCCTTCCCAGTTCTGCTCTGGCAGCACCAGCCCCTGAGGGGATGGGGAACAGCAGCCCCCGGGGGCATTTTCCTTTGTTCACTGAAAGCTGCCCAGCCTGCAGGGCCTGGGTACTCACTAGGCAGCCGAGTCGTTCAGCTGGTACTCTCGGGAGCGGTTAAAACAAGCCTGGACCCCGTTGTCAGCCCACAGCCTCCGGATCACGCTGGCCAGGTCTTCTGGCATGACGCCCTGCTCCTCAGCGGTGCAGGAGAGCGCAAACAGCTGCCGAGCATCATCCTGCAGGGACAAGAAACAGGGATAAAGCATTGGCACAGGGTCACCGAAACTCACTCGGCCCCAAAGGGTTTGGCTGGAGCCCACCGTGTCCCACCCAGATGGCGAGGCAGGAGCTCCAGATGGGGACGAGACAAAAGGGAAGCAATGGACCCATATCTCTGCACCCATCAGGGTAGCCACCTATGGATTATGCTTTTGATTCCCCCTTCCTCAACACCCAGGACAGGAGGTCACGGCCTGTGAGGGAACAGGAGAGTTTGAGCAGGACCACCCTAACCCTGATCCAGACTGGGGACCCCCAACCCTTCCAGGCACACTGGGAGCAGGACACTCACCGCTCTGGAGGAGTCTCCAAAGTCAATCTGCAGGTTCCCCATCGCCTTGATGATGGCCATGATGGACTGGATGGTGTTGCTGTAGACCACAGCTTTGTACTGCCGGCACTCCTCCTCAGAGTAGCCATCCTCATGGATGATTCTGGGGCAGGGAAGAGACACAGGCAAGGTCAGCCCCCCATGGGGCACCCCATGGTGTTGCTTCCTCTCCATGCTCCGCAGCAGCACTGGTGCTGCAGAGGGGAACTTTCCTCAGCTGCCACCAGGTTCAGAGCCCGTGGCTGGGGTCTGTGTGGTGTCAGCCGCAGGGATGGGGCACTCACTTCATCTGTTTGACGATGGTGCTCTTCCCAGACTCGCCAGCACCTGCGGAGGAACCAGAAGGGGAGGTGAGCAGTGAGGTGCTGCCCAAAGATGGGATCCCCAGCCCTGGGAGGGAGGGCAGCAGCGGAGGAGACCTCCCAGCATTGGCCAGGGCAAGGGTCTGGATGGGCACTGGGAACAGCAGAGCCAGGAAACGGGGAGGAAAAGGGGAGCCTAGGGGAGATTTTGCAGTAGCTCCCATAGGGAAGAAATGACACCAGCTCCAAGCCAGGAACATGGCACCAAAGCACTGATGTTTGCCCTGTGGTGCCAGAACACTGCAGCCAAGACAGCGGACAGCCCCAGCTTCAGAACCCCTGCAATGCCCATCACCTGCCATCCCAGCTCCAGGCAGAGCCGCCCTATCCCACATCCCACATCCTGTATCCCTATAGTGCCAGAGGACAATGGAATGTCAGCCTTGCCACATGCCCACAGCTGGGACCGGCAGCAGGCAGCACACAGGATGCTGGCGCCACCAGGTACGGGCAGGGCGCTGGGCACCCAAAGCCGAGCGCTCCAGGGAGCACAGGAAGGAGCTGCCACCTCCACCAGTGCTCCCGGCAGGATCAGCCACCCCCGGGCTGCTCTGCAGTGTGCACTTCCCAGGCTGCCAGGTCCCCAGCCCGGCTGCGGAGGTGGCTGCCAGCAGGGAAAGCCGATGGCTCCCAGCGTGGATTCATTCCTCAGCATCCGAACACGGGGGCTCCGAGGGGACAGCCAGGGTGCCCCAGGCTCCCTCTCCACCATCCTGAGCCCTGGGGACGTCACCCCCACACAGGGGATGTGCAGGTCCCAACCCAGCCCCCCCTCCCCAGGCTGGGAGCAGGAAAGAGCAAAGTCACCCTGGCTGCAAGAAAGGGGAAGCTCAAAGGGGAAGCTGAAAGAGCCAGCACAGGCCCCTCGTCCTCTCCCCAGGCAGGGGGTGACGCCAAGATGGACGAGCATCAGGCTCACTTCACCCCGAGACCCCCAGCGGGACAAGAGCCCTTCAGCCAGGGGCCAGCATCATCCCTGCCCCTGGGTGCAAATCCCAAGTCAATCTCCACGTTCTCTCCTGTCCTGCTTTGGTAGGTCCCGTGGGTGCCCTCAGCCATGGAGCTGCCCTTACTGGAGGCCCCAGGCAGAGCCACACTGGCACAGCCATAGAGAGGGGAGGGAGATTACAGAGGAGTTCAGAAAAAAATCATAAATATATATATATAAAAAAAGCAGATTATGCTAAAATTAACCAGGACAAACAGCCTGCCATGCCAGCTGAGACATGGAGCAGGGAGCAAACGCCTTCAGCCCATGCAGCCCTGGTGATGAGCACTTACCCCCATGGACACCGCTCACAGCATGGAGTCCCCTGAGGCTGGGGCCATACTGGGGCTACACAGACCCTACATTCATTGCCAGGAACACCCAGCCCATGGTTTCAATGCTGCACCTGCTGAGGGACAGGCTCTGCTCAGCCCAGGGTGGGTGTTCAGCATGGCCAGGGCTCTCCAGCAGCCCTGGCCTGCACCAGCACCCTCAGCTTGCTGACACGGCACCCGGCACGGCCTGGGCAGTGTCCATGGTCAGTGCTGGTGACTCCTACCTGGAGCTGGGAGCAGCAGGGGGAAGCATTCTGCCTATCCCTTCATTTCTTACACTAAATACCTCTGGTTTCTGACAACACCAACCCTGTACCGCCGGGCTCAGGGCCCAGACAGGGAAACTGAGGCACGCAGCAAGGCGGAACCTTGCTTACAAGGGGTGAGGTGCCAGTTGTCCCCCAGCCTCCTGCCCTGCCTGACGTCTGCTCCCTGCCCAGGAGGGTCCAACCCCTCTGGACCTCCTGCCTGCTCGCAGCAGGGTGACGGTCACCAGGAGGGCAGGCGTCACCAAGGCCACCCATTCGCCTCTCAAGCTTCCCCTGCAGCTCCTGGCTAGGAGGCAGCTGTGCCATTGCCCCCCTCTGCTCCCTGCTGGGAGCACGCCCGCATGCTGGTGGTCAGCAGAAATTCAGGCCTGAATCTGTGACACCCAGCAGAGCCCAGCAGGAGCCAGGCAGGCAGCAGTTGGTGTCCTGCCCCTCCAATTTCCCTTTCAAAGCATCACCTCTGCCTAACCAAGGGGCCAGGGAACCGCCACCGCCAACACTGCCAGGCCCCAGCACCTGCAAATCCCACCCCGCACAGCGCAGGGGGGACCCTTCCCAGCCCCCCCATTAAGCACAGCAGAGGGGAAGGGTTTCCAATCCCCGGAAAACCCCAGCTGCCGTCCATTCAGCCCCACAACAATCCCCGGGCAGGGCGCCAGCGGCCACTTCCACCCTCCTGCCCAATGCAGGCAGGAGACAGGCAGCGCATGGGGGTCTCACGTCATCCTTCAGCCCCCCATGCTGGCCAGGCACTGGGTAGGATGGAGAGCCCCCAGCACGGGTTGACCGCTCATCCGGGCTTCCTCCAGCCCTGTGCACCCTTCCTGCCTCATTCCCGTCAAAAACAGGAGGAGAGCTCTCTCTTGGGCTAATTTCACCCTTTTTCTGTTAAAAAGAATCAACAATTTAAAAGAAGCAGCTGCCTGGCTCTAAAACACCCTGTTGATCCACCGGCAAAACATTTATTTAGCCAACATATATTTTGCATCCCACAGTTTAAGATGCTTTCCGCCCAGCACAGACTTAACGTGATATATGCAATATACTCCTGGTCAGCATATATTTAACACCATATATTTAAGCAGCTGCTCACAGGTTTTGGGGTCCACCTCACCCCGCATCGCTGAGAGGGAATTTTCCATCTTGCTGCATGGCACCGTCCTGTTTTATGCCTTCAAATATGCAGGCGTGGATGGAAGCAATGCACAGATGGAAAATTGTCCTTATTACAGGGGAGAAGCTGGAATTCAATCCAGCACTGGGTCCGGAGCCACCCCCAGCACCCACAGCCCCATCCTCAGCCAATGTGCTGGGAAGTTTTCCCAGCCTGGCAAACAGGAGCTATTACTTCAGCATGGATTTATGGATGGATTTTACTTCTGGATGAACCCAGTGATCCTCTTCCGAGCGGGACAGACACCCTCATGGGGTGGCTATCCAGGCACCTGTGGGGTCTCTGCCGTCAAACAAGCCTTTCAGAGGTGCCCTGAGAGCAGAGTTCCCCTGAAGACTCAAACAGTAATAATCAGAAGAGATTCCCCTCGACATTTTCCTTCCTACCCAAAATAGATGGAAAATTGCTGTAAAAACAATTGTGTTTTCTTAAAACCCCACAGCGACACAGGGCGTTTTTCCCAGGGGCCATCCCGTTCCGGCACAGGGCTGGCCGCTTCCCAGGAGGAGCCTGCGCATTTGCCTATGGTGGGATGCCACGTTCCCAGGCAGCACCCCCAAACGAGGGGGCACCAGGGAGGCCTGAACCCCTTTGTCCAAGAGAGCAGATGGAAACACAGAAAAAACACCCACAAAAGTAGGAATAATTGAGCAGCCAGAAGGGCATTTGGAGTACATGGGGGAGGAGGAGGGGGGCTGGGGATGATCTCCCATGGGGAGCACAGCAAATGCACCCCAGGTGCTGCCAAGGGCCGCTGGAGCTCACGAGCTGGACAACACTATCCTTGTGCTGGGCTTTTTCCAGGAATCCTAGAACTTTGCTGCTCTGTTTCTGTCCCTGCCATAGCCACAGCGGTCTCTCTCTCCCCGCTTTGGCTGGCACCAGCCGCTTCCCAGCCCTTGCTCCCCACACCGGTTGTGCCAGCACTGGGGTGGCGGGGCAGGGCCCCCTAAAGGGCTCAGCATCGAGCTGTCCCCTCCTCCCGCACACATTTCAGGCTACCAGCATCAGTTTTCTCATCCCTAGACAAGGGGTCATCCCTGGCTGTTCCAGCACACAGACACCATGGTCCCCCCCTTCTCCTGCCAAGCACTGGAGTGGCTCCAGCGCAGCCCGTGCAGCACTATGACTGTGTGCTGGAGTGCCACCATCCCCTCATCCCACCCTACTCCCCCCGCCGGGGTTTGCTGCCAGGATTACTCAGCTCCCCAGCTCTGGTGATTCAGGCAGCCTCTGGCCCGGAAACCCGTGCTCCATCCCGGAGCAGGAAGCCCGGTAGCTGCAGAGAGGCCAGGCCAGCCCCAGCTGCAGCAATGGCACCGAGGCACTCAGTTATCCTGGCACCCACAGCCCTGGGTGGGTGAAGCCCATGGGAGACCCTCTGTAAAGCTCTCTATATGGGTAAAGCAATATATACATATGCTTTTAAATACATATGCAAAAAGCAATTTATACATTACTCCATAAAAAAGAGCAATATATATACCCAAAAAAGGAATACATAGAAAAGAATGAAATATTTTTCTAATGCATACACATACAATTCTGTATTAAATATACGTATCTGCTGCCTCTCCTAAGCATTCATCCCGGAGTGGAGGGCAGCTGCCTGCATCTGGGACATCACCAGCAGGGACACCAAGGTCTCCTGTCTCAGGGCCCGCGTGCTGTGCCCCTTCCATCCCATCCCAACCCATGCGAGCACCAAGCTCTTCCCTGCATGACACCTCCTGCTCTGTGGCCACAAACACCCCTGGGACCCTTCAGTGTCCCCACCGAAGGGAGGAGCTGACCCCTTCCCACACCCTGGGCTGGGGCAGGAGCACAAAACCCAAACCCCAAGGCAGGACAAAGCGCAGCAGAACAGGCGCTCACACGCGAGGCCAGGGCAGAGCCGGGCGCCGCAGCCACTGAAAGGCGCAGCTGGTCCCTCCCTTCCTCTATTTTTATGCAAGCCTCAAAAAAACCCCAAATACATAAAGCTCTTGAGCCCTGCCCCGGCCACCCTTGCCCCGGCTACAGCTCACCCAGGCAGGACCTTGTACAGGCGAGACTCGCTCCTGTGCGAGTCAGTCCAGGTGGGTGCGAGGGGAGCATCCTCATCCCAGGGTTTGCACCTCCAGCACTAAAAACCACTGCGGATCAACCCACAAGCACCATCCCTGTCCTAGGCATCTTCACAGCCTCTTTCCTAATCCTCCAAAGGAAAATACAGAATTAGGGGCTTTACATGAGGCAACTGCTTGCCTGCACTGATCCTGCATCCCCCCAAAGCATCCCAACGCCAGCAGGCAGGAGCTGGGCTGGGCAGAACCCAAGTTCCACTTCCAGCCAGCAACTCCAGTGGTTTGAGCCATGGGGATGTCAAGGAGCCAGCAGTGGCATTGGGAGCTACTGGCAGCGTTGCTGCACAGGGTGGATGCTCCAGGTACCACTGATGGCTCCTGGCCTCTCCCAGCACCAAAACTTTGGGAGGCTGTTGGTGTCCAGCCACAGGGATAGGGGGGATTGCTTTATTTGGGTGCTCTCCCCCCCAGAGACTGAAGCTTCAAACTATCTGAATGCAACTATTTCAGAGCTGGCAAAAGGCAGAGGAAAACCTGCAGGCAGGGACAGGAGGTGCTGGCCCACACCTGCAGTGCCATGTGCCACTGGGGGTCCTGCCTGCCCCACCACACCGACAGCACACATCACCCCTCTCCAGCTTGCCCACCATGGTGGAGGAAAGGCATCAGCACTGAGCCAAGGTGGCTGTACGGATCAGCCCCAAGCCCTGCATGGTGCCAGGGCCCAGCATGGTTCTACACTTGCACTGCCATCCCAGAGCTCTTCACCCACACCGTATCCTGCCGGCTGCACCAGCAGCTCCAAGTGCCAGCAACACCCACGCAGTGCTGGGAAAAGCCATCTCCCCTTTGTGCCACAGGCCAATGAGGCACAAAGGGTGAAGCTATTTTGCTTCTTACATTTTTTCCCCCGTAATTTTTCCTCCCTGTTTCTGGAGGATGCAGCAGTGCTGCAGCCCTGAGGGAGGGCTGCGAACCCTGCCTTGCCAAGCGTGCCGAAGAGCTGTGGTGCTTACCAGAAAGCACCTGCTGGGCTCATGGGAAGCCCTAGTTGTTCTCAAAGCTTCCTCCAGCTAGGGGGGAAAAATGAGGTGATAGGGAGTGGGCACCGCATCCCCACGTCGAGCAACACTGGCCCCACCTCCGGGCATTCTCTCCTGTCTCAGGAGGATTTTCCAGCCACAGCTGGGCTCGGAAACAGGCCAGTGTGACCCAAGGATCCAGCACTATTTACACCTGAACACCTGCGAGGGGAAAAAATAAACACAACAAAATCATTTAGAAGAGCCATTTCACACTATTTTTGGCTTTAGAAACTGACTGAGATCAGAAATACTGCTTGTAAATGCTGGCCTCGACAGAAAGAGCGCATCCGCCGTCCTCCTCCTGCCTCTGCTTCTCTAGGGAGCAGGACATGGGGAAGGGATGGGGGCTGGCCAGCTCACACCGTGATCCTTGCCAACCGGGAGCCCCTGTCCTCTCAGAGATGCTCAGCACCAGCCAGCCGGACACCCCAGTGCCAGCAGCACCGGGATGATGATGCCCATCCTGGCCGGTCCCTGGAGCCCCATGGGAAGGAGGTGCCACCCCCCCTGCCCAGCTACATCCCTTGGCCCCATTATTTCAAGAGCTGCCAAGCCAGCATCAAGGCCCGGCACAGAAGCTGCTCACGGCAAAGGGGGACCACGTGTTTCCCCAAGCGAACCCCATGGGGTTTCACCGCACCGGCACCCAACCCTCCCCGGAAACAAGGGGGTCAGCGAGCTTGTATAAGCATCCAGACCCCCCTCAATGGCACAGCCCCCCGACAGGTCCTGCTCTGGCACCACTCACACCAAGGCTGAAGTAAGAACAAAGCCCCAAACCCCTCAGTGCTCCGTTAGACGAGCGGTTCAGGGCGTTAATTACGTATTTCTCAAGGCAGGCAGGGGTTGAGCAAATAAAGGGCTGCCGGATTTGAGTTGACTTCCTGCTGCTGGCAGCTTCCTCTGCCGATGGCACTGACAAGCCCAAAGCCATTTTCTGCCAGCGCTGCCCTGGCACAGCCGGGATTCCTGTGCCCGTCCCGGGTCTCGCTGCCCCGGTGCTGTGAGAGCCCCATTGTCACACCTGGAGCGAGGCTCCCCTGGGAGTTTGGGAAAAGGAATTAAAAACCCCAACTGGGAGTCATTAAGAAAAACACTACAGTAAATAAGCGCTGCGTTGCTGCAGGCGCAGGGCAGGGCTGTGAACGCCCACAGCAGCATCGTGGGGCCGCTTTGAAGAGTGCAAGAGGTCCGTTATCGCTATGGAAATCAGGTGTCCGTGGGGCAGAGCACCCACGGGCTGCACGGGCTCCTGCCCACTGTGGGCAGCGGGTGGGACTGAGCACACTGCCCGAGCCCCCCATCACTCCATGGCGAGGGGAGGGTGACAGGGGGATAGAGGGGCTCAGTTGGGCCCACTACCTCTGCCCCAGACAGCCTGAGGCCAGAGCAAGGCAAGTCCATGGGGGATCCCTCCCGGCATGGCCGGCCATCGGGGGGTCCTGCAGGCAAGACAGAGGGTCCCAGCCGGCGTGAGGGTGGAGATGTCCCTGTCTGTGCCCAAAGGGATGTGTCAGGCTGGATGCCAGTGGGGTGGGGGGATGGAATAACAGTGGGGTGGGGCTGGCACCCAACTTCAGGGTAACCCCACAGGCAGGGGTGGGGCTGGCACCCCTCTGCCGGAGCGATCCCCAAGGCCTGCTGTGGGGCCAGCACCCCACTCCTAGTGGGGCCCCTGTGCCTGAGATGGGCTCCGTACCCCATTCCTGTGGGGAGCCCCAAAGCCTGTTGTGGGGCCAGCACCCCACTTCTGGGGGAAACCCGGAAGCCTGGGGGGGGCACCCTACTTCCTGAGAGATCAATGGGCCGACACCCCACTGCGGAGGGGGGGGAAACCGAGGGCTGGGCTGGGTCCAGCACCACATCAGCGGTGGAACCCCGGGGCGGGGCCGCAGCCTTGCGGGCTGGTGCCCAGGCTCTCGGTAAGCGAGGCGGGAGTGGCGCGGCTGCCCGGTTCCGGAAGGGCCGAGCCGAGCCGGGCCGAGCCGAGCCGAGCCGAGCCGGGCCGGGCCGGCCGTGTCCCGTTAGGTGGATCCCCAGGGTCTCACCCAGCAGCAGCAGCTTCACCTCCCGCGCCGCCTTCTCGCCGTCCTCCCGCAGGTTCTTGTCGATCATGCGCGATCGCTCGGCGGCCGCCTTGTCCTCGGCGCTCACGGTGCAGCCCATGGCGGCGGCCGCGGCTGCCTGCGCGCCCCCGCTCTGCCCTGCGCGCCGCCGAGGGGCGGGGCCAGGACGGGCGGGGTCTGGGGGCGGGGCCGGGGAGGGCGAGGTCTGAGGGGGCGGGGCCTCGTCTCCTTCCGGCGGGAGCGGCCCCCAAGCGGCAGCGCCGGGCACCGCCGCGGGGTGACCGGGAGCGGGGGGCGCGGGGCATCGGTGTGCCCTGGTGCAGACATGGGGAGGGAGATGGAGCGGGGGTGCTGCATTGTGGAACTGGGGTCCTTTGGGTGCACGGAGGTGGGTGCAGCCCTGGGGCAGGCGGTGCGGGGTAATGCTGTGCCTCAGGGCCACCTGCTGTAGGGACGCGGTGTCACAGGCTGGTGGCTCACATCTTGGGATGTTTTCATCCCCTTGTAGGGATGAAAACGGGGCTCGGCCCTTGGTGACCCTTGTGCAAGGCTGCCAGAGGAGGGAGCCCCTCGGTGGGTGCCAGGGCTGGAGGTGTCCACAAGGGATGGAGGCAGCTATCGCCCAGGGCAGGGGGTACCCAGCTCCCAGGATGCTTCCCCACGCAGCCCAAGGAGGGGTCCCAGCTGTGACAGTGCCCCACGGGGCTGGCCCGTCCCCAGGAAGCCTGCCTCACTCCATACCGGCTCCATGGCAAACCCTGAGACCCTCACCCAGCAGATGGGGTAGGGTAGGGGCAGCAAGCGATGCTGTAGCTGAGAAGCTGCTGTGCCACGGGAAGGGGTGCAGCACTGTCCCATGCAGCCCAGCAGTGGGGTTCATGGAGCAGCACCCATGGGCTTAGCGTGGGGGGAACAGGGCTGTTCCCGTGGGAGCAGGCTGCGGTGCTAATAAGGCTTTGTTAATGAGCTGGAGCTGTGCCCAGGCCTGGAGCAGAGCCCTGTGCCTGCGGGCAGGGGAGAGAGGGCCCGAATGAGGGAGACGGGGGGGGGTCACCCCCAATCCACACAGGGCCATGGAAGAGGCTGAGGGGTTTGGGGCTGCCCCTGGGGCAGTCTGTATGTCTGGGCATGCATGTGGGTGCTTCTATGTCCATGCTGCCCCCATGTACATCCATGCACCTGTGCGTGTCTATGTCCCTGCTGTCCTGGATGCTGTGTGCTGGGTACCAGCCCCTCGCCCGCCCCAGTGACGCCTGAGACCTGGGCACATTCACATCTTTATTCTTGCTGCCAGAGCCGCCCGGGCCAGCCTCCCACCAGCACAGGCATTCCCCATGGATCACTTAACAGCATCACCCCCCAGCACAGAGCAGTGGGGCTGGGGGCAGGTGACAGGGTCACGCTGTAGCTGGCAGCCCCAAGGCAATGGTGAGGGTCCGCAGTGGTGCCCCTCACAGTCTCTCCCCGTCCCATATATATATATATGTACATTATACAGAGCTACCCAGAGCGACACAGAACGTTAAAAAAGATCTACTCTTATATACAGTATTTATAAAAAGCATCCCAGCCTCCACCACCCCGGTAAAAAAATACATCTCTTATGTACTTCACTGTGGGACAGCCCCTCCTGCCCCACGCTGCCCACCCTGGGAAGGGAGGCAGGGAGTGGGAGAGCCACCCTCCGGGTTTTGGCATGACGTGGGCTGTCCCAGCGGCATGTACATGTGGATGGATGGGTGGACAGGAGAGCGCTGGGGGTGCCCGGGTGCTGGGCCTAGGTGCAAGGCAAGCAGGGCCGGCTTGGGTTGAGTGGGTGCCCATCACCCTGGCATCTGGGTACACAGACAGGGAGACGGCTCTGCAGCCCCCAAGCTGGCCCCCAATGACAACTGCCCCCAGCATCCCCCAACCTGCACCCCTTGATGGGGCCAGCATGCCACCTCCCCAAAGCAATGCTGCCAGTCCCCATGCATGGCCTGGGGGTCACTGGGTTCCCATCCGCGGGTACCGGGAGCCAACCGTGTCCCCAGCAGGCTCAAGAGCAGCGGGCTGGTACCATCGGCCACAGCAGCAGGGCCACACTGCCCACAGGGACCAGGGTGGATGCAGGGGGAGTGGGGTGGCATCTCTCTGGGGACCAGGAGAGGATGTGTGTCTCGGGCACAGGCTCCAGCCCCCCACAGACACTGTTCATCAGGGCTCTGGATGCTGTCTGGGGGCCAGGGAAGTGCCCCCTGTCCCCACACCCCAGGCAGTACCTGCTGCTGGCGGCTCTAGGAGCGCAGACCCGAGCTCCACTGGACAGCCAGATCCTGGTGAGGTAGGGCAGTGTTATTCCCATTTTACAGATGGGGAAACTGAGGTGTGGAGCAGGGAGGGGACCTGCTGGAACAGGGAGGGGGGCCCAGCACCTGCCCCAGGCTCGCTGCCCCATAGGTTGGGGTGATCCCCATGCCTGCCATGGCTCGTGCCCCCTCACCAGCACCACGGGTGATGGGCAGCAATGGCAGAAGGTCCCTGGGGCAGCCATGGGGCCATGGCACGGGGCTGAGCCCAGGGCTGGCTGTTCCTGGGGCACTGGTGGGGCGGGAGGGGTTGGTGTGGGCACCCAGTGCTGGCTAGTGGCTGCCACCGCTCTTCCCCCCTCCCGTAGCCCAGTCAATGATGATGAAGCTCAAGCTCATGATCATGAAGAGCACTCCAAGGAGGGCAAAGCAGGCAGCCTGTGGGGACAGGGAAGCAGTCAGGGACAGGCAGGGGGACAGGGTCCCCAGCGCAGGACCCCATCCCTCCCCCCATTCCTCTCCTATCCCCCTATGCTTACCAAGATTTTGGGGGTGGAGCGCAGCGGCTCCTTGTCCTTGGGCATGATGCGGATGTAGAAGATGGCAGGGAAGATGAAGATGAGGCAGGGAGCAGAGGTGGCACCTGGAGCAGACAGGGACGGAGCAGCTCAGCCCTGCCGGCCCGGATGCCAGGCAGCTCCTCTCCCCCCTGCCAACCCCAGCCCTGGCAGAGCTTTCCAGGAGCCCAGGGACGCTGTGTCCTGGCACTGTCCCCACGCAGCAAGGGCCTTGGCACCGAGCTGGGTGCTAAGCAGGGGGAGCTTGGATTGGGGGTTCAAGGGGAACACCCAGGGGAAGAGCAAGGGCTTGCCAGCAGGGCAGCAAGCAGCCAGCACCGCATCACAGAACCCTGCCTGTTGGGACAGGGATGCGGCTGGAAGACATCCCCCATGCCCCCTTGTCCCGGCACATTGAAAAGGGGAAAGCAAGGCACAGGGAGGCGAGGCAAAGCTGAGCACCAGGCAGGGGCTGTTGTGCTGCCCATAACACCCAGTGCCACAGGGGGCCACACACCAATCATGCCAAAGATGCCAAGGATCGAGGGAGCAAAGATGACCAAGAGGTTGATGAAGGTCAGCAGAACCACAGCAATGGTGACATGGCGGATCCAGCTGAAGTCCTTCCCTTGGAACAGCATCTGCTGGATGGCCCGGCGCACCTGGAGGCAGGGACAGAGGGTCACATTCCATCCCTGGAGCCAGGACCCATCCCATCCCCTGTCCCTACAATCCCTGCTCCAGCCCGATCCCCACAATCCTGCCAGCCCCCATCATCCTTTCACCTGTCCCAGCTCTGACCGTGATGCCCAACTGGTCCTCATCACCTCTTTCCAGCCCTATCCCTGACACCCAGCAGGTCCCATTCCCAGCCCCTGCAGCCCCACCAATCCCTGTCTCCAGGTCCCAGCCCCATTGCTGGCTCCGTTTCCCCTCTCGGAGGCTGGTGGCAGGCAGGGCTGCAGTGCCCACGGGTCCACTCACAGGGAAGAGGACGATGGGGACGGTCAGGGTGACAGCAGTCAGCACGGCGACCCGCACGCACAGGACGAGCACATCGAAGGGATCCACCTTGTTGTAGGTGTGCAGCAGCTCCGACTCCACCCGCTCTGCGGGGAGCAGCGGGTGAGCACCGGCACCCGGTACCGGCATGCGGCCAGGACCCGTCCCCATCCCCAAGTCCTCACCATAGAACGTGAGGTAGCCAAAGAGCGCAGCCAAGAAGTACATGAGGTACATGACGGTGATGGAGATGTTGGAGATGCACTGCATCTTCTTCTTGGAGGGACTGCAGGAAACAGCGAGCTCAGCACAGCCCCTGCAGCCCATCCCTCTGCACAGCGCCCACCACCACTGAGCAACCACCCGGCGGGGAGGAGTGATGCTGGAGCACCACAATGGGGTGCATGGGGACTGTGTGGAGGGGAGCTGTGTGTGATGTGTCAGACCACCCACCCACCCACCACCCATCCTGAGCCGTATCACCCACCTCCCAGCCCTGATCTGACCCACCATCAACCAGCCATTCAGCCTGGGCTGCATCACCCATCTCCTGGGACATCCCAGATCCCATCACCCACCACCCAAGCAGAGTCACATCACCCACCTCCCCATGATGCCCCTGCACAGGTCCCACACTAGATGGCACTGCTCGTCCCCCCTCGTAGGTGCCCCCACCCAGGACTCACTTCTTCAGCTCGGTGTAGATGGGCAGGACCTCAGGGTGGCAGACGAAGGCAAAAGCCATGATGGGGATGGTGTATGCTGTCTGCATGGGAGGAGGGCTGCTGAGCATTGAGGCCAAGCTGGGGGGCTCCACCACCACCAGACCACCAGCTTTCATGGGGTGCCCAGGGTCGGGATCACCCAGAACCCCAGGGGTGCGCCCCAGGTCCCTACCTGGGAGTTGAGGGTGAAGAAGCTGGGGATGCAGGTGTCCTGCTCAGGGGCCTGGAGGACAGTGTAGCCATTCTGGTAGTCACTGGTGCTCACAGAGGTGGAGTTGAGGCTGCCCGTGAGGTTCCCTTCCTGTTCAGGGAGCGGGCAGGGAATCTGGAACTTCTTGTAGATGACCTGGGGTTGGGAGGACACGGGGACGGTCAGCACCAGCACCACGGCCCTCCCGGCACCGCACCCAGAGGAAGGGTGCCCCTACAGTGACCCCTCTATGGGGCACCCTTTGCCAGCAGTGCCCCATGGCGATGCTGGGCCCCAGCCTGCACCTGTGAGGGTGGGCATTAGACACAGTGGGGCACAGCAGGGCAGCAGCACGTGGAGGGCCCACATGAACCATTTCCCCCCGGGCACCCTCTTCTGTCCCCTTTCCGCAGTGTTTGGCTCCTTCAGCCAAAAATAACCCAGCAGCATGACAGCATGCCCATCGCATCTCCACAGCCCAGAGCACCCAATGTCCCCACTGTCACCACTGGCCATGCGGCAGCAGAGCCGTGCACCACAGCACAAGGGTGCTCAGCCTCTGGAGCCAGGAGGTGCTCACCGAGATGAGGAAGAACACCATGCAGCTGAGCGAGAAGCCGCTGGCGTAGCCGAGGTAGCCTGGGGAGGGAGAGGAGCAGCCGGTGGGTATGGGGGGAACTCCTCACCCTGGGCTGGCACTGCCACCCCATCGGAGCACCGCTGTGCCAGACACTGGTGGTGCAGGGAGCATTGCCAACTTACCCAGCTGCTTCATGAGGGCCAGGGGCAGGATAACGGTGAGGGACACCAGGATCACCAGGTAATTCCCATTCATGTACCAGTCCCTGGAAGCAGAGGGCCTGCTTACTGCCGCACTCTGCTGGGGCACGCGAGGCACAGGCACACATACAGAGGGGCTGTCTCCACATGTGGGGACACCGGAGCTGGCAGCCCAGGGACACTGGCATCTCTTGAGGGATCCACTAGCATCCCAGCTGTGCAAGCATCCCCAGGGACCCCTGAGATGGCATCCCTGGGACCACTGGGGCCAGCGTCCCCGGCCACTCTTGAGCCTGGGGCCCTGCCTACCTGCAAAGTGGTGCATCACCAAGGGCTGGATCTGCTGTGGGTAGGCTGAGAACTGCTGTTCTCAGCACATGTTTTCCCATGTGCAGCCCAGGGCACCGGCATCTGCAAGGGGGCTCAGCCAAGTCCTCACCACCGTGGGCACGACCCCTGCCCAGCCCTGGTCCAGTACCCCACAGCAGCCAGGATCAAGCGTGGCTGGGATGCCCAGTCCCGGATTGGTGGAGGTCTCCGTGGCAGCTCTGCCCAGCTCTCACCCACCATGCTGCCAGATGGGGATGCAGGCATGGGGTGAGGGGACCCATTCCCAACCAGGACCTCCCACTCCGCACCCCGCAGCAGCCCCAGGTTCTGCCCAAGGAGGAAAGCCTGATCCCAAGGGGATGCGAGGAGCGGGGATTGGAAGTTCAGCTCAGTTTAATCCCACCCAAGGGCTTATTCATCACTGATGGTTATCAAAAATAGTAGTGGCTTAATGTCAGTAAATCCCTGGCCTGGGCTGCACAGCTGGAGCTGAAGCCCCAGTGCCTGCCCGGGGAAGGCGCAGGCAGCATGGGCAGGAGGTGCTCACGTGGTCTTCTCCTCCAGATTGAGGAAGGTCTGGATGACGAGAGGCACTTCGGATTTGACGATGTACAGGTAGCTGGACATGGCTGCAGGGCAGAGCGAGGTCGAGCTGCACCAGTGTGCTCCAGTGCCAACCCCTGCTCCCAGCCCCGCCAGCCCCATCCTCACCTCCAATGTTCTGCAGTGTGATGGCGATGGCCGCGGCCAGTTTCCCCGGTGTGCCAAAGGCTCGGTACCCCAGCTGCTCATAGGCGCGGATGCCTGCAGGATGGGGAGAGGTGCGGGGTGAGGGTCAGAAGGAACCCCCGGCACGGCTCCCCCATGGACCCGGCACTCACCCACAATGCCTGAGGACTTGAGCAGCAGGTGGATGGAGTAGCTGGAGAGCAGGGCCACCGCCGTCAGGAGGAAGCTGTGGGGACAGCGCTGTCACCAGCAGGGCACAGCACAGGGCTTGGGCACAGCCATGGAGTAAACCCCACATGGGGGCTCTGCCACCTCGGCACTGGCTGGGTGCTCACAGGGTGGCTGATCCTCAGCGTGCTCACAGCCCCAGCCCCAGCCCTGTGGGTGCCTGTCCCCATGCCCCAAAGGAGCCAGCATCCATATCCTTTGTGCCAAAATGGGACATCCGGTCCTGTATTAAGGGAGTCAAGCCTCCACCATCATTCACCTCCTCCCCAGTGGGGCACAGCGCCTGGCAGGGGCAGGCAGGCTCTGCCAGGGATGGGCATTGCTCAGGCAGCAGTGTTGGTCCCTGCATCACCACCCATGTTTCTCACCTGGCACCCACTGAAGGAGAGCCCCCCCCACCCAGATCCCCCCCAAGCCCCCACGGGCGCGCAGCACTCACAGAAAGAGGATGATGCCAGTGTTGGCCATGGCATAGGCCAGTCCCAGGATGCCGCTGCCCATGATGGCGTTGCTCAGGTTGAACACAGACATCCCGAAAGATGTCTTCCCTTCGAACTGTGCACATGAGCCAATGAGGAGGGGACAAAACAGTCACACCAGGAGCTACACCTGTACCACCAGTACGATGGTGCCTGTGCCAGTACTTACATCAGTGAAGTGCGTCTGCTTCTTCTCGGCGCCGTGGGGCAGGAACTCCTCCATCTCTGCCGTGCCAGTCTGGTTCTCCTCAAACCTGGCCGCCGGAGAGAGCACGATGAGGCCGAAGCAGAGCCGGGGCCACCGTGTCCCACCCAACTCCTGGGCGGTGCCAGCTGGCATTGCAAGAGCAGGGAGCGACCCAACCTCTGGCACCCCAACTTCTCCTGGGGCCCCTACCTGTCACCCGCCAATGAGGCCATGGTGGAGGTGGTGAGTGTGGCTGTGTGCTTCCCGTTGGGCACCAGCTCCACCATCTCAGCCTGGAGGGGCACGTCTGTGGCATCCATGGCAGAGAGAAGGCCGGGCTCACTGCGGGCTCTCCTTGGGCTCTGCAAGAGTGGGGCAAGAGGGGTCCAGCTCTAAGCAGGAGCACTGGAGAGACTGGTCCCTTAAGTCCTGCATCTACAGGGGATGCTAGTGCTGGGCTCAGCACCAGCGCTGGTGGCACTGCCCGCTCAGCACACGTCACCCCACAGAGCTCGCCCCCTCTCCACCTACAAGCCCCCCCTGGTGCATCCAAACCCCCCTCCAACCATCCTGCAGCCCACCCTGAGGAACATTCTGCTCCCTTTCCCATAGCGCAACACCAGCCCAGCCCAGACCCCCCATCCACAGTGCCTGCCCATCTCCATCCCCTGCCTGCAGCGCTCAGCTCCATGCCTCAGTTTACCCTCCTGCAGATGGGCTCCATCAGGCGAGCAGGGGTGTTCTGGGGGGCAGACGGGGTTGGAGAGTGGAGCTCAGGGGCACCCCAGACACCATCCTTACATGGAGCCTGTGGCACTGCCGTGAAGGTCTCACCCGTGTCCCACCGCCCTGGCTGGTGCGGCTGGGCTGCTGAGACAGGGGCTCAGGGGCATGTCAGGGCTGGACAAACGGAGCAGGAAAGAGCACGGGGCTGTGAGACAGCTCCTTGGCAGGAGAAGGAGGCCGGGCTGCCGAGAGCGGGACGCCTTGGCACGCCGCACAAAGCTGCCTCTGTGCGAGCCCTGGCCCTCCACGCCCCACTAGGAAACGGCACAGGGTGGCTTTCTGGGGCAGGCTGGCAGCAGGAGCAGGGTCCCCGACACCCCCCGCCGGCTTGAGGGGCTGGGGTTCTGTCCTGCACCCCGGGGGGGGACGCGTCACTGTGGGGAAGTGTCCGGCCAAGGGACGGTGCCACCTCTCCAAGGTGAGGGCTGGCCAGGATGCGGTGTGGACCCCAGCTCCCGGAGGATGCTGCTGCCCTGTCACGCCAGTGGCTGGGGTCTCCATGGGGACGTGCCTATCTTTACTCTCCCAGGGGATTGGTGGCCCTGGGGACAAAGTGTGCTCTCCCGTGGCACTGCTGGGGCAGGGAGACGCCAGGGACAGCAGTCCCCCTGTCACGCAGAGGAAGAATGTGACAGCAGGGTGTGCGTGCCAGCACCTCCAGGCTCCAGAGCTGCTGCCTTGCCTGTCCCTGCCTATCCAGGCCACCAAGCAGACCTGGCAGGGTCATCCCAGGCCACACGCCGGATGCTGGCACTGCCGGAGGGCTGAGCCCCTAAGGCTGGCCTGGGATGAGGGGTACACGGTCGGGCCATCCTGCCTGGGGCACCCAGCCTGGTGGGGAAACAGAGGCAGGGCACAGGCCGGTGGGGACCAGAGCAGGGAGGCTCAGCTCTACAGGGGAAGAAAGGGAAGCGCAGGGCAGGCACTGGGATGATTTATCCCCTCTGCTAGGCCTCCGCTTGGGCCGGATCCAGGCACGAACAAGGCTGCCAGCACGTCTAAACGCCGCCGTTAACTGCGCCTTCACTGCCGCGGGCAGGCACCGCCGAACCGGTCACTCCCGGTGCCGCCTTTGAGGGGGTCCCCAGCGCTCCATCACTTCCACGACCCCCCGCAGTACCGCAGGCAGGGCTCTGCTGCATCCCATCCCATGGGCGGTGGGCAGGAGCGCTCTCCCCCGCGGGCGCCGGGCAGGCTGGGCGCTCTGCTCCGCTCTGCAGCCCCTTTCTTCTCCCAGGTTATAATTACACCTCTCCGGGCGGCTCAGGAAATGCCAGCTCCTTCCCCCGAGCGCCTCTCGGAATAGCAAGCGGCACGGCCGGGCTCATTCTGCATGCGCCGCGCTTAGCGCTGCCACTCCGACGCTTCCTCTCGCCCGGCAGCCCTGGCACAGCCCCGGCACCGCTCGCTGGCACCTTCATGACCAGCCCCGGCCTTTGCCCCTCGGCCAGGGTCTCCCCCGTCATCAGCGGCCGAGGAAGGTGGGAAGATGAAAGGAGAGTAACAGGAGACGCTTCGATCGGGCAGAGCGTGCCCTGCCTGACGCTGTTTGCCTTGTGATAAGGTGGGCAGAACAGCAAATAGATGGAGCAGCGGATGGCCCTGGGCGGTGCAGTGGGTCCCCAGGGCAGAGGGAGGACTCACCCCTTCCCCTGTATGCCCAGTTCCCCTCTGCTCTGGGAATGGAGCATCTCCCCACGGATATCTTCCCACGCGTGCCAGCCCCGAGAGCCCCAGCCCACTGCAGGGCTGCCGTGCCACCACACAGACGGGATGCTGCCGTCCTCACTGGCCCCTTGGCCAGCCCACTTCTAACCAGCACAGATCGCCCACTCTGATGGCAGGGGCACAGACATGTGCATGTGCACAGAACCCCTCCACTGTGGCACCCAGGGCCGTGTCCCTGGGGGTGCTGAGCCAGCTCATTGCTCTCCTGACACCTCCGAGTGACGGGACAGGGGCAGCCCCGCTGCTGTCCGCCCTCCCACCTCTCTCTGCCCATGCCAGGCTCCTGTGGGCTGCTCCTGCTGTCCCACTGCTCAGTGACACAGGGGACACCACGCACCCGTCACGGCGGCATCCCGAGCCGGGCCCCGGTGCCGGCCGAGCCTATGCGTGGGGCAGCACGGTCCCTTCCGCCAGCCACGTCTGCGCGCCGGGGGGAGGCTGCCTTCGGTCCCGCACCCCGTGCCCTGGCCAGCACAGATGCCTGTGCCCTCTTACCGGGACGGGGACGCGTGTGTGGGGCGCAGGGCCCCCGAGTCCCTGCCTGGCAGGCAGCAGCCATGGGTTTATGCCGGTCCCCTGCCACCCCCCCAGGTGGCTAAGGCACCATTGTGGGGGATCCGGCCCTGGAAGGGACTGAACCCCTCTGCCCGACACCTCGCTTCCATCCAGACCTCATTTAAAAGGTAGAAAATCCCAGCTGGGAGCAAGGCACAGGCAGGAGCAGGGGGTGCTCTGTCAGCAGTGCCAGCAGAACGTGCCGGAGAGAGGGGGTCCCTTGCACCCCGCAGCATGGTAAAGAGGACACGTGAGCCCGGGAAAGCCTGGCTCTCACAATGCACTGGTTATCCCGGTCAGTCCTTGGTATGGCACAGTCCCACCAGAGCACACTGTGCCGGTGGGAGTATGGCACACATGGGGACTGGCAGCCACTGCCTGCCCCACATGGAGCCAGCCCCGGGGTGCATGACCCATCGTGTCCCCGCAGCCTGTGACACCCATCCATGGGCACCTGCTGCTCCCCCTGTGGGAAAGAAGGTGCCAGACCCCCTGACAGCGTGTGGGTGCTCCCCAAGGCCAGGAACCCCCATAGGGCAGAGATGCCCTCCCCATCTCCTCTCCCTCTGCAGATGAATCCCAGCTAATCCGCCCGGCCGGACCATGGGACTATTCCTGGTGGTAATCCGGCTTTAGCAGCGAGCCTGCTGCTGTTGCCGCCTGCGTGCTCACAGACAGGTGCCCCACTGGGTACTCACCAGTGTGTGCCAGGGGCCAGCAGCAGGGCCCCCCCACCCATGCCCGCCTGCCCAGCTGCCTGTTCAGGTTTCAGTGTGCCTGGGCACACAGAGGTCTCACGTTCCCTGGGGCCGTACTGGTGAGAGAGCCCTTCCACAGAGATGGGCAGCATGGGCAAGGGGGCAGGGGTGCCAGTGTGTCCCTCCACTGCCATCAGCACCCAGCCCTGGGATTACCCCTGGCACCGCTGCTCAGCATGGGGTGGCTCCCAGCCTGGGGTCACTGGTCAGCCCCCTGGACTGCTACTGGAGATGGGGTGACCCCTATCCTGAGGTCCTTAATCATCCCCCATAACTGCTGCTGAGTACGAAGTGACCCCAGCCTCAGGTCCCTCATAGCCACCGGCACTGCTGTGGACACAGGGGTGCGCAGGCAGAGCTGGGACAACCGCTCAAACCTCAGCAGTCCCTGGGCATCACCTCTGCAGGGCAGGCACACACAGGGGGGACCCCCCTCACCTCCCCTTGCCCCTCAGAAGAGAAGCCCCAGGGGGTGGCCCTGGATGCTGCAGGAGTGGAGCCTGCCCTCCCCCTGAGCACACACAGACGTGGCTTTCCCCCTGACCTGCCTTCCTAAAATTAGCACCTCAACCCTGCTTTTAAACCCACACCGCTTCTCCCCTCCACCTCCCAGCCAAGCAAAGGCAGTGCCATCATCAGACCTACCCCTGCAGCAGCGGGCACCCAGCAAGGCAAACCCAGCTGCCCAGGGCCACAGATGGGCACCTCACCTTTGGGTACCCCCATGCAAGAGAACATCAGCGGCTGTGTGGAGGGGTGATTGGAGACACCAGTGCACAGCTGGAGAGCCCCTCTGGGTAGCCCCAGTGTAGACCCTCCCCAAAGAAACCTGCTGGAGACCCCTTGAGATAGCCCCACCAGAGACCTTCACTGCATTGCCCCATCAGACACCCGTGCCAGTCGGCCCCACTGGTGGTCCCAGCATGAGCTGGGCAGTGTGGCACAACCGGGCTCACCTAGCCCTTGGGTGACCTGGGCTTTCAGCCCCAGGTTCCACACCATGGCTCAGCCTCTGACCAGGTGATGCCACCAGGGCAGAACTGGCAGTGGCAAGGAGTAAGTGTCCCTTGAAGCCACTGTCCTGCCTGGCAGAGCCGCAGTGCCACCAGCACCTGCCCCGGCAGCTCCAGGCTGTCCCCTCTGCACCATGTGGGAAGCAGCGCCCACCTGGAGTCTTCCCTTGAAGAACACAAGCAGCACCCCTATCCTCCGGGATGGCCCTGCCCATGCTTGTGGACTTGCCCACAGGCACAGCATGCCAGTGCCTGGGCTGTTTCCTGGCCACGAGCCCCAGCAATGGACGTGCCACGGACTGGGATACGCTAGGGAGGGGAAAGGCATCGCAGGAAAAGGGGTGACATAGCCAAACATCACCGAGCAGCTCAGCCACAGCAATCCCCTGCCAGCCAGGTGCCCCAGGACGGGGCCGCAGGAAGAACAAGGGGCTGCAGCACATTACCAACCACCACCATCACCCTAGGTCCTCCCACATCTAAGCACCAGTACCAAGAAGGTCTGGGAAGAGAGGTGGGGAAACTGAGGCCAGGCAAGAGCAACCAAGGCCAGGTGAGGGGAGCCATGCCCAGCACTGGGACAGCCCAAGCTGCTGCTGATGCAACCCAGCACTGAGGGAAGGGGTTGAGCCTGAGTGGGACACGGTCAGGCAGCAGAGGCGGCCCGCTGTGTGGGAACAGGGATGGCAACAGGGCTGATGAAACACAAGGCCCCTGGCACCCAGCATGGCTCTAGGAGATGCTGGGCGAGATGCAAGCTCGATCCCAAAGCGTCTCAGATGGCTCATGGCTAGATATTGGATTTTGCTTTCAGATTAAAGCCAACGCACCGCCTGTCAGAAGCTCAGGCCACCCCAGAAAGATGGGGACACTGATGGTGGCAATGCAGGGACTGCCGGGCAGGTGACACCTGGAGAAATGTTAGGTTTTCTATCCCACTTCTGGAGATGCATTTCACCTGGGAAGCAAGATGCTTTCTTGGAGTTCCCACTCCCTAAAATACACCTGGCTTTGGCAGGATGACACTGAGGGGCTGATGGCAAAAAGTCCAAGCAGGCAGCAGTGGGGACACCAGGAGGGATCAGCCTCAGCCACAGCTGTGTCCCTGCCACCCAGACATAGCACCCATCCCAACCGGGGGCCACAGCCTGCCCAAGCCCCATGGGATTACCAGTGCCCACAGCCCTGCCACTTGCCATGGGGCACCCTACCGGCCTGACATCTGCTCCTTGGCTCAGGGAGGGGAGAGCAGGACAAGGCTCTGCCTTCCCGCTGGCATGGAGGACCCAGCCAGCCCCAAACCTACGTCAGCAGCAGTCGAGACCCCCGCTGTGAGGAGGAATGAGGAGATGGGGGGCTCGTCCTGTCCCCGACCCGCCCGTGTTTTCTCAAGGGCTGCGTGTCCAGAGGAGCCCGTGGGACCCCTCTCTGTCCCCGCGTCTCCATGCGCCAAGGAAAACAGGCTCTGCCGGTGCCTGTTTGTTTGCCGTGGCTGCAGCCCTGGCGTGTGATTACAGCTGCAGCGCGGCCAGGCGCTGTGGGGCTCTGCGCCTCCGCCAGGCTCCCCCATAGCGCTGGTACCCCCTGTTCACCCCCGGGGGGGGGCCGGGGTGTTCCACTACCCCCAACATTCCCGGCCACCAGAGTCAGGGCACTTCAGCACTCGGTCCCTGGGAATAGGGCAGTGTCACGGGGATGGAGGGCGGTTTTGGGGGCTCCCCCACGAAGCCAGGGAGCGAACGTGTGCCGGTGGCCGGCAGCAGGGACCGGGCAGGTCTAACGGCTCGACTTGGGCCTGATCCAACCACCAGTGGAAAATTCCCTGTCTGCTCCGTGGCGGCTTGGCGCAGCCGTGCCCTCCGCTGCCAGCCGGGCTCTGCCTCCTTCCATCCCACCTGCCAGGAGCTCGCCCTTGCCACCACACAGCCAGCCCCAGCATGGGGATCCCGAGGCCAGCAGCAGCCGCCCGGCGCGCCTCAGTTTCCCCTTGGAGGAAGTTTCTCTCCATCAGGACTTTCCCCCGCCGCTCCAGCAGAGCCGGGCACCGTGCTGACTGGCGTGGGACACGCGTGGCTGCTGGGAACGTGATGTCCCCCCTGGCTTTCTACACGGCTGTCCCGGCTCTATAAATACCCGGTCCGGGAAGCACGGCATGCACGGCTCCGCCAAGCCCCAGCAGCTCCCGAGGCAGCAGACATCGCTCTGCTCTCCCTGGCCGTGCCCCTGCTCCTCAGCCCGGCACCCTGACACCCGATCCCGGCCGCCGCCGCTCCCAGCCTTCAGAAACACACGTTATTCCCAAGGGCGATTAAAAATTCAAATAGTAAAACAACAAGGAGGAAAGCAAGGGGTATGTGAGGGCTGGTGCTATTATCAGTATCAGCAAAGAAGGCGGCGATGCTGAAACCCCCCCGGCACCACGCTGCGGGCAAGAGCTGTGCCTGGGCGTTAGGTGCAAAGGCGGCGAGTTAGAGCTCTGCCCTAGCGCAATTTGTTACCCACTCGCGGGAGGGTTTCAGCTCCTCGAGAGAGAAGGGGCAGGAGAAAAGCAAAGCAAAACGCCCCGGGCACCGCAACCTGCCAGCGCGGGCAGGACCCGTCGGACTCCGGGACCAGGAGGAGCGGGGCGCTGCGGGGAGCGCCAGGCTGAGGGAGGAGAGCTGGGCAGGGCGGGGGGCGAAGGGAGATGGGGTGGGGGGATAGGATGAGGTGCGGGGGAAGAAGGCAAAAAGCACGGGAGTGAGCGCAGCTGGGGAGAATGGGATGGGACTCACCTGCCCCCCTCTCCGGTGGTGCCTCTTCTGCGGGCTGGGGCGAGCAGCCCCCGGTATCCGGCCCCGCGGTGCCGCAGATTAGAGACTATCCTGCAGTCGTAATCCCGGCGGAGCCGGAGATTAAACCGGAGCCGGGCCCGCCCCCAGAACGGCGGCTCCCAATCTCCGCTCCGCCGGGCAGTGTCAGGGGCAGCGCCGGGGAGGGACGGCCCGCGGCGGCGGGGGGGCTGAACCGGGCACTGGCTGCGCACGGGCTCCGCCTCTCCCACCGCCCCGTCGGCTATCGCCGCCCCTCCAGGCACTGGTGCCTTTCCGGGCATGGCTACGCAGCGGGCATCGCTCCCACCGTGCACCAGTCCCACTGGGAATCACAGCGCGGTGGCCATCAGTGTCGCACTGGGCATTGGTACCCAAGCGAGCATCCCCAGCCCACTGGATAGTGGTGCCTCACCAGGCGTCGTCACCCCACTGGGCATCACCACACCACAAGGTATTGATACCCCAGCAGGAATCATCACCCACAGCACTGGGGGCTGCTGCCAGAGGCCAGCAGCCAGCTCTCAAAGCAACAGGACTGTAGCGGTTGCTCTAATCTAACCTGAAGAGGTAAATCCAGCACATACTGAGTGCAGTTGCTGAGTTTTCTCTCCCCTCTTAGGCAGGGACAGAGTTACTCAGCAGCCAGGGAAGGTCCTCACCAGCACAATCCACAGCCAGTCTCTCCCTGGCCTGGGAAGGTCAAGCTGCTCCCATGTTGAGCCGACCCAGCTGACTGCCCTGCTCAGGATGCCTGTGCTCCCACACTGTCCACCACAGCATCTCAGAACCCTGGGAGCACTCAGTCCATGTGGGATCACCCCAGTGTGACCCAGAGGAGGGAGTACAGTCCATTCTCCTCCTTCAGTCTCCATCAGACCTCCCCACTTGAGTTGAAACACCTCTTTTTTCACAGAGGCACAATTTTTGGATCTATCCTCACAAATGTGCCCCAAAGAGGAAATGTCTTCTCCCAAGAGCATCCCATGTAGTGCAGGGGAAGCCAGAAGGTCCTGACCCGCCATCAGCTTGCCCCTTCCTGAGGACTGTCACCCCCAACCACCTCCTGCTCCTCTGCCCTGCCTAGCTTTCACTTCACTTGGAAGCCTTCAGGGTCCACACTGCAGAGAGGCTGGGGTTTGGTGCTTCCACCTCCATGCAGAGCAATGAGCCCTGTGCCACAGCTGCACACTGGCTCTGCACGTTGCTGGGAGGCTTTATTTGTGTTATGCATATCTTCCATAAACCCTTGCGAGGCCTGGGATGGAAACGACCCTGGCAGCCGGCAGTGAGCATTGCCATCAGGCTGGCAGGAGGAAAACTTCCCCTTGCGCCGGGGGCAGCTTGAGCACCTCGCACCCAAGCATGGCAGGGTGTGAAACACCCAGAGACAGCTCTGCACTTCCAGCACTCGCAGCTCCTGTGCCCACCGCTTGCCTGTGGCTGGAAACATCCATTAACTGATTTCTAATAACAGCAGCACGCGTAAGTGCTGAACCAGCACTGGCTGGCATGACGGGGGACCGGAGGCAGCCAGGTCCACAGGCATGGCTGGGCTCAAGCCATCTGCTTAACCCTTCCCCTGCACTGAGGAAGGCAGCATCTGCCACATGGCACCGGTGCAGAGACATCCTGATGTCCTGGGGACGGGTGGCAACATGCCTCATTAGGGTTGTGAAAGGAGGCCAAGAGCTGCTGCCCTGTGAGCAAACGTGGCTCAGGAGGCTGGGGACAGGGATGGGCAGAATGGCTCCATGGCACCGGAGTGCCCACTGATGGGATGGTCATGCTGGGTGTCAGGGAGAGGGCAGCGATTCAGAGCCTGTTTGCTCCTTCCCAGCATCCACATGCCGCCCTGCTCCTTCTCCTGCTGGCACAGATGAAGCCATGCCCCCTTTCTATCATCCCTGCTCTTGTCCAGTGTGTGACACCCCTCTCCATTGCTTCCCTCTTTTCAGCCGGGCAGAGGAGATGCCCACACCATCCCCTTCATACCCAACTGAAGCTTTGGGGACAAGCAAAGCAGTGAGAAGGAGAGGAGGAAGAGAGAGCAAAGACATCCTCAAACCTCTCAGAGCTTGTCCCAGAGACTCCTTGTACCCTGCAAATGGTGCCTCCATCCCCATGCAGCTGGGCTGGCCATGCAGCAGGGAGCAGGCTGCTTCACCGGTGGTGGGGAGCTGAGCACCACGCTGGCTGTGCCATGCCACAGCCCTCGCCCGCAGCCCAGCCCATGTGCTTTGCCTCTCAGCAACCCACAGCCAAAAGATGCACTACTTTTTATCCTTAAACTACACTCAAAGGTCCAAAGGGTTAACGTGAGCCTATAAAGCTCCTCAGCCTCAAGAGCATCCTGGCACAGGATGAGGCCGGACAGGACCCAGCAGGAAGGAGTGGGTGCCATGCATGGCTGGGACATGCTCTCCTTGTCACACTTGGTTTCCAGCCTGTGCCTCCTGCCTGCTGAGGCTTGCTGTTCCCAGAGCCTAGATGGGAGATGGCAGGAAGATATGGTGGAGGTAATGGTCAGATCTAAGCCCAAGCAGCAGATCTGTCCCCCCCGTCACTACTGTGGCCTCGAGCAAGAAACCTCTCGGAACTTGTCCTTGCCAGGAACATGCCAGTGGAAGCCACTGGCTCCTGGCATCAGCCGTCTCACAGGCACAGCCCCAGCACCCAGCAGGGCTCTGAGATCGCTGCACCCTAACCCCATCACCAGAGAGCGAGGCACAGAACGAGCTGGGAATGCTGGTAACAGGACAGGGATGTCTGCACGGGTGGCATGGGCTGGAGGGACTCTGGGGTGGTGCCTGCCTGAGGCCATGCCCAGGGCAGCCCCAGTCACCCCCTCCAGAGAACCCCCAGTGCCAGCAGCATCGTCCCAGGGCCCAGAGCTGCTGGGGGCAGCTCACGGCCCCTTCATCGCCCTTGACCGCCGCCTCGCTCCCAGCACATGCTGTCATGTGGCAGAGCACAGCAACAACAAGGGCTAATTGGTTAATGTGATTTCAAAACATGATTTGCAATTATAAGCCACCAGAGAGCATTCAATGATCCTGCACATCAGCAGAGTGGGTTTTTCTCCTTCGTTTGTTCCTGGAACCTCGAAACCAATTAATCTTACAGAAGCCAGAAGCAAAGCGCTGCTCAGCAGACTCGCAGGCTGGGTTATCTCTGTGCTCAATCGCTTGCCTGCCAAACACCACACCGGGAACCAAGGATCTGAGGACAAGCTCTAGGGTAACCCTGCTGCTTCTCCCCATAGCACTGGGGTGTTTGGAAGGGGGTCCTGGGACCCTCGGATCCTGCAGTCCCTGCTGTGATGCCAATCCAACGTGGGCTCCTCCAGCTTCCAGCCACCGATCACCAAGGATGCTTGGAAATGCTTGAGGAAAGGAAGATGCCCTGAGGCCTAGTAGATGGGGACAGATTGTTCCATTTGGCATAGGACTGTCACCTCTGGAGGTGCTGGCAGCAGCCTGCTCATCTTTGCCATGTCCCTGCTGTTCCCACTGGCAGCATCCATAGGCCCGCCGGGCCAGGTTTGCTCCCGTGGGTTTGACAAGGGCTTAAATGCCTTTAAGGCAGTTAAGCAAGGACGTAGTAAGGACTTTACTGCTTTTAAATGCAACTTAAATGCCTTTCAAGACAAACAAGCCCAAGTGGCCGCGATAGTCCTGAAATCTCTGGCCTCTACTGCCCTGCTCCCGGCCAGTGCCTCTGAGTCTTGACTGCTTGCCCCAGTGTCCCCAGTTGCTGGGCTCTGCTGCTCCCATGTCCCACTGGGAAGCCAGGTGTGGGGCTGGCAGTTTTTTCCCTCAGCAGGCAAAGAGGTGCTGGGTACCAGAAGCCAAAGGGATGCTCTGGCAGCTATTCCTTGGCCAGTGCCGAGGCCCCGTTCTGCTGGAGGACCCAGGGACCTGTCAGCCCACAGGGAATGATCCCATGTTCCCGGGTCCTGAGACTCTGAGCGCTGAGCTACCCCTCATCAACCCCCAAGTGCCAGGATTCCCCATCACACAGAGAACTCATCATTCCACACTGCAGCTGCCTAGGCTCTCCAAGGGTGGGAGGAAGCCCAGGCAGCCCCCTGAGGAGGCACAGGCAATACAGGCAGTGCAAGACAGCAGGGCTGGGCTGCCCTACACCCCAAAACCCACCTGGGCCAAGTTCAGATCCAGACCCCTCTGAGATGCCAGGTCCAGGGCCAAGCCAGAGCTGGGGCAGGTAGTTAATGTTTAGCAGAGTAGGGAAAGGTCTCCATCATGGAGCAGCCCTGGGGATACATAGCACCCAGGGAGGGGGGGGTCTCCTGTTCAGCCCCAAACTCCCTAGCAAGCTGTCACAAGCATGGAGTTGGCTGGGGTGGCAGATGGCTGGGGAGCTGGGGACTGGAAAGCAGGGGGGCACCAGGGATGATTTTTGGCCCAGATGACTGTAGCATCCTTGTTTAAAGATATAAATAACTGGGTCAAAAATGGAGACATGGCCACAGCCGTGTCCCTCCTTTCCCTGGGGGCAGTGGTTGGTCCGGGGCTGACAGAGGAGCAGATAGGGCTCATGCAGCCAAGGCAAAACTGTGGTCGGCTCCAGCTCCCCATGTAAGGCACCAGCAGGGCTGTGCTGGGCTCCCACCCCTGCTGGGGTGACTGGCACTCTCAGGACCAGCCTGCAGCACAGGGTCCCGTCGGCCACCAGGAGGAGAGGGGATAAAAGCTCTTTCACGGCCGTCAGTGAAAGGGATTCAGAGGGAGAAGCACAAAGGAACATGCCAGTGCTCAGGACTGAGGCTGCCGTGTCCCTAGCACCAGGGACTTCAAGCTGTGGGACTTCGAGGGTGGCCACTTCAACCAGGGGCAGCCGGGGAGGGAGCACTGGGTGGCCCTGGTCCCACCAGCATCACCCAGCCTTGCGCTTGGGTGGGCTGAGCTTGGCACTGCTTCAGGCTGAGCAGTGCCGGCATGGTGGCCCCCTCCGTGGTTGGGAAAGCCCTGGGGCGACTGCCCCTCTCCCTCCCCTCCGAGCTGGCCAACAATTGGCTGTGCTGGGGAGAGCGGCCTTGATCCGCATGGCTGGCCGTCCCCATGGCCGAGCAAACAGAGGAAAACAGCCCCAGCCAGCTCCTGCCGCCACCAGCACACATGGGGCATGCAGAAACCCCACCTTTCCCTTGCCCAGGACCCCAGGCACCACACAGGGCTGGCAGCAGAGCCCTGCCTGGCTCTGCCGGAGGGGCAATGGCACTGACCCACAGCTGGGAAAGAGCCTGGGGACTGCGGGGGCTCCTGCCCCACAGCTGGGAAAGAGCCTGGGGGCTGCGGGGGCTCCTGCCCCACAGCTGGGAAAGAGCCTGGGGCTGCGGGCACTGAGCTGGAGCAGGAGTTGCAGTAAGCACCCACTGCGCTGGTGGAGGGGGTGTGCCAGGGCACCCAGTGTGGCAGGGAAGGTGGTGGGGGCAGCCCCTCCTTGCCCAGTCCAGGGGTCGGCTTGCCCAGTTCAGAGCTGTTTGCTGTGGGGCTGGGCCAGTTCCCCGAGGCTGTGGGCCAGCTCTCGTTGGCAGGCAGCCACTGTGCACCAGAGGCCCATGCCCGAGTAGTGCCCAGCCGCCACGCAGCCCAGTTCCATGAAATCCTTCCCCGTTGGCAAAGCATGGCACTTCATGGAAATGCACTGCTGGACCCCTTCATTGAGCTTCCCTGCCAGAAGGGCACCACACTGAGTCCAGCTCCGCTCTCATCCCACACCACACAGAGCCCCCTACCGCCTGCTCCACAGCACTTCTGGGACCCCCACTCTGCCTTTGGGACCTTAAAGCTCATCCAGTTCCAACCCCCTGCTACGGGCAGGGACACCCTCCGCTAGACCAGGCTGCTCAAAGCCCCTTTCAACCCGGCCTTGAGCACCAGGCTCGGCTGGCTGCAGGAAGCACGGAGAAGATGCCCAGGATGCGCATGGGGATGGCAGCGGTGGCGGTGATCGTGGTGGCACCCGTTCAGCCGCTCTCCCATCGCTGCAGCTCCGGCTTGTCCTCAAGGGGCACTGAGCGTGGTGCCAGGGCACAGGAGGCAGCTCCAGCCCTGCCGACAGCGCTGCCTGCTCCCGGTGCTGCTGCCGGCAGTCACCGTACCCCCGCCACCGGGCAGCGCCTCCCGGCTCCCGCAGCTTTAGGGACGGGCAAGGCGGGGCTGACGCCGCCGTCCGGTGACCGGGAGAGCCCGGGGAGCCCGGGGTCAGCCCTGCCCCAGCACCCGGTTACGGCCGGAGGAGAGCGGGAGCCTCAGCCCCGGCCCGCCCGGGCCAGCCCCGCAGCACCGCTCGCTGCTCCACGTCAGGACCGGCCTCTGCTCCCGCCCGCCCCGGCCCGGCTCAGCTCCGCCCCGGCCCGGCTCGGGGCGCGGAGCCCGACAGCCCTCTGACGGCAGCCGTAGGGAACCGCCTGCCCCCTGCCTGCGCCCTGCCTGCGCCCTGCCTGCGCCTGTCCCCACTGTGCTCCCCGGCACCCACTGCCCCATCACACCCGTGCGACCCCAGTCCCGTTTCCCCCCACACGACAGTGTTGCCCCAAAAGCTTCCTCTCCTCACTTAGACCCCAGCACACAGTCTGCTCTGCCCACACCTTCCTGGCTTTTCCAATTAGAAGAGATGGCCATGCTGCCCACCAGCACCTCCCTGCTGGGGTCACCTACACCACAGGGCCACCAAGCACCCAGAAGCATCACTAGGTGCCATGCGACATGGCACGGTGAGCCTGGAATCCAGATCCCATCAGCCTGCAGCCACACGGGCTCTGTGATGTTACCAGCATCCCAGGCTCTGGATCCCCCCCAGCCCCACATGGGGCACAGCTCTCATGGGAGGCAGTAGGATCTTGGTACAGTCACCCAGAGACCTGCTCCCACCCTGGCGCAGGTTGCCTGGACCCCGCTGGGTTTGTCTGTCTCCATGGCTGGAGGCTGCACAGCCTCTGGGGCAGCCATGCCCCTGCCTGGCCAGCACTGCAGCAGGAAACAGCATTGGTTTGCCTTCAGATGGAAATCCCTGTTTGGGTTTATTCCTAACTCGGTGCCTGTTGGCTCCTGTGCTGGTGGCACCGCAGAGCAGAGCCCCTCAGCTGTGGTGAACCTTATGGAGACCGGGGCAGGCGTGGGTGCCACTCAGCATTCCCATTCCAGGACAGGCTTGCTCACAGCCCGGCCCAGCCCAGCCCGCTGCCCACTCCACTGCTTCCAGCAAGCACTGAAGTCACCCCAGCGTGCCTGACCACAAGACCTTTATTCTCCTTCCTGCTGGGATAGAGCCTCCACATCCCCGGCTCTCTGCATGCGGGTAGGCAAGAGGAGCCGTGCAGCTCAAACCGCCCTGGCCCGCCTGACAGAGAGCTCGTTACACATTTACCCTGTGTTAATGGGGCAGCACAGGCTGCTCCTGGCCTGCAGACCACAGGGATGCTTCGCAGGCAGCCGCCCGGCCCCACAGCCCCCATGGGCAGGGCTCTGGGGTTCCCGCAGGATGAGCCCCCAGGCACACGTCCCCTTCCTCCTCCTCCAGCCCAACTGGGCTGGGCTTTGCAGGAGCACATGAGGGGGGCACAGCCACTAGGGCCTTCGCCCTGGCACCCCTCCAGGTAGGGACAGGACCAAGCACAACAGGACAAGTCCCTGGGGCCATGGCGATGCTCTGTGGCTGGGACTGGGATCCTCGGGCTGGCTTGCACCTCCCCTGCCTTACCAGTGCAGGCAGAGAGGGATGGCAGCAGCCTGGGGGGTCCCGGGTTCCCAGGGAGCTGTCCCAGCAGAGCCGCCCAGGTCACTGGGTGCACTGGGAGGACACGGGACACAGTTGCCTTTTGTTGGTGCTGGCCCCGGGAGCAGGGACCCAGGCTCATTGTCTCCTCCCTCCGCCCCCGCCGCTGGCGCCCGGCACCACGGATTTGGGGTTTAAGGAGCAGGCGGCAGCCCCGGCTCACCCGCAGGGAGAGGGAGAGGGAGAGGAGGCAGGCGAGCGGCAGAGGCCAGAGCGCAGCAGGTGAGAGAGCAGCGGGGGGCACCGGGCTGCCCAGTGAGGGGGAACCACGGGGTGGGGGGCTCAGTGGGTTCTGGGTGCCAGTGGGTTCAGACATGGTCCTGAGAGGGAAGTGGAGGCATTGCATGTACCACCTTCCTGTTCCTGTTGCCCCACAGCTGAGTGAGGACCCCCAAACCCTGTCCCAGTGGGAGGGAACATTGCCATGTCAGGGTGTTTGCCCCTTCCCCGCGCGATGGTTTACAGGAAAGGGGGGTCCTGCACTCTGCTCTTCAGCGCACCCCGGCCAGGGCTTGCCCTGGCTTGCACCCGGGTAAGCTCGGAGCCTTTTGGGGAAGTGGGGAGCCCAACATTGGGCTTGGGACTGGGCAGGAGCAGGAGCTGGGCCAGCAAACAAGGCCCTATTGTGCTGCTCCGGGGCCTCTGGCTCAGCCATCAATAGCCGCATTATCCTTGGTGGCAGCCCCCACAGCTCTCCCAGCCACCGTGGCTCTGCACAAGCCCTGTGGGAGCCCATACGAAGCGGCTCTTGTGTTGGGGGCCAGGGCAAGAGGAGCAGGGTGGGCAAGGCAAGGTGCCGGGACCCCTCTGCCACCCCTGCTGGGTGCTGTCAGCTGCTGTGGTCTCTGCACTCACTGGTGACGCTGTCTTTGGGGTGAGATGCGCTGGATGGGGAGCAGGCAGGCTCAGGGGACACCCCGGCATCCCTGTCCCTGCCCAAGGTGGCCATGGCTCGGGCGCATTGCTGGGTGCTGCCTGAGGCAGGGATGAGCAAGCAGGCAGTGAGGGGCTGACATGAGCCCGGGGTGTGGATGCAGCCGGGCCGGAGGGAGCAGCTGAACCATCCCAAATGCTTCTCAGGGAGACACACCCCAGCTAAAATTATGGCAGGGACAGCAGCCTGTTTCTAAAGGGCAGAGGAGCAGGATGCCGCCCATCGGTGTGGCACAGGGCAGGGCCAGGGGTCTGCGGCAGGGCAGCAGGCAGGGGGTTCAGCCAGCATCCCTCCTGACAGGAAAGGAAGAGGGCTGGGCCCATAGCAGAGCCCCTGCGTGCCATGTCCCACACACCATAGCTCTGCCAAGGCCTCTGCCCCATTGGGATGGTTCTGAGGAGCTTTCAGTGCAGGGGACACAGCCCTTGTGCCTACCCTCAAACTTGGCTGCAGGCAGCCACAAACCTAAGAATGGGTGATCACCCCTGGGCAGCAGAATAGAACCCTAGAAGCCCAGGGTCCCGCAGCAGGAACACCCAAAGCCGGCACCCCAGACGTGCTCAGGCACTGGCATGCACCCAGCACCCCACATCCCCTGGGCAGCCCCGCTCAGCCCAGTGTGGTGTGGGGACAATTAAAAAGGGATTAGCTGGGCTACACCAGCATGGCGCTGCCGGGAGCTGGTACCTAATCCCAGCAGGAATGTGTCGGGGCCATGTGGGTCTCTGCTGTGGGGACTCACACCAGCATGCTATGATGAGGGGGGTGTATCCATAAACGGGGTGTGAGCCTTGAGCTGGTCTCCCCCCTGGACATCACCACCGTGCTGTGCTGCATGGGATTGTTTGCTTCCTGACGGTCAAACCCTCACACCAGCACTTGTGATGTGCTCCATCTCCTGCACCAGAGACCTGGCAGCCACCCGAATCCTGATGCCAGCCTGTGGCCTAATACCATGTGCCACGGGGACATGCAGACACTTCCCTGCCTTGGTGCACAGGTGAGCCAGATAAGCCAGTGAGGAGACACTGGGTTCAGAGGGTTTCAGCTCAAGGAGGGTGTACCCATGGATGCAGGCTGGGGGGAAGATCTCTCTCCTCCCTCTGCTCTCTCCTCTCCCCCCAGCAAGGCATCAGTGTCACCAGGAGGGCTGGCAAAGGCCATCCTGCTACACAAACACATCTCTTGGTGGGGAGCAGGACTGTGCCAGCCCCTGTGGCACAGGGACACTAATGGCACCAGTTGGCATGAGACAGCTCACCTTGTCACCCCTGGGTTCTGACTGGGCCTGGTCACGACGGCATGACCAGGGCAGAGGGTGCTCTGGGAGGGGTATGTGAGGCAACCCTGCAGCCCCCTCACTCGGGGTCACCCCATGGCATCACCCCAGTGAGGTACTGCTCCCATTTGTAATGCATGATCTGCTCCCATCCCGCTGCCCAGTGGATGCCCATCCCTGAGCCCAGGCTCTCCAGCAGCTGCTCTCCTCATCACCCATCCGACGGCATGGATGCAGCTCATGCATGGCCCGCACAGGAGGCGCAGGGGCCGTTGCCCGCTGCCTGCTGCCGTGCACAGGTGGAGAGCTGCTTCCTACCGCAAACACCGCTGGAGGCTCAGGCGCTGCCAGCGCTCGCTGGAGCCGGAACTGCCGGGGGAGACTTGGGGAAGCAGCGATCCCTGGGTGCGGATCTGCCGGCGGCAGGGCCGGGATCAAAGAGCGGAGGCTCCAGCACCTGCTAGCGCCGCTGGCGGTGACACCCCCGGGGTGGCGAGAAGCCAGGCAGCGGCACCCGGCCATGCTGCCCTCCGCAGGCGATGAGGGCGCGATGCTGGTGGTGATGCCCGCTCCAGCTGGGGACTGTCCCTGCGCCAGAGCCCGGCGGCCCCGGTGCTTGTGAGCAGCACCCGGAGGGGAGGGGAGGGAAGGGGTGGCCGGCGGGCGACGTGGCGCATCCCTCCCGAGCTGTATTTTCCAGGATGGAAGCCCGGCCCTTCTGACGCCTGATGGCTCCTTCAGGCGGAGCCGCCGCCAGCAAGGTCCCCGCAGGGCTCCCTGACTGGGGTGACAGTGATGTCATCCAGCCACCGCGCCACGCATGCCGGGAGTGGCGCTGGGTGGAGGGAAACTGAGGCACGGCGCTGGCACAGCAGTGGAAGGTGCCCATCGTGCAGGGCTGGGCATCCTGACAGGCTGGGATGGGGGGGACAGGGACACTGTGCACAACCCTGTGGGGGCCACCCAGGCCAAAGTCCTCCTGCGGTGCCTGGGCAAAGTCTTAGGGCAGAGTAACCCCTGCCATCCTGGTGCCAGTGGATCCCCTGGCATCCGAACTCTGTCACTCGCTGTTCCCATTCTCCTTGCCACCCTGGATTCTGGATTGGCACTGTGGCAGAACCAGGAGGGGAATAAGCAGTGGTGCTGGGGCAGAGCCTGCTGCCATCACACCGGTGAAACCAGGCCAGCAGCAGGAGGGTTACCAGCACTAAGACAGAAGGGCATTGCCCTGCCTGGCACGGCTCCTCCTGATGCTGCTGGCCTGCCTGTACCTGCCCGCACCCACTGCCTGCTGCTACCTGCTGCTGCCTACATCCTCAGCCTCCCCACTCACCCTGCACCTGTCTGCATCTGCTGCTGCCTGCACTGCCTGACTGCCTGCCTGCACTCCCTCCCTGCCTCCCCACTCATGCCAGACCCGCCTTCCCTGACTCCTGCATCCACCGGTAGGGATGGTCAGTGACAAGGTGGGCACAGCGTAAGGGGTGGCCCCAGGACAGCCGTTGATCCCCCCATCCCAAGCCCTGCCTGCCAAGGCGCGCGTAGCCCCGCTGCCAGCACCACTCTCACTTGTTATTCTTGGCAGCGGCGGCTGGAAAATGGGAGGCAGCGGAGAAGTTTTGTTTGCTCCGGACTGGGCCCGGGCCAGACATCTGGGCTGCAGCTGAGCAGGGTGCAGGACCGGCCCCCCGCCGGCCTCGGCACGGCCCCCGGTGCCCCCCGGCATGGCCCCAGCGCATCCCGGCTCCCCACACTGGGGCAGGCAGCGCCCTGCCGTGCCGGAAGCTGCCTCTCCTAGGGATGGGGTGGCCGAGGCTCCCGTACGCCAACCCCTCGTGTGCTGAGCGCGGCGTGCCCTGAGGACAGCGGGTGTCACTGCGGTGTCACCGTGGGCCGTACGGACGCTGTGCGGGCATGTGCGTGTCCCTCAGTGCCTGCGTGTGCTTGTGAGCGGCTGTGTCCAAGCGTGTCCGCACGTGTCCAAGCGTGTGCCTGTTCGCACACCTGTGTGCGCGTTCCCGCGTGTCTGTGCACACCTGTGCGCGTGCCCGCGTGTCTGTGCACACGAGTGTGCGTGTGCCCTCACGTGCGTACGCGCGTGTCCGTGGGCCCGCGCCCCGGGCCCCGCCCCGCCCCGCCCCGCCCCGCAGGGGCCGTCCCGCTGCCGCTCGGCGGACGCGGAGGGGGGGACCGGGCCGGGCCGAGCCGAGCCGGGACAGGACACAGGTGGGTGCCGGGGAAGGGGACGAGGGGGGTCCCGGGGTCGGGTCCCAGCGCTGCCGTCGGGAGGGTGGCAGCGGGGCACTGGCGGCTGGGTCCGTGTCCTGGACGGTCACCGGGAGGCTGGCGGCTGGGGCTGCCCGGCGGTCTCGGTGGGGCTGGGGCCGGCACCGGGGGGCCAGGGGCTGCGTCCGTGCTGGGACTGGCATCGGAGGAATTGAAGATGTTGGCACCGGGGATCTCGGGACTGGAGCTCCCAGTGCTGGCACCGGGGACCCTCTGGTGCTGCAGCTTCTGCCCCCCCCCCCCCCAACCTGCCCCCGGTGCCGGCATCGGGCCGGAGGGGTCGGCGGGAGGGTCCGTTCCCAGGGCTCTGCCCGGTGCCGGGCGGGCGGGAGGACCCCGGTGCCCCCGGGGTATGGCTGGCAGCAACCGGAGGGGCTGGCAGAGCCCGGCGGGCCCGCACCTTGTTCCGGCGCCTCTGGAAATGCCATTAGCGCCGAGCAGCCCAGCCCCGCGGCACTGCTCACGGCCGGGGCCCTGCCCGATGCCTGTTGCCAGCCCGGGGCTCGCTCCCCACCCTGCCCGCCGAGGGCAAGCCCCGTCCGGCCGTGCCCGGGTCTGTGCTGGGCAGTGCCACGGGCGCGTGTCCCTCTTGCCGTGCACCCGCCCCAGCCTAGCACGCACCTCAAGACTGGGGGCAGTTGCGCTGAGCCCTGGGGCAGCGGTGGGGCTTTGGTGGGCAGCGGTGTCCCAGCTGTGGCACGGGTGATACCGGACTGCTGTGCCCAGGGCTGGTGGCCCGGCTTGTGCTTTGCACGTGGCGCAGGGAGGTGCTGGTTGGCACATCCCGGCTGGCTGGGGGTGCTCCAGCATGGCTAGCAGGCAGGGTGGGGAGCTGTGTGTTGGCACAGTGCTCGAGATAACCATCACCTCCTGCTCCCCAGGGGAGAGGGTGCCAGAGCTGGAGGAGCTCTTCCTTGATCTGAGTGCCCGTGAAGGTGATGGTGTGGCACCATGTGCCCCTCTGGGGACTGAGGGCACCTGCTTGGCTAGACCCCCCAAACCCCGTTCCTGTTTGCAGGGTAGTACAAGGAGAGCCCGGGGCTGAATACAGGGTCTGTAGCCTGGGGGAAACTGAGGCACAAGAACCTATGACTACCATGATTCCCATAATGGCCAGGTTGCCCAATGCTCAGAAGCCTTCTGTCTGCCCAGGGTGCCCTGGCTGGCTGGCACCACCCTGGTGCTTGCCCTGTCCTTGTCCCTGTCCTCACAGGCCGGCTCTGTGCTTGCAGGCAGGAATGGGCAGGTGTGGGGACGGCTGGATGCTGCTTGGCCAAGACGCCTCTGTTTCCTCATGGGCAGGAGTGGGAGAGCTGCTCCCGGAGCCCGTGGCTCAGGGTTGGATTAGTGGGGGTTAAAGCCACGCGGGATGCAGCTGGCCCGTGTCCCCAGCTGCAGTCACCCGGTCAAGCCCAGCGGTGCGTCCCCTCTCGCGGTGTCAGGGCTGCACCGTGCAGATGCTCGGGGCTCTCCGGATCCCAGCAGCAGCGCTGGGGAGGGGTCACGGTCCGGGGGGTGTGGGGAGGGGGCTGTAACCCGAGCTGAGGTCTCGCTTCTCTGCCCCAGCCACCGCTGCGGGGCCCGCACCCAGGCCCCAGCCATGAGCCCCACGCTGCTCCTGCTGCTGCTCCTGCTGCACAGCGCTGCCGCCGGCCGGCCCCTGCCTACTGCCACTCCCCGCCTCAAGCTGGCCTTCCCTGGTGAGCACGGACACGGGCAGGGGGGTGTGGATGCTCCAGTTCATGGCAGCATCATCCAGGGCACGGGGGCAGCATGGGGGGGGCTGCCGTGGTGGGAGTTAGGTGAAATCCCGGCAGTGCTGCTGCGCCAGCACCGGTGCTGCCTTCCCTGCGGGCTGCCAGGCATTGGCAGGGGCTGCCAGGTTCCTACCTGCTACCGGCCCCACCCGGATCACCTGCCTGCCCTCGGGGCTCTGCGTGCACTGGGGCTTTCACTGCCTCTAGCACGTCCCAGGTCAGGTATACATCTCCGTATGGTGGCACTCTCAAGCCACGCTGTGCCATGCCTGGTGGGGACACCACGGCAGCCAGCAAGCTGGTGCCATCTCCCCACTGGCCACTCTGTGGGCTCTAGCATGGCACAGGGGACTTTGTCCAACGGTGGGTCCCAGCAAGCTCTCTCCTCCCACCGGACAAAGGGCTGTTTGTTCCCACTGAAGTGGGATTAGCTCTGTGGGGCAGGGAACGGCCTCTTCTGCCCCACCAACTGCCACCGGGGTGGGCTATGCCAGGGTGGGCTGTGCAGGGATGAGTGCAGGGGGCACAGAATGGGTTCTGGGAGGAGCATGGGATTGGTGCTGGGGGCATGGAATAGGTTCAGGGGGGATGGGGCATGGGATGGCTGCTGGATGGTGCTGGGCCAGCAGGGGGTTGTGAACCTGGTCAAGCCAGTGGGACAGGTTTGGGGGAGGAGGTGGCACAGCAGGGGGGAGCCCATGGCCAGCCCCAGGTGTCCCTGGATGTGTGTCTGAGGCAGGGGAGTGTGTGGGCAGCAGGCAGCGCTATGGCGGGGCTGAGCAGTGCCGGTGGGTCCCGGCAGAGCTGCGGGCTCGCCATGGTCTGCGCCTCTTTGCGCTGGAGCGCTCATGCTGCTACGAGGCCCTGCTGCTGGATGAGGAGCGCGGCCGCCTCTTCGTTGGCGCCCAGAACCACCTCCTCTCCCTGGCCCTGGATGACATCAGCCAGCGGGACAGGAAGGTAACGGGGATGGGGGGACGCAGTGGGACAGCCCCGAGTGCACGGGGCTGTGAGGGTCCCTCTCTCCCCCTGCAGATCTACTGGCCAGCACCTGTGGAGTGGAGGGAGGAGTGCAACTGGGCCGGCAAGGACATCACCGTGAGTGCCAGTTGGTGCTGGGGGGTACCGTGGGGTGCTGCGGGGCCACCCCAGTGCCACCACCCCACGCCCTCTGCCCTGCAGGCCGAGTGCATGAACTTTGTGAAGATCCTGCACCCCTACAACCGGACCCACCTGTACGCCTGCGGCACCGGCGCCTTCCACCCCGTCTGTGCCTTTGTGGAGGCTGGCCAGCATGCGGAGGTGAGCCCCCACCTTCCCAGCATGGCCATAGCCCCTGGTTGCT
The DNA here is from genome assembly GCF_033783945.1 of Neopsephotus bourkii. Lineage (NCBI taxonomy): Eukaryota > Metazoa > Chordata > Aves > Psittaciformes > Psittacidae > Neopsephotus > Neopsephotus bourkii. The sequence goes on along the minus strand of NW_026900793.1, from coordinate 1,977,382 downwards.
GCTGCCTGCCCACCGCTGGTCCTTACCCCTCTCCAGGAGCCCATCTTCAAGCTGGACCCCCAGCACGTTGAGGATGGCAAAGGGAAGAGCCCCTATGACCCCCAGCATGCGGCTGCCTCCATCCTCGTGGGTAAGGCAGAGCTGAGCCAGTGCTGGGGAGCAGTGCGGCAGTGGGGTGCTGGGGGGTCCCCCATAACACTTCCCTCGGTGCCTGCCAGGCGAGGAGCTCTACTCCGGGGTGGCCACCGATCTGATGGGCCGTGACTTTACCATCTTCCGCAGCCTGGGCCAGCGTCCCTCCATCCGCACCGAGCAGCATGACTCCCGCTGGCTCAATGGTCAGTGCTGGGCAGCGGGAGGGTGGCGGAGCTGCGGTACCCCAGCGCGGCATCATTGCTCCCTGGAGGCATCGCTCCATGAGTCCTCCAAGCTGCAGGCGGAGGGTGATCTGGGGGGTCCCCATCCATCTGCAGGCACCGGTGCTTGATGGGGTCCCACCGTCACCCTGCCTCTGCCCTGCAGCTGGGCATGGAGCGGTCTGCGCTCCCCTGGGACCCCAGCAGGCGCCTCAGGGCCCAGGTGAGCCGATCTACCAGGGGCACTGGAGGCAGTATCCCTCTGCCCCCAGAGCCCAAGTTTGTGGCCGTTTTTTGGGTGCCGGAGAGCGATGACCCTGACGATGACAAGATCTACTTCTTCTTCCGCGAGACGGCAGTGGAGCGGCAGCAGGGGCTGGGCAGGAGCAGCTTTGCCCGCATCGGCCAGATCTGCCGGGTAGGAGCAGCCCCCCCCCCAAGCAGGAGGCAAGGGAGGTCGGGGGTGCCACCCTTCGCCGCTGATGCCGGTGTCTTCCTCTGGACAGAATGACGTAGGTGGGCAGCGCAGCCTGGTGAACAAGTGGACAACCTTCCTGAAGGCTCGGCTCGTGTGTGCCGTGCCGGGACCCGATGGGGCAGACACTGTCTTCGATGAGCTCCGTGAGTACGGGAGGGGGGACATGGCCTTTCCAGTGGTCATGGGCTCCCCTGGCACATTCGGGTGGCACTGGTGTCCTCCCTGCTTGCAGGGGACGTTTTCCTGCTGCAGACAAAGGACAAGCGCAACCCCCTGGTCTACACTGTCTTCTCCACCTCCAGGTCAAGCCCCCTCCCCACTGCCCCCCCAGGTACCCAGCGGTGCCCCACTCACCCCTCACATCATCCCCTCTCTCCCCCCCCAGCTCTGTTTTCCAGGGATCCGCCATCTGCGTTTACACCATGGCTGACATCCGCCGGGCTTTCCTGGGCCCCTTTGCACACAAGGAAGGTCCCAACTACCAGTGGGTACCGTACCAGGGCCGTGTGCCATACCCCCGCCCAGGCATGGTACGTGGTTCGGGGGTATCCCAGTGGTGCTGCTGGGGGGATGCCGGTACCCAAGGTGGGGTGGTTGGGAGTGAGACCTGGCTCAGTCGGTGCTGCCTCCCCACAGTGCCCCAGCAAAACCTTTGGCACCTTCGGCTCCACCAAGGACTTCCCAGATGAGGTGATCCAGTTTGCCCGGCACCACCCGCTGATGTACAACCCGGTGCTGCCCCACGGCCAGCGCCCCCTCTTCCTGCAAGCCGCCATGCCCTACACCTTCACCCGCATCGCCGTGGACCGCGTCACTGCCACTGATGGCCATTACGACGTCCTCTTTGTTGGCACAGGCATGTAGTGACTCAAGGGTTGGGACTGGGGGCTCAGCTAGGGGATGCCAGGGCTCGGGTCTCACTTGTCCCTGCCTGCAGATGTGGGCACGGTGCTGAAGGTCGTCTCTGTTCCCAAGGAGAGCTGGAACCACATGGAGCCACTGGTGCTGGAGGAGCTGCAGGTCTTCCAGGTGAGGAGGGGGCTGCATGCCCCACCAGTCACAACCACTCTGCACCCCTTTCTGCTGCCCCTGCTCTGGGTTGTGCTGGGGCACTCCAGCTTCTGGGGTGTGGGAGCTGGCAGCACAGGCACACTCTGACTCCTGCCTGCACCCTGTCCACAGGATGCCTCCCCCATCACCAGCCTGCAGCTCTCCTCCAAGCGGGTAAGAAGGGACCCTGGATAGGTCCTCATGTCCCACCATGGCTCTGCCTGGCCCCATGCTGTGATGCAGAGGTGTTCAGCTCTGCTTCTGCCCCCCCCCCCAGCAACAGCTCTATGCTGGCTCAGCAACGGCACTGGCACAGCTGCCCCTGCACCGCTGCAGCGCCTATGGCAAAGCTTGTGCCGAGTGCTGCCTGGCCCGGGACCCGTACTGTGCCTGGGATGGCACTGCCTGCACCCGCTATGTGCCCAGCACCAAGAGGTAGGTGATGTGCTGGGGTACGGCCCTGGTGCGGCCAACCTGCCCCGAGGCCGCAGTGCCCGGTGCAAGTGGTGCTGCCGCAGCCCCCGCTCTTCCATCGCCTTCCCTTAGGCGTTTCCGCCGGCAGGATGTCCGCAACGGTGACCCCAACGTGCTCTGCTCCGAAGGTGAGATGGGACCGGGCAGGTGTAGGAGTCAGCCCTGCTGGGGCAGCGGGCTGACAGCCAGGCTGTGTCCCCCCAGACCCCCGGCGGGGCACTGTGCTCCAGAAGCAGCTCTATGGGGTGGAGGGCAGCACCGCCTTCCTGGAGTGCGTGCCCAAATCCCTGCAAGCCCGCGTGTTCTGGACATACCAGCGCACCCGGGATGACCCCCAGCGAGAGGTAGGCTCTCCCCAGCCGGGTGCCACCGGTGGGACCGTGCCGTGCTGAGCTGACCGCCCGTTCCCGTGGCGCTGTAGGTGCGGATGGACGAGCGGGTGGTGCGGATGGAGCGGGGTGTCCTTGTGCGCAGTGTGCAGCGTGCCGACGCTGGCCTCTACCTGTGCCACGCCACCGAGCACGGCTTCACCCAGCCGCTGCTGCGGCTCTCCCTGGAGGTGATCGGCGCCCGGCAGGCAGCGGGCACGGCCCCCGACAGAGACCCGCAGCTCCCCGCCGGGGCGCCCAGCCGCAAGCTCTGGTACCAAGACTTCCTCCAGCTGGTGGAGCGCCCGCCGCTGGGGGCCGCTGATCGGGTGTGCGAGCGGCTCCGGGCCCGGGGCAGACCCCTGCCACCCCCCCGCACCCCGGCCGGACCCCCAGGCCGCGGGCAGGGCGAGGAGCCGCGCAGCGCCCGCCGCCGGCGCACACACGAGGGGTCGCGGGCCGAGCGGGGCCCCCGCAGCGCATCGCCCTGGTGACCCCGGGACCGGCCCCGGGTGCCGGGCTCTGCCTAGGAGCGGGGCCGCGGGCAGGGGCAAAGCCCCCGCCAGTCTCGGCCGCCCGCCGGCAGCAGCGGGGGGGCTGCGGCGCCGGGCCCAGCAGGGCAGCCGGACTGAGCACCCCGTCGAGGGGCTGCTGGCCACCCTTGGCACCGGCTCCAGCACGGGTGGGGGCACCCAGCCGGTGCCAGCACCGCGGAGTCACCCAGGTATTTATTAACGACTGTTACGGTTGAATGTAAGCATGCCCTGGGGGGGGTGGCAGGGCCAGGCTATGCCTCACCCCCGGCATGGCACCGCGGGGGGTGCCACCCTCGAGTCCTGGGGGGCTGCAGTGGGCAGTGGGACCCTGGAGAGACGGTGTGGGCAGCAGTAGGGCGAGGGGGCTGCAGGAGGAGGGTGCCCGGAGGGGAAGTAGTGGGGGGCACAGAGGTGGCACCCAGCGGCCCGGGTGCAAAGCAGCGGCGTGAAGGGGCTTGTACTAATTGAGCACAATAAAGCAGAGGATTCAGCTCAGGGTCTGATGGCTGCCCCAGGGAGCACTGAGGGCGGGGGGCAGCCCCGTGTCCTGGGGTAGGGACCCCCACGGGCAGCCTGCGCCACCCCCTGCAGGTACGTAGGTAGGCGGAGTCCCCCTCCCGGCCTCCCGCACGCCCCCCACCCGCGGCCCCCCCCCCCTTTCGTTTCTGGAGCTGGGAAACCGAAACTTCCCAGTGCCGACAGCCCAGCGCCTCACCAGTGCCCGGGAGATGAGCCCAGTCTGCTGCTGTCTGCTGCTCCTGCTGCCCGCGGTGGCACCAGGCTCCTGGTGACACTGGCATCGGCCACATCACGCTTCCGAGTCATGTCCCAGCGCTGGCTGCGCCCCAGCCCAGCACCTGAACTGCGGTGCGGGCACAGGCAGGGACCCCTGGCAGGAGGTCCCCGTGGTGGGACAGTGCCTCCAGCCGGCTGGCACCTGCAGGGACGGTGGCCAGGACTCCCCAGAGTGAAGCCCTGGGGACTGGGCCACCCCGACTGCCCAGTGGTGAGCAGGGGAGGGGCCTGGGAAGGTTTACAGACTGCTGCAGGCAGGAACAGGCAGAGTGGAGGCAGAGGATGGAGCTACTTTCCTGAGGACCAGTTAGCACTGGGCTGGCACCACTAGTGCTCTGCCTCTATGTATCCCTATACTGTCCCAGCGTCTGGTGACATTGTGGACCCCCCTCATTCCAACGGGAACCCCCCTAACCACCCTTCTGTGCCACTGGGAACAGAGAGCAGCACAAGGATGTATGGAGACATTTATTTTCAGCGTGACCAGAAGGGAAGGGGGAGCACAGGGGCAATACTCGGGACTGGGGGTACAGGAATGCTAGCACCAATACTCAGTTAGGGAACTGGGGGTCTGCACCCCCGCGGAGCCGCAGGAGCATGAAGATCGTGCTCCTGGGCTGGACATGGTAGTGTACCAGCATGTGCTGGTCCTCCAGCTCCCGGGAGCTGTATGTCAGGCGCTGCTGGTCAGCGGGAGGCCCCTGCTGGCTCTGGATCTGCTCCTTCAGCTGCCGGACAGTGGTGGTTGGCAGCACCGTGTAGGTGGTGGTCCGATTCTTGTCATCCTTCACAAAGACTTCCATCGCCTGGGGCTCTGTCTGCAGCAGCAGCAGAGTGGTGCTGTAGAAGATGCCGTGGGAGGCCAGGGTCGTGCCGTCCTGTAGGACAACGGAACTCCGGCCTGGCTCCTGCTGTGCCAGGCGCTGCTGGTACCAAGGGATGCCCCACTCCTGCTCAATCACCTCCTTCAGTTGCCGGATGGTGGTGCCAGGGCTGATGGTCCTGCTCAGGCTGGTGCCCAGCAACTGCCTCACTTCTACCTTCACAGGCCGGGCTGGCTGCAGGGATGCAAGAGCGGGTGGGCAAAGCTGCAGGGTTGGGAGAGGGGGGGAATGCTGCAGGGCAGGCAGCCTTACCTGCACAGCCCAGGGCTGGGCAGTACTGATGCAGGGCAGGGAACGGTGGCAGGCAGCTCCCCGTGCCACCAGGTTCCAATCCTTGCCTTGGCCGAGGATCCCTGTTGGGTCAGCGGGGTCCAGGATGATAGGGCTGCAAACACAGAGTGTGGAAACCGCTGTCAGCCCTGGGCAGCACTGTGGGGCACATGGCACAGGTCCCACCGGGCACAGTGCTCACCAGGGACTGCGCAGCAGCGCCTTGATGTGGGCACCGATCTGGTTGTGCTGGAGCGAGTAGTACTTCTCCCAGTAGACGCAGATCTCCTGGTGCCGGCACAGCAGCTCCAGCACGGTCCGGAAGCCTTCAGCCATGGCAAAGGAGTCAGAGGAGCCTGTGCCCTCCTCCCAGGCATAGATGGTCAGCAGCTCCAGGGCGTACTGGGGGGGCAGGTCTGCGGTGGGGTACTGTGGCTTCAGCAGCTGGGCAGGAGACAGCGACAGGGGTGAGAGGTGGGCAGGGCGAGGGGCTGGTGAGTGCCAGGGAACCCGGGCAGCCCCTCACCTCCTTGTACCAGTGCTTCACCAGGCGCAGGAGGTTCTTCAGCTTGGCAGGGCAGCGCTTCACAAATGTTTTCTGCAGCTCAGTGAAGCAAGGGGAGAACTCCCCAGGGGCACTGCTGGCGTTCAGGAGCCCTATGTACACACTGGCATCCGGTGGGGCGTCCTGGCTCACCTGCCCTGTGGGGTGAGAAGGAGGGTGAGAGCCAGCCCGGTGCTGACACTGCAACCCAGCCCCACACCAGCCTGCAGCACCTACCCAAGGCATCATAGGCAGGCAGGATGTCCACCTCGATGGACTCCAATGTGTCCTTGGAGCAGAGAGTGAGGCTGAGGGAGCGCGGTGCGTTACCAGGACCCTTGTAGCGGGGCTCACTGATGCTCACGGTGGATGTCAGGCTCTGCCTGCAGGTGCGCAGTCTCTTCTCGATCAAATCCAGGATATAGCTCCTCTCCTGCTCCTGCTGCTGGTAGCTGGAGAAGCAGCTGAGGAAGAGCACCACGTCGGCATCAGAGCTGTTCTGCAAAGCCGTGCCCTTGCCTGCTGAGCCACCCTGCAGAAAGACACCCTGCGTGCTCAGCACGGGGATTGCCTGCCACCACCCCTGGAGCCACCATTCCTGAGGCAAGGCAGGAGCTGGAGCAGCAGGACAGAGGGAATGGTGATGGCAGGGGTGCTGGCTGGTCCGTGAGCAGGGCAGCACTCACCTTAACGGTCCTGTGGACACAGATGCCTGTGTGGAAGCAGTCCTCCTTCAGGAAATCACAGATCTGCTTCACCGTCTGCTTCACCTGCCTGCAGAAAGCCACGCTGGGTTGCAGGGTCTCCATGATCCAGGTGTCCAGCTTGTTGCTGGCCACCGTCCTCAGCCCGCCCTCGGATGCCTCCTGCTGCACATCCATGCTGCCGGGTCTGATCTCTTCCCCTGCCGGCAGCAGGTTTTAAACCTTACCGGGCCACCCCCCCCGATTGCGTCACCACGAGGCATTTAAGGTGGCTCCAGCCCGGGGTTTTGCCTCTCCACTGGCCCGGCTCCCCGGGGAGCTCCTGCCCCCCGGTACCTCCGATGCCCTCCCCGCGGGGGCAGGAGGGGCTGCGGGGCACCAGGGGGGAGCCTGGGGCTGGGGTGCTGCGGGACATCGTGGCCCGGGAGGACCGCAGTGGCACAGGGAACCCTGCCCGAGGGCTGGGGATGCCCAGTCTGCACCAGCACCTGCCTGTGCCCACACCCGGGGCTCGCGTTTCGAACTGTGGGACATGGCTGGTAGCACGGTGTCACCGTGGGCAATGGGATGTGGTCGGTGCCAGAGTCACCAGAGACCTTGGTGTCACTGCGGGCAATGGGACGTGGTCAGTGCCAGAGTCACCAGAGACCTTGGTGTCACCGTGGGCAATGGGACGTGGTCGGTGCCAGAGTCACCAGAGACCTTGGTGTCACCGTGGGCAGTGGGACGTGGTCGGTGCCGGTATCACCCGGGGCCCGGGTGTCACCGCTCGCAGCGGCAGGCGGTCCGGGCAGGGCGCTGCTGTGAGCGCTGCCTTAAGCGCCGGCTACGCTGGAGCCGGGAAACGGGAGTTTCTGTTTCTGCGCCGCTTTCGGTTTCTGATTCCGCGGGCTGGAAAGGAAAGTGCGTTTGGATGGAAACAAGAGCCCTCGGCGGCTCCAGCCCCCTCGTCCCTTCCATTGCCCCTCAGCCCCGCTTCCCTGCTCTGGGAAATTGGAAGAGCCAAAAGTCTGAAACTCAGGCCTGGAAACTCAGGGAGGGTCGGGGAGGAGCTCATCCAGGACAGGCAGGAACATGAAGAGGGGAAGGCAATGGAGAATGGAGGCAGGAGAGGGAACGGAAAGGCGGTCAGGACATGGGCAGAAGACGGGCAGGGGGTAGAGAAAGGAGGCAGGAGGGGGCAGGGATGGGGCATCAGCAGGGTCAGGGACAAATATAGGGATGGGGATGGGTATAGGGTGCAGTCGGGGTCAGAGACAGGGATAAGGTGGCAGGCAGGGCAGCGGTAGAGACGGGCAGAGACAAGGGAAGTTGCATAGATGAGGGCAGGGGCAAGAGCGGGGACAAGAGCACTGTTATGGGCAGGGATCAAATGGGAACAGGAGCAGGTGTTTGGGCAGGGATACAGGCAGGGGCAGGTACGCTGACAGGGGCAGGGATGTGAGCAGGGAGAGGGGAAGGAGAGGACCAGCAGCAGGGCTACAGGCAGGGGCAGGGCTGTGGGCATGGAGAGGTGACATGGGCATTTCACAGCCGGCCCCTGCAGCTCGAGGAGCAAGACAGGGACACCAAGGCAAGAGCAGCAAGACAGAGCCGTTCTTTATTTGCACCCACGTGTGTCCCAGACAAATTGGGGCACCCCAAATGTGTTTTCACACGTGGCTCTCGCACCTTTTGCATGCCGAGGTACAGCACAGTCTGATCAACCTCTACACCCCACCACACCCCTGCTCTGCAAAGCCACCACACTCTCCTAGGGTGGGATCATCCTTCTTCCCCTTAGCTGGGTATCCCTGGAGTCACTACAGTGCTGGTCTGTGAGGGTGGGTAATAGGAGGGGCTGAGGTGCTGCAGTGGCATTCATCCCTCGTGGTGATGCTCTATTCCCTCCTCTTGTTCCTTTTCCCAATGACCTGGGGTCCTGTAGCCACCAACCGTACACACAAACATCTGCACATGTATGTGCCTTAAGGAAGTTCATGCAACTTCATACTACAATGACTAATTGGTACAACAGAGAATGAGATTTTCCTAATGAGGTGCAGGCAAGGGCAGCAGAAGGGATTGAGCAGGGACAGTGATGGGACAGGGAAACAGCAATGGGACAGGGGCACGAGCAGACATACAGGGGATACGGGCGGGCACACCGGTAGGGATACGGGCAGAGACACGGGGAATAGCAGCGGGAACGGGGCAGGGCCACGGACCCGGGCGCGGGGGACACCGGCTCCGCCAAGGCTCGCAGGGCGCTCCCGGGTCACCCGGGGCGACGCGCGCCAGCAGCTGCAGTCCGCATGCGCAGGGCCGGTGGGCGCTCCCAGGGGGCTGCGCGGCGGGTCCAGGGGGCGGGTCCAAGGGGCAGGGCCTCCCTCCAGGGGCGGGGCTTCGCGCGCGTGGCTATGCCGCGGTTCCGCCGGGCCATGCGCCGTGAGTGGGGTCCCTGGCGCGGGGCGGGGTCGGGGTCGGGGTCGGGATCGGGATCGGGATCGGGATCGAGACCAGGACGGTTCTTCCGTCCCGTCTCGTCCCGTCAATGGGGGTCCGCCTCCCTCATGGCCCCGCCATGTGTTCGCGCTGACCGGGGCTTGTCCCCACGTTCCGCAGGTGGCCCCGGCAGCGGCCGGGCGGTCTCTCACGCTAGCGAGGAGGAGACCGGCAGCGAGGTGCTGAGCCACTGCAGCAGCGCCAGCGAGGGGGGCAGCCCCGCCGAGGAGCCCGCAGGTGAGCGCCGGTGTCCCCGCGGTGGCCGCGCTGCTGCGGTGTCCCCAAGCGGGACCTCCGTGACACATTGCCGCTGCGGCAGGGAGCGAGGCGGCGGGCGAGCAAGGCCAGGAGGAAGAGGCGGAGGAGAGGCTGAAGGAGCACATGGACAACCTCCTGGACAAGAGGTAACCAGGCGGCTGGCGGCCCGGGGCACCTGGCACGCTGCTGGTCCAGCCGCTGGTGCATGCCCTGTCCCGGGCAACCTCCCCTCATGCCCTCGCATGGGCTCTCCCAGCGCCAGGACGCGGCTGGCGGCTCTGCAGAGCTTGCGCCTGGCCTTCTCCTCCAGAGCCCTGTCCGAGTTCCTGCTGGAGCACCGGCTCACGCTCACCGACTCGCTGGAGAAGTGCCTCAAGAAAGGTCCGGGCGCAGGCGGCCGCTGAGGTTGGGGATGGCGGGGCCATGGCCCGTGTCTGAGGGAGCTCTCTCGTGCTGCCCGCAGGTAAAGGGGAAGAACAGGCGCTGGCGGGCACCGTCCTCACCCTCCTGTGCCTCCAGATGGGCTCTGGCCCGGAGGGGGAAGAGGTGTTCCGCAGCATGAAGCCCCTGCTCATCAGCATCCTCACAGACAGCATGGCCAGCCCTGCCGCCCGACAGAGTGTAAGGCCTGGACCCTTCCCTCCGCAGCTGTGGGGAGAGCCCAGGCAGTGCCTTGGGGGTCCCTGCAGTCCCAGGGGGTGGCAGAATTGGAAGCAGTGGGGTAAAGCAGGGACACACCAGCCCTGCTTCCCCTTGGCTGGGTGCTGGATCTGACTTGGCACTGCTGCCTCTGACTGCCTTTTCCTCATGTCTCTTGCCAGTGTGCTACAGCCCTGGGTATGTGCTGCTACATCGCTGCTGCTGACCTCGAGGTAACTGCTCCTGAGTGTTGTCTGTACCCTGCTGGAGGGCACCCTGCTGTGCCACCAACCCTCAGCCCACAGTGCCAGGGCAGCCTGGAGCTGAGCTGGGGAAGGGGCACAGGGACGTCAGTGACAGCCCAGGCCCCTTCCACGAGCAGCATGGAGCTGAGCTGGGGGGAAGTCTGCCTTGTAGAAATGGGGTGTCCTGGGTGGAGGAGCCTCCTGGTGCCATTGGACGGGGTTGGTCCCTGCTGTGTGGCTTCACTGTGGTGGCAGCTGTGTTCCCCCTTCCAGGACCTGGTCTCATGCCTGTCCTGCTTGGAGAGCATCTTCAGCCCCCCCAGCACACCTGAAGGGGGCTCAGCACCCTCCCAGCATGGCCCTCTGCACTGCAGCGCGCTCCAGTCGTGGTCCCTGCTCCTCACCATCTGTCCCCCATCCCACATCAAGAGCATCTTGGACAAGTAAGTGGGGTGGGGGCAGGCAGCTGCAGAGGGGGGAGCCCCCCAGCCCCCCTGACTGCCCTCTGGCCTTCCTGTCCCAGTGGCTGGCTGCGGCTGCCCCTGCTGCTGGCCAGCAGCAATGTGGCACTGCGCATCCTGGCTGGGGAGACCGTTGCGCTGGTCTTCGAGCTGGCTCAGGACATGGAGGTACCTTGGGGTACGGGTGGGCAGGCAGCAGAGAGCTGCTGGCACCAGCCCCCTGCCTGTGCCCCAGCTGAGCTGGCTCTGGTGGTGTTGGGACACTTCAGACTGGTGTCACCAGCAGCGGCCCAGGCAGAGGGACCGGATCTGGTGATGCTGGTGATAGTGGTGGGCAGTGCCTGGAGCCACGTCCCCTCCAAACCCCCTATTTTGGCAGGTGGACTTGTGCCACCAAGATACGGTGTTCCTGTGTGCCCAGCTCAAGGGCCTGGCTACTGAGAGCAACAAGTATCGAGCCAAGACGGACCGACGGAAGCAGCGCTCCATCTTCCGGGACATCCTGCACTTCATTGAGGTCCTGGGGGCTCGTGGTGCCCTTCCTGCTGAGCTGGTGGCTGGTGATCCCCATCTGCTGAGAGCCAGGGACACAGGGCTGGTGCCCAGGTTGTTGCTGATGCCCCTCTCTCTGTTCAGAGCGGGGAGCACCAGGAGGAGACCGTCCGTTTTGGCCTGGAGTGCATGGACCTGGATAGCTGGGCACGCCAGCGCACCTACCAAGCCTTCAAAGAGGTGCTGTCCTCTGGCATCTGCCACCACCTCCAGGTAGGGGCTGGGTGGTTGCGCGGAGGGGGGGTGCCAGGGCTGGTGCTGGTGAGTGCGGACAGGCCCCTGCTTCCCCAGAACAATGAGCTGCTACGGGAGATCTTCGGCCTTGGGCCCCCCTTGGTGCTGGACGCAGCTGCTCTGAAAGCCAGCAAGGTCTCCCACTTCGAGAAGGTGGGTGCTGCCACCCCCGTTTGTGCTGCCAGGGGCTCCAGCCGAGTGCCTGAGCATGGTGGGTGCCAGAGGGGCACCCAGTAACCCATCTCCTTCCTTTCCCCCAGCACCTCTACAACTCGGCTGCCTCCAAAGCCCGCACGAAAGCCCGGAGCCGGGTGCGGGACAAGCGGGTGGATGTGCTGTGAGGAGCGGAGGGGGCAGAGCCTTTGGCCCCCTTGGACTGCAGACCCAGCACTGTGAGGGGCTGGCACCCCCAGCCCTGGGGCTTTTATCTGTGGACAGTGAAGTATTTAATACCTGGGGCTGCCCCAATGGGGGCTGCCCCTCTTTTATTGTTTTACAGCAAAGCAAAGCCAAAAGAAGGATGAAAGAAGAGCGGGGGGAGGTGGTGGCATGCTGCTGTGTGCCTGCTCTGTGCCATGGCAAAGGGGGTCCCGCAGGACTCCTGCAGCCCCTTGCAGCGGGCAGGGCTCACGGACGCCTGGCACAGCTTGAAGGGCTGGCTGGGAGGGCAGAGCCATGCAGGGCAGCTGGCAGCACAGGGCCTGTGCTGGTGGCCTGAGTGTTCCCCAGTGCCACGCTGGGCACAGGCTCTGCCTCCACAGCCAGCCTGGCACCCAGGGGTGGTGGCAGAGCAGTGTGGGGCATCAGGCTCTGCCCAGCCCTGCCAGCTGCCTGCTCTGAGCCCTTCCCAGCCCAGTGCTTTATAGGAAATGGTTATATGGGAAATAAATTACAGGGGCATGGCACAGTGGGCAAGTGCTAGTGGTGCCCGTGCAGCCTCAGGGGCTGCTGCCCGCATGGGCGTGGGAGTGCCTTTTGCCCCAGGAATGTATCTGTGGTGGTGATTTTCTAAGACTTTGGTTACAGGAGGTAATTAAAAGGCTAATTGGAGAGTGCCTTCTGCCGCCTTGTTAGCAATAAGGGCTGTCACTCCCGGGTGCCAGTCCTTGCAGCCATGTCCCTTTCTCCCACAGCCTAGGGTAGGGGCCAGAATTGCCTCTGCTACTACTGTGCACCACATGGGGCCATGCTGCCAGGCCTGAACCGGTGTGGGGCTGGTAGTGCTGCCCGCTTCCCCCTCCCGCCCTTCAGTACCCCTTTCCATAGTGAGCCAGTGCCTGTGGGGGGGCCAGGAGCGGGTCAGCGGTGCCCACCAGGCTGGGCGCTGGTGTTGAGGTGAGCCCAGAGCCGCCCGTTGGCTGCCTGGAGCTGGTGCACGGCATCCTCTTGGGTCTCCAGCCACTGGGCCAGCGCCCGCACCGACTGGCTCTGCAGGACTGAGGACAGGAACACGCTAGGGGTGGGCGGCCTGGCCCTGCTGCAGCATCCCTTGGACCCTCCCGCCGTCCCCAGCACCACGTACCACTCAGGTATACAGCCAGTGTGGCCAGGACCAGGCTCACCAGCGCCACGAGCCCCAGCAGGGCCAGGAGCAGGGGGTGGCCAGGGCAGAGGGGAGCGGTGGGCACAGGGCGCAGAGTGGGCAGCAGCGGTGGGGAGCCAGGGGTTGTGGGGCGAGGCGGGGGCCAGTGCAGGCTGCTGGGGGGAGCTGGGCCGTTGCCTGTGAGCAGGGGAGAGAAACGGTCAGAGCCCGGTCGTGGGCACGGGCAGGGTTGGTGTGGGGCCCCCCTGCCCTGTGCTCACCCTCAGTGCCCTTGTGCCCGCCCGAGGCCCAGTGCAGATCGCTGATGGACTCCACAGGGCGCAGGCTGATGGCTCCAGGCTCACCGCTCTCAGGGTCCCCAGGCTCTGCTGCTGAAGCCCCCTCGGCCCGTCCCATGCTGTCTGCGGAGGCAGAGGGTGAGGGGGTGTCCTGCCCGCACCGGGCACCCCTGCAGAGCCCAGGCTCCTCCCGGAGGTGACCCCAGCTGGGGCTGTGCTGGGGCAGGCAGCCAGTGCTGTGCCATGGCCCGCTGTGGTGGCCACAGGGGGTGAGTGCTGTCATCGCCCCAGTTAGCAAGTGCTCGGTGGCCACGATCCCAGAGCCTCGTTAATGGGGCTGGAATCCGGTGCTGGCTTGGGGGCAGGAATGTGCCACCCCCCAGTCCAGGTAGCCTGGGCACTGTGGGGCTAGCCAGGGCCCTCCTGGGACAGCTGGGAGCCAAAGGGCAGGGCTAGGGCCTGCGGCATGCTGTGCCTTGCCCCATGGGCACCATGCTCATGCGCTGCTTAGGGGTGCATGGATGGATACAGGGTGTGTGCTGTGCTGGGGGTCCTGGTGCCCACCATCCCCCTGTGAGAGCAAGCAGGTTTTATCACAGCAGGCACGGCTCCAGCCCCGTCTGGAGACACAACCGTGCCCGCACTGGGGTGAAGGGGGTCATTTTGTCCATGTGTTCGCATGTTTGTGTGTGTTGGGCAGGGCCCGGCCCTGTGCCTGCCGCAGAACAGGGTGCACTGTGCCAGCTCCAGTCCCTCGGGGTCACTGGTGTGCTGCAGGGCAGCCTGGCACCACGCCACTGCCGTCGGGGTGCTGCATGACACCAGTGGGGCTGGCAGGTGTCAGAGCTGGGGGGGGGCTCAGCTCGTGCTCAAGGGACCCCTGGACCCTCCCCAGGGCCCAGCCTTTGGCTGGGGACTGGCCTGTGGGTCTCCCATCATGCTGCAGCTGAGGGGCACAGGGGGTGGTGGAAGTTGGGTGCAGGGGCAGTGCCAGCCAGCTGCCTGCCACCTCCCCACACCCAAACCCTGCTGCCCTGCGCCTGCACCCCTCCAGGACCCCCTTCTTGCCCAGGCAGACATCGCTGCCATCAGTTGCCCACAGCAGAGGGCAGCGTTTGGGGACTGTTCCCATCCTAAACCCAGGACCTGGTGCCACTGAGTCCCCCCCCGGGTGCCAGGGCCCCCCCCAGCCCACTCCCAGCCTACCTTCTCCAGCCTCCCTGGGCATGGCTCCCTGTGCCCGGGCAGCAGGAGTGGGCAGTGAGGTGGTGCGGGGCCCTGGGAGCCGGGCACTGGGTTCCCGGTGCGCCAACTGTGCCGCTTAAAATAGGACAGGGAGAAACACAGTTGGGGGCAGGTAAAAATAGCTGTGGGGAGGGGGGCCCAGTGGAGCAGTCAGGGCTCCAGCAGCACAGTGCCAGCATGGCAAAGGAGAAGCAGCCTGTGGTGGTGCCCATGCACCCTTCCTGGGTAAAGGGGCTGACGCTTCGCTGTGAGGTCAGAACAGAGCCTGGACAGGAAAACTGAGGCACTGGTGGCTCCATCCACAGCCAAACCGGGGTCTCTGCTGCCTCTCAGCAGCAATGGTGCCCATCCTGGGGGCACCGTGGAGCCCACCCAGCTTTGCCCACGAGGACCACGCCTGCTGTGCCAGGAGGATTTATTTACATCAATAAAACCCATTAAAAGCACGGGCAGCAGCAGTGCTGCCTCCCTCGTCACCAGCCCCACGTGCCCTGCAGCAGGCAGGTGCCGGAGGGAGGGAGGCCATGAACACGGGTGAGCGCCGGGCAGGAGGTGGCAGGGCCGGGCTGGACGCGCCGGTCACAGCCCTTGCCAGCCCATCCACGGTAGCAGTGGCAGCGGAAGGAGGCCGGTGGGCTGGCACCGGGGCCAAGGAGCAGGAGGCTGCCCAGGTCATGGGGCTGGCGGCGCACACAGCGCCCATGCCCGTGGCACTGCCGGTAGCTGCACTCCCAGGCTGCTGCCGTCACGTTGGCCACGTAGGGACCCAGGGTGGACACGATGTAGTGGCGCAGGCTGGCACAGCTCTCCTTGAGGGGGGGAAGAACCGGTGAGAACCCACCCCGGCACCGAGGCCCCTCTAGCCATTCCTCCCTGGTGGGCACAGATGTGGCTGTCCCATAGAGCCACCGCCAGCTCTGGCGCAGTGAGGTGCCATACTCACGGCTGAGCGGGAATACGCCATGTCTCCCCAGAGCACCAGCCCAGCCAAACCCAGTGCTGCGCTCTCCCCGATGGTGTGCCCCAGGTCAGCCTGCAAGGGACAGAGGGGTGAGAGCGGGCTGGGGGCACAGCACGTCCCCTCGTGCCGAGCAGGACCCATGGCACCGCCGCCAGCCCCATCCCTTTGGTGCTTACCGGCTCCAGGAACCGTGGCGAGTGGCGGAGGGCCAGGCGGGAGTAGGCGAGCACGGGCAGGAGGCGGCTGGTGCTGGCGGCAGCCACGCGCAGGGCCTCGCGCAGGCGGTGGTGCACGTAGCGCTGGCGCAGGGCGGGCGGCAGCGCCGGGGGCAGGTAGATGCTGGGGTACAGAGCAGCTGAGGCGGCCCAGAGCCAGCGCAGGCGGTCATTGCGCCGCACGGCTGCCGCACCGCACTGCCCGCTGTAGTTGGCCACCTTGGCCCAGTTGCTGTTGAGGCAGTCGGGGAAGCGGTAGAACCCCCAGAGCCCCCCCGGGCGCAGGGCCCGGCCCAGCAGGAGCGTCTCCTCCATCAGAGCCTGTGCTGCGCGCTCAAACTGCCGCCGGGCCAGCCGCCGCCGCCATCGCCGCGGCAGGAGGCCGTGCTGGGCCCGCACCCACTGCTCCGAGGCTGCCTGGTACACCCGCTTGTTCCCCCAGTTCTGGGCCCACAGGGGCCTCCACTCCTCCCAGTCCACCACGGCCAGGCCATGGAAATCGGGGTGCAAGAGGTCATGGATGTCCCCAGCCACCCTGGCGAGGTGGGCGCCGAGGGGGACCCGCTGGGGGATGCCCCCGTTGTGGGGTGTGCCCTGCTGCGAGAGGTAGGGGTACAGCCCAAACTTGTCCTTGTAGAAGATGGTCATGTTCTGGCCAGCAAAGCGGCCATCCTGGTTCTCCACAATGCCATAGTTGCCAAGGGGCAGCTCTACACCAAAGTGCTGCCGGCAGCGACGGGTGGGGACGTTCCATACCACCACGAAAGGCCGACCCCCTGCCACAGGCTCCGGTGCCGGGCTCTCCCCGCCGGCTGTGCCCAGCACCAGGCAGCCCCACAGCACCAGCACCAACACCATCCTGCCGGGCCGGCACCCTGCAGGGAAAGAAAGGCAGATGGGCACAGTGCCATGCACGAGTACCCTGCTCATGCTGACACTGTCGCTCTGCCATGTGGGCTATGTTTGCCACACGGGCATGCTGCCAGCCCCCAAATCCCATGGGACCCAGAAACTTGGGGGGTTTGGACACCTGCTGCCTCAGTGGGCACTGCAGCCTGCCCCAGGCCCTGGTGCCCACAGCTCTGTCTGCACCACAGCCACTGTTCTGCCATGGCACTGCAAGCCACCAACCCCAGGACATCAGCTTCACTGCTGGCTCCTACCCCTGCCTGTAGCACAGAACCATTGGGGTTGGAAGGGGCCTATGGGGGCCATCCAGTCCGAACTGCTGCCAAGGCAGTGCCACCTGGACCAGGTTACACAGGTTCTGAATGTCTCCAGAGAGGGGACCCCACATCACTGGGCACCCTGTTCCAGTGCCCTGCCATGCACAATGTAAAGAAGCTCTTCCCTAGGTTGAGGTGAAACTTCCCGTGTTTCAGTTTATGGCCATTGCTCCATGTCCTGACACTGGCCACCACTAAACAGATTTGGCACCATCCTCCTGGCACCTGCCTTTGAGATATTTATATCAACTAATGAGTTCTTTCTCCCCCATTTCACAGCAGAGCCTACCCAAGCCAGGCACCCTGGTGAGAGACCGAGCCCCCCAAGAACCATGGTGGAGTGAAGCAGAAACTGTGCCCTGAATGCGGGCAGTGCTGGCCAGACACTGGGTGAGGGATTAGGCAGGGAACAGGCCCAGTGACGCAGCAAGGACACTGCTAATCCCCTGGCGCAGCCCAGACGCTCGCTGACCTTCCAAGGCCACGTCTCTGGGCCTTGCTGCTACCGGCTGCACTGGTGGGGGGGCCCTGCCATCCTCGCCCGGTGTCCATCCAGCCCCATGTGCCTCAGTATCCCCAGGCTGCTGGACACGGTCTCCCGCCAGCCCCAGCTGCTCCACAGTGAGATCCATGGGTGCAGGACACACTGGTGCAGAGCTGCTGGGACTGGTCGGACCCTCAGAGGAAGGATGGGGCTGGCTCCTTTCCATCCTGGCGGTCCCAGGGCCCCAGCCAAGCGAGCTGGGGCCTGGTGGGAGCAGAACCAATGTGCCCATGCAGGGCAAGGTGTGGGCCCACCTCCCCAGCAGCACCCACCCCAGCAACGGCGCTGGGGAGGCTGGGGGAGCTGGTGCCAGACCTGACGAATGGCAGCAGCCAGGCACTGCTCCTGCCCACACTGCTTTAATGAGCGGCTCCGAGCCCAGGCCCCTCAGATGTCCTTCTTCATCCAGAAGATGGGCAGCCCCTTGGCATCGTGGTGCGGGGTCTCCAGGAGGCTGCGCCCGCTGCTCTCAGCCAGAACCCCCCTGGCCCAGATCACGTTCGGCGGTGGGGGGGGTGGTGCAGGAGCAGCGGGGGGCGAGGGGCGAGCTGGAGGGGCAGGAGGCAGCCTTGGCCTGGTGGTGGTGGTGGTGGTGGTGGTGTCGGCCCCAGGACGGGTGGAGAAGAGCCGCAGCACTTCAGCGGGGATGGCGGGGCTGAGGAAGGCCACGCTCTGCACCGGCTCGCCCAGGACGAAGCCCAGGTGCGCGTAGAAATGCTGCTTGTCGTGGGTGCTGAGGTGCAGGCAGCGGAAGCCCCGCGCCCGGGCCCACTGCTCCGTGGCCTCCATGAGCCGCCGCCCGTAGCCCTGGCCCCGCAGCGCCCGCGCCACCACCACGCTCTCCACGAAGAGGCTGTGGGGCCGGGCGGCCACGCGGGAGAGCCGGACGTGGCCCAGGAGCGGGCAGGGGCCCGGGCCCCGGCCCCGCAGCAGGAGCAGGCAGGTGGGGAAGGAGTCCGAGGAGCGCTGGAGCGTGTGGAGCCGCGCCGCACGGCTCCTTCCCCACTCCTCGCGCAGCAGCTCGGCACAGGCCTCCAGCAGCTCCGGCCTCCGGTGCAGGGGGACCAGGGTGAGCTCCTCCGACACGGAACCCATTCTTCTCACTGGGGGGAGAGCAACAGGCCACAGGTCAGAGGCAGTGCGGGACACATGGGGTGCTTCCCCCAGCATACCCATGGCTGCCCAGCTCACAGCGGGATGGGGTTAACGGCTCTGTCAGCCTCTGAGGGGTCAGAACCCCCCTACTACAACCTGTGTGCCGTGGGGACCCCTCTCCCAGCCCGTGCAAAGAGAAGCCAGAGAGGGCAGGAGGAACTGCCACACTGCTGGGGATGAGCAAACTGCTCCACTTCCCCCTTTGAGGGGTGGGGAGGGCCTGGCCCTGCTCCCCCACACTCTCAGGAAGTCCCCAAAGTCACACTCCAGGCCTAAGACCTCTGGCTGCCAGCCCAGGCTCCATCCCGCCTGGTTTGGAGACCAGGCACCGCCCCAAGGCCCCTCGGCACCATCAGGCAGGGGATGCGCTTTGTGTCCCCAGCAAACACACCGGGGACCCCACCAGCAGTGCCTGCACCCTGGGGGGCCTTCAGTGGCAGAGGGAGCCCCCCTCACGTCTGGCCTCCTGCCACTTCTGCCTCTGGTGCCCTGCCCACCCTGTGCCCAGTTCCCCCTATGCCTGCCCCTCTCCAGCCCAAACCCAGGGGCTGCCCACCCTGCCCATGCTCACACTCACCCTGCCCACCCTGCCTGCTGCTGCCCACCCTGCCTGCTGCTGCCCATGCTCACACCCACCCTGCCTGCTGCTGCCCATGCTCACACTCACCCTGCCTGCTCCTGCCCATGCTCACACTCACCCTGCCTGCTGCTGCCCATGCTCACACTCACCCTGCCTGCTGCTGCCCATGCTCACACTCACCCTGCCTGCTGCTGCCCATGCTCACACTCACCCTGCCCACCCTGCCTGCTGCTGCCCATGCTCACACCCACCCTGCCTGCTGCTGCCCATGCTCACACTCACCCTGCCTGCTGCTGCCCATGCTCACACTCACCCTGCCCACCCTGCCTGCTGCTGCCCATGCTCACACTCACCCTGCCCACCCTGCCTGCTGCTGCCCATGCTCACACTCACCCTGCCTGCTGCTGCCCATGCTCACACTCACCCTGCCTGCTGCTGGCAGCTCCTGAACCCTCGGTGCCCGTGCAGCAGGAAGCAGCCCATGGCCAACCGCAGGGCCTGGTTCCGCTTCCCCAGTGCCACACGGCACCCCCCTGCCACAGCACCCAAACCACACGGCATCCCCCAGCACTGCAATCCACACTGCACCCACATGAGGTGCACAAACCTGAACGACATCACCCAGCTGATCACTGGCCTCCCCATCACCAATCCATCATTGTTCCATCACTGACCCATTGACCAGGTTCCCCCTGGTATCCAGTAGAGGATGGAGGTTCTCCTGGGCCCTCCTTTTATTGCTAATGTACTTGTAGAAATACTTTTTATTATCTTTTATGGCCGTGGCCAGCTTGCTTGGCCTTCCCCCTCATCTTCACCCACAAACACTCAGCCTTCTCACTCACAACACTGAGCTGGAGGCAGTCGAGGCACTCCCTGACATACAACGCAACCCCACCACCTCTTCTTCCTTGCCTGTCCCTTCTGAAGAGCCTGCAGCCATCCACTGCAGCACCCCACACCAACGTCCCACCACGTTCCTGTGATGGTGATGATGCCACAATTTCCCTGCTGCACAAGGGCTTCCGGCTCCTCCCGGCTGTTGCCCATGCTGCGGGCACTGGCACACGTGCACTCAAGTTGCTCTGTGGACCTGGACTCCAACTACCCCCTGGCTCATTTCTAGCGAGCCTGGGGTTATCCCTCCCCTATCTCCTAGGTCCCATCCATCTGCCAAAACCTTCTACCCCGCACGATCCCTTATCCACTGCATCACCTTCCTCAGTTTCCAGACCCCCCGCTCCCAGGGCCTTGAATCGCTTCTCGAGGGGCGCTTGGGAAGGTGACCTGAGCTGGGGTAAAATCTGTGTGTACTACGAGGAGTAAGCTGCTTCCAAACCCCCGTTTCTGCCAGGTCCCCTTCATCTGTTTGGTGGCAAGAGGCAGGGCCAAGAGCGGGGCAGACAGCAGGGCAGGGGGTGGCACAGGGATTTCCCCCCTGAGGCCAATGTCAGGGTCAGGAGGGGTTCTGATGGCCCCTGTAACGTGGGGATCAGCTCAGGGCTCCAGCCCTGGATCTGCCTCCTCCAAAGAGCTCTTCCTTGTCCCTGCAGCAGAGCAGAGAAATGGCCTCCTGGAAGCCAGCATGTTCCAGCTGCCTCCGCAGGACAGCCAGGGCCCCGAGGCTTGGCTCTATGGCAAGCTTCTGACACCCCGCAGCTGCAGAACATCTTCAAGGTCTGGCCTTGGCACAGGCTCCCCTTGGGCAGTGCCCCCCCCCAACCCTTGCCTCCTGGCTGCTGCCAGAGCCCCTTCTCCTGCCCCAGCACACCCAGGTCCTCACGCACTGCCTGTACTGCACAACCCTCCAGACACAGCTGCCTGCCTGGAAAGGGGAGCCCAGCCCTGGCGCTCTCCCCCTGCGGCTTCACGGGCCATATCCCAGAGCCCCACCACAGGTCCCCAGGGAGGGCTCACCCCGAAGCCTCGGGGTCCTCAGGGGCAGCGGCTGGAGGGAGGGGCGCTGAGTGCCCAGCAGCAGGGCAGCAGCAGTGGGATGTGGGGACCCGCCTGGCCACAGCCCATTGCTGCCAGGGGCAAGAAGGACACGTGCCCCGTGCCAGGCACTGCCGAGGGGCTGTGCTGTGCTGTGCTGTGCACCCCACCTTCTGGCACACCAACGCCTGCACCTGCCTGCCCACCCCACCGGCAGCGCCCTGCAGGAGGGGGCCCTGCCACCCTCGCCCGGTGCCCATCCAGCCACGCGTGCCTCGGTTTCCCCAGGCTGCTCAGTGGGAAGAGCGGCAGCCACGCTGCTGGACACGGCCTCCCGCCAGCAGCCCCCGGCCACGGCACTCAGACTGCGTCCCCCAGCACTGCAATCCCCACTGCAGCCACACGAGGTGCACAAACCGGAACGGCATCACCCAGCTGATCACTGCCCCCATCCCTTATCCGCCACTGACCCACCGCTCACAGTCACTGACCCGTCACCCATCCCCTCGATGGGCCCACCATTGACCCATCACTGCCCCTCTCCCTGCCCCGCCTCTGCCCATCACCGACCCCCCTCTCCTCCCGCTCCGCTCGCCCCCCGGGCCGCTCCTCCGGACCCACCGCTTCCGCCGCCGCGGGATCACTTCCGCCGCCGGCACCGCTCGGCGCCCGCACCGCGCCCCCTGGCGGCCGGAGGCCGCGCTCCTCCCGGCCTCGCTTGTGGCACGCGCGGTGGCCGGGCTCGTGTCGTGCCGTGCCGTGTCGTGTCGTGTCGTGTCGTGTCGTGTCGTGTCGTGTCGTGTCGTGTCGTGCCGTGCCGTGTCGTGTCCTGTCGTGTCGCGTCAGTGTGCGGAGCTCACCGCCACTGGCACCACGTGAAACTGGGGTTTCACTGAACACAGAGACCTAGACACAGACAGGGCGCCGAGGATGCTTCAAGTGGTGTTTCAGTGCCTCTGGAGGCTCCAGCTCTCCGGGTAAGGCAGGCTGCAACAGGAGAACCAGATGTCTTCTCCCACCCCAGTGTAGGCTCCTCCTTTTGCTAAGCCTGAGAAACAGGTACAAAGAAAACACCTCGAGGAGCCTCTCAGGGTCCTAAATGAGAGCAAACAAGAACATGTAGGTGGTTGCAAACACCAAACACGCATTCCAGTGCCCTTGACTAAGGGATTTCCATCACAGTGTAAAACAAGTCAGGGGATTTGTCCCCAGACGAGCACCACAACCCCCAGAGACCACTCCTCAAATGCACAGCGCCTTACCTGCCCAAATTACCATGTGCATCAGTAACGAGAACTGGGTGGGCATTGCACGCATCACAATGACTACGTATGTAATGATGTGTCTAAGCTGCAAACTGCCCCTTCTCCGTGTGTGTGTTAGGCAGAGGGAGTCCCCACACACCCGGTACCCTAACAAAGTAACATCAGGTTCCTACCCTGTCATTCTGGTTAGAGTTTATTTCCTGGATTTCGGTGGCAAGCTCAGTGCCATGGCGTGCCCTGCTGACCCACGGGGGTCCTGGTGGCACAGGAGGCAGCACTGGCCTTCCCCATCCCCGCCGCGGCTGCCCACTCCAACCGGCTCCTTGTCGCTGCTTCCCGCTCCCTCCTGCTGCAGCCCGCTCCTGCTGCCCAGGGCTCTGCCAACCGGGGGTGAGGTGAGGAGGGATCCCCTGGCAGGGGCCATCACTGACTCATAACTGACACATTGTTGATGGCCCTGGCAACCGTAACCAGGGGACCGGCTGTGTTAGGGGACCCCAGCATCCCCAGGCCAGTGCGGCTGCAGCAGTGGCTGAGTGCATGGTGTGCACCCGGCATCCCTGCGTGCTCAGCAGCCTTCATACGAGGGGAGAGGCCCTGCACCGTGTCCAGGGCCTCCTGTGGAAGAGGAAAGAGCCTTCGAGTACCCGAGGGCCACGGGCTGTGCCCCGGGCCAGCCACAGGTGGGGGTGGCCCCAGCCCCCAGGAGCGAGGGGACAGTGGGGTTGTGACAAGGGGGTGCTCCGGCTCCCATGAACCCCAACCCTGAGCCGGGACAAGGAGGAAGGCGGAGTCAGTGCCACTGCCCTGGGGCAAGGAGGGCTCCGTGGGGCGCTGGGGTCACAGGAGGAGTGCTGTGGAGGGGGGATCAGGAGCTTGGGCGGGGGTGACATCGGGGCACTCTGTCACCTAGCCCTGCCTGCAGAGTGTCTCAGGGACATGGTGGGAGCAAGGAGCCCCACAAGTGCTCTGCCCCCCCACTCCTGGCAGGGCAGCTCTGGTGCTGGGGGGTCCCCTTCACCCCTTTCCTCCCTCCTTCCCTCAGGATGGAGGCGAGAGACCCCCGCCAACCCAGGCTGGCCTGGGTGGAGGAGGACGAAGCTGGCCCGGCTCCCAGCTCCGGGCTGAAGTGCAAGGAGATGCGTAAGGGTGAGTGTGCGGGTGCCCCATCCCTGCCCTGCCCCATCCCGTCCCGCCCCATGCTTGCAGGCCAGGCATCGGCCCCGCAGTGCAGAGCCCAGGGAACAGCCCCGGGCCAGGAACTCGCTTCTCCCCCTGGTGCCAGCTCTCCCTCCTTGGGGCACACTGGGCCTCCCTCCCCTGCTGCCCTCCCGCATCGCATCCTCGCCCCTGGGGTGCACGGGGGGCAGCCTAGAGCCGGGGCTGGGGACATCCCTGAAGCTGGGCAGAGGGCTCTGTACTCCCCACTGCCTGCCCTCCAGCCCTGCCTGCTCTCTCGGCCAGGTTCATGCATCTCAACCGTGCACATGTCCAGCGAGGAAAAGAGCATCCTCAAAACCATCAAGGAGTCCATCAGGAGCAGACCGAAGGTATCCACGGCCACTTCCATGCGGCTGCGCCTCTGTCTCCTGCACGGTCTTTGTGCCCCCGTCCCGTACTCAGAAGGTGCTGGGGGCTCTTATGGACCCCATCAGTCTCTCCCGCCTGACAATGTCCATCTGGCACCCCCCTGCCTGGCAGCAAGAAGACCAGAAGCTGAAGTTTCTGGATGCCGTCTGCACCATCTGCACCACCAGCAGCAAGCACTCCTTCCTGTGGGGCACGCTGCTGCTCTTAAAGCCTGAGCTGGCGGAGAGCCTCGAGGTGAGGGGATGGCCGGTCAGGCTGAGGCAGGGTCAGCGGCACAGCCCTGGGGCAGGGAGTGGGAGCGGAGCGAGCGCTGCTCTGGGGCTGCATCCTTGGCGATGCTCCAGAGCCACCTGCATGGCCCGGCTGCAGGTCCCTTGGCCAGCCTGTGCTCTGTGATGGGTGCAGCCCTTCCTGCTACACGGCTGGGACCACTGCTAATGGTTGGGGGTGCTGGGATGGGCTCTGACAGCCCCCCAGGCTATTGCTGGATGAAGGAGCTGCCCTGTGCTGACCCACCCACGCTGTTGTGCCCCTCAGGTGCTGCTGCAAGAGGAGCCCGTTGATCGCCTGGACACCACGGTGCGGCAGCAAGTCATGCTGACCATCGCTGCCATGAGGTACCTGCCCCATCGGCCCCGTCCCGGGGGCACCCACAGAGCTGGGACTGAGAGGGAGGCAGACAGCAGGGCAGGGGTGGCACAGGGATTTCACCCCTGAGGCCAATGTCAGGGTCAGGAGGGGTTGAGTTGGCCCCTGTACCATGGGGATCAGCTCAGGGCTCCAGCCCTGGGTCTGCCTCCTCCAAAGAGCTCTTCCATGTCCCTGCAGCAGAGCGGAGCTGCTTCTGGAGGACAAGAACAGCCTCCTGGAAGCCTGCTTCTGCAGCATCTTCCAGCTGCCTCCGCAGGACAGCCAGGGCCCCGGGGCTTGGCTCTATGACAAGGTATGCCATGGGGTGAGCCACAGGGAGCTCCCTGTCCCGAGGCCCCTTCCTGGTAAGAGCAGGGCCACGGCTGCGCTGCTCCCCCAGGCTGCCAGGGCTGCCCTTGAGACCCTGCTCCCTTGCAGACCCTGTCTGCGATGGACAGCATGTTACAGGTGCTGGTGTGCAGCGCCAGAACCCTCGGCATCCGGGAGCTGAAGAACATCTTCAAGGTCTGGCCTTGGCACAGGGTCCCCTTGGGCAGTGACCCCAAGGGGAGTCACTTGAGCAGTGCCCCCCCCCCAACCCTTGCCTCCTGGCTGCTGCCAGAGCCCCTTCTCCTGCCCCAGCACACCCAGGTCCTCACGCACTGCCTGTACTGCACAACCCTCCAGACACAGCTGCCTGCCTGGAAAGGGGAGCCCAGCCCTGGCGCTCTCCCCCTGCGGCTTCACGGGCCATATCCCAGAGCCCCACCACAGGTCCCCAGGGAGGGCTCACCCCGAAGCCTCGGGGTCCTCAGGGGCAGCGGCTGGAGGGAGGGGCGCTGAGTGCCCAGCAGCAGGGCAGCAGCAGTGGGATGTGGGGACCCGCCTGGCCACAGCCCATTGCTGCCAGGGGCAAGAAGGACACGTGCCCCGTGCCAGGCACTGCCGAGGGGCTGTGCTGTGCTGTGCTGTGCACCCCACCTTCTGGCACACCAACAGCTCTTCTCCTCCCAGCTCCTGCTGCCCTTCATCAGTTCGGAGGTGGCCGTGGTGCAGGAGAGGGCCGTGGCATGCACTGCCCGGCTGGCCAGATGCTTCAGCACCAAACCCCTGCCACAGGTACCGAGCTGCTGGTCTGGCAGCCCCAGCGCCCCAGCCCCATGCCCCTGAGCCCCAGCAGCACCCGGTGTGCAGGAGCTCAGGAGCAGGGGCTCTGCCCTGCCCGGTCTCTGCCCTCTCCCAGGGCACTGGCCCTGCCCTGCTTTGGGCTGCTGCCTGCCTGCTCTGGGAGCGGCTGTGCCCCGGTGACCTTGTGCCCATCTTCCCCCAGCTCTGCTCCTGCTCTGTGCGAGTCCCAAAGCTCCAGTGTCAGTGCTGGAAGACTGTGGTGATGGGGAAGCTGGTGGGGCACCTCACCCTCTGCTGCACCCACAAGGACACGGGCACCTGCCTTGCGGCTGCGGAAGCTCTCTTTATGATGCATCCCTTCACCCTAAGTAAGTGTGGGGCCGGGTTCCCCGGGGCATGGGCAGCCAGGGGCCACTCTTCTTGGCAAGAGAAAGCCAGATCCAAGCTACCCGCCCGCAGCCCGAAGAGCCAGCTCCCCTTGCCCACACTTGCACCAGCCCTTGCCCTGCCCTGGGGGGGGTCCAGGCCTCCCTTTTGAGCCCAGCGCTCTGAGCTGCACCCCCAGCTTGGCACCCTCTCTCTGCTGCTCCCCAGGCAGGTACCCCTGTCTGCTGAAGAGAAGGCAGCAGCAGCACCAGCAGAGCTGGGAACAGACGCACAGCCTGAAGATGTTGAGAACCAGCGACACGAGGCACATGTTCTCGGTAGGAAGAGCCTTTGGCTGCTGGCCTGAGGGAAGGGACACCCCATGCATGGGGGTGATGGGGCTCATGCTGTTCCTGAGCAGGGGCCAGGCAAAGGCCCCAGCGAGCTCGGGCTCCCCGCAGGACCCTGAGCCCCACCACTGGTCCCCTCCCAGCATGGCCTGGCTCTGCGTCCCGCTCTCACTGCGCAGCCAGGATGCTCTGGGTCACGGTCCTCCCTCTCCTTCACCCGCAGATGTTCACAAAGCACCTCCAGCCCTCCGAGAGGACAGATATCATCCTCGTGGCCATAAAGACCTTGGCAAATCCAGGGGTCTACAGCGTCAGCACGGCTGCCCACATGCTGGACATCCTTGTGCCAGACACTAGCTTCCGCACAGGGCAGGTGAGCGGGCTGTGGTGGCACTGACGCTGCCTCCAGCTGGCACATCTCACTGGGAATGGGAGCCGCACGCAGCTGGCTCTGGGGACACAGCCACGCTCACCCTGCTGACCCCACTCCTCGCTGCCACCCGTGTGTCCCTTGCAGGTGCTGAACATCACGTGGGCCATCTACAGAAACCTGCCCTCCGTCAGCACAGGAATAGCCCACAAGAGCCTGAGGACGGCCCTGCTGACGCTGACGCTCAAAAAGCCCAGAGAGGTGGTGGCCAGCCTGCTGCAGTGCTCCCCAGCGTGCGGCAGGTATAGGGCACAGCAGCCTTTGGGGCTCCTCTGCCACTGGGACGGGGGCCCCAAGACCCTCCTGGGGGCCTTCAGCCGCCCATCCTTCAGGGTGTCCCTGCTGACGGAGCCCTGTGTCCTGCAGTGACGCCATGGCCATGTGGACAACGATGCTCTCTGAGCCCAAAGCTGCAAGGAAGGTGCTGGAGGAGCTGCTCAGCACAATGATGAATCAGTCGCAGCGCAAGGTCTCCGCCGCCTCCATGGACAACCCGCGCATCCTGTCCCTGGCCGTGAGTTGCTCGATGAGGCCTCGCTGTCCCCCGGGGCTCCCCCTCCTCTTCCCTGCCCACCCCAGCCCAGACCTCCCCAGGGATGAGGCCGTCTCAGTTTCTGGGTGTCTTCTGCAGGCGTGCAGGATGATACACAAAATCCTCGAGCAGTCCCTCTGCCCTAAGGAAGTGGAGGAGGTTTTCCCCAGGCTGTTCCTTGCACTGCTGCTCCAAGTGTCGCTCGTAACAGAGCTGAAGGGAAAGGAAGTGCTCATTTGCTGGAAGGAGTACCAGCAGGATCAGCTCACTCCCATCAGGTGCTCCATCCCTGTCCTCTCATCCCTGCTGGCCGCCCGGAGCCAAGCCAGGGGTCCCGGTGGCACCTGAGCATCTCTCCTTGTGCAGGTCAGCAGTGCAGTCCATGAGACTGTTGCTCCACACCATGGGCTTTCAGATGAGGGAGCAGGTCATTGAGGAGAAGGGTGGCTGGGACAAACTGCTCCACGTCCAACAGCACCTCGAGGGAGTGTGCATCGTGGCCAGGTGAGAGCCCCTTCTCCGCGCACCCCACAGCACCCACTCCCTTGGGGCTGATGGCGAGGGGGTCCCCGCTGCTCAGAGACAGTGCTGCAGACTGGTGATGCCCAGACTGCTGCAGAGCCCAGGGAGATGAGGCAGCCTGGCTCAGGGCTGACAGCGCCTCCTTCCTCCTGCCAGGGAGATGATGAAGATCCCCGGAAGCCTGCACTGCATGCTGTTTGAGCAGCTGGTGAACCTCCTTTCTGTGGAGGACCCCACGTGGGAGATGGTCGCCATGGTCATGTTCACTGAGGTGAGCCCCATGCCAGCCCCCCAGCTGCGGGGGGAGCTGCGGTGGCGGATGGGCTTTGCTTGGTACCGTGGAGAAGCAGGCACCAACCAGTGCAGTGTGCTGTGGGGCATGGGGGCTCTCTGCAGTCCCTGCCCCTTCCGTCTGAGCTTGCTCTTGCCCCAGCATCCTTGCCTTGAGCCGACGGTTGGAGCCAGCACCACACCTCACCGCCTCCTCCTGCGTGTTTCAGATGCTGCAGTGCAACGCCACCAGTGAGACTCTGGACCGTGCTGTGGACATCTTCCCTATATACCTGCAGAGCCAGTGCGTGGGGATGCCCAAACTGGTGCTCAAGACTCTCTACAGGCTCTCCGAGTGGCTTGACACGGTGCGCAGGGGTCACTGGGGCAGCGGTGCTGGCTAACACGGTGGCTTCAGCATTTCTGGCTATCGGGAGAAGTGCCAGCTCTGTGCCTGCCCGCTGCAGTGCCCCATGGCTGCATCCTGCAAGAAGAGAGGCAGTGGTGCTGTGGGGAAGGCTGTTCACCCCTGCCATCGGTCACTGCGTTGCAGAAACGAGGTGGCATGTCTGACACAGGCAGAGAAGCTCCTCGCCCTGACGCCAAGCATCGTGGCGTGCCTGGACAGCACTGGTGACAGTGATGACACCGCCCTGGCCTTGCGGGTGCTGGAGAACATCCTCCCGCTGCTGGAAGAGAACGCGCTCGGCCCCACCGCCCATGCCATCGCTCCCAAGCTCCGGTTGCACTTCGACAGCGTAAGGCTGGGGGACAGACTTGTGCCCTTGCACCGGGCACCTCCGTTCATACCTCCCACCCCAGCCCCATGCTCTGCAGGAGGATGCTTTGCCCCACTGCCCCGTCGCTGCCCTCCGCGGCTCGGTACTGTCCCCCATCCCCTCCCCGCATGGACGACGCCTGGCTTGGCCTCCCTGCTGCAGGAGTTGGTGGTGGCAACAGCCTGCCCTGGCAGCATCTCCGAACCCCCCCGGGGTCTCCTGCTGTGTCCCCAGCCCCGCTGGGAACACATTGTGCATGCTGCAGCTCGCTCCCTTTTGGAGCAGGCTCCTTTGGGAGCATCCATCTCCACGTCAGCTCCCTGCTCGCCACGGGCTCGGCGCTGAGGTCCTTCTCCTGCAGGAGTCAGACACCGTGAGGCAGCTCTCCATCTGCTTGTTCCAATTCGTGATGGGGTTCGTGACGGGTGCTGAAGAGAAGAAGATGAAGGAGCAGGTGTGGGAGAGTCTGCTGCCGCTGGTCTTTCACCTGCACGACCAGAAACAGAACGTGGCCAAGGTGGGATCCCCAAGCGGACCGGTCCTTTGGAGCCTTCAAACGTGTGCCACCATGAGGTCTAGCTTGCTGAGGCTCTAGGACCAGCCAGACCCCCCACCACCCACCCACTGCTGCCTTTCTCCTCCTGCATGAAGAGGGTGGTGGGTCCCTTTCCCACCCACCTCCCTCCGCACAGTCCCTGCCATGGGGCACGGGGCCCTGCAGCCCCTGAGACAAGGCTATTGCTCCACAGCAGCCTGGGGACACCAAGGCCAAAAGCTTGCAGCCCCAAGGGGCTTCCAGGCAGAGAGGGTGGCTGGCCTTATCTTCTCCTGGGGTGCTGAGCCTGGGGGCAGCACCAGTGCCCAACAGTGCCGGGACAGGCTCGGAGCCCTGCTAAGAGGGAGGATGGGGGTGCTGCGCCCCCAGGGCTGGTGGTGGCATCTCTTCTCCTTGCCAGGCCGCCCAGGAAGCCCTCTACTTTGCTGGCTGGTTCTTGAAGTGGCGGAAACTGAGGGAGCTGGCGCTGACTGCAGAGCCATGGGACATCAGCAAGTGCCTGGTGAGCACTGCTGGGATCCGCACCGGGAGAGCCCTGCCCCGTGCCCAGCAGGGAGGATGCAGGGCTGTGTCCCGCACCTGTGTGCACCGTCCTGGAGCAGGCTCTGTTCCAGGCTGTCCTCACCCCCAGCGCCCCAAGGGGGACCCTGCCACCAGAGGGGCACCCCAGCACCAGCGGCGAGCCCTGCGCTCCCTCTGAACGCCAAGGCCACACGGTGGAGAGCTGGGAACGTCCTGCTGGGGGGGAAGAAGGGTGGCCCTGGCTGGGGGAACGGCCCAACCTGGGGGCAGCTCTGTGCCAACCCTGCACCGTTCTCTCTCCAGCTGGAGAGGAAGAGGAAGAAGACCAAGGACTTCCTGCACCAGACTGAGGTCTACCTGCAGAGCCCCCAGGAGATGCTGAGGCGGGACGCTGTCAGGTTCATGGGTGAGCCACGAGTCTCGGGTCCCTCCCTCTGACAGGGTCCCTGCATCCCAGCGCAGGACCTGTGGAGCATCCCTTGGTCCCCTCACGTTGGGCTGGCAGGAGGCTCACCCCCTCCTCGACGCAGCACCCATGGGTCGGCCCTCCCTGGGGAGCTGGGTGCTGGGGTCCCCGACACACTGCATCCCCCCAGGGCTCATCGGGCAGCACGTGGATGAGCCCAGGACGACGGAGTACATCAGACAGGGTGAGTGAGGGCAGTGGGGAGGAAGGAAGGACTCTGGCACAGAACTGCCCCAGGCGAGGGGGGCTCTGCTGCCAGCGCGTCTATGGGGAGAGCGTGTTTGTGGAGGGGGGCTCCCTCCTGGCCCTGTGTAATGCGCCCTGCCTGGAGGGGACACAGCGCTGTCACCTCACCTCCCCTGCTTTGTCCCCACAGCCCTTGAAGGCCCAAGACAAGACGCCAGCCCCCTGGTCTCCTCCTCGGTGACTGAGGCTCTCCTCATGCTGGAACAAAGAAGGCAGAGGTCAAGGCTCAGCCTACAGTGGCTGCTGCCCAGGGCATGGAGGAGGCGGCGCTCGACCCCCAGCAGGGACTTGCAAAAACCCCGTGAAGATCAATGAGGTAAAGCGCAAGGTCCTACACGTGGGTCCCGGCAATCCAGGCACAGCCACAGGTTGGCTGGAGCATCCCCCATGCAAGGACAGGCTGAGACAATTGGAGGTGGAGAAGAGAAGGCTGCGTGGAGAGCTCAGAGCAGCCTTCCAGTGTCTGAGGGGGCTACAAGGGCATCCAAGTCCCTGACTCTTCATCAGGGACTGTAGCGATAGGACAAGGGGCAATGGGTTTAAACTTAAATAGGGGAAGAGACCCCCCACACCTCTCTCCAGCCTCCTTTCAGGTAGTCAGAGACAGAAGGTCCCCCCTGAGCCTCCTCTTCTCTGGACTAAAGCCCCGCCAAGCTCCCTCAGCTGCTCCCCATCACACTTTGCTCCAGGCCCTTCGCCAGCTCTGCTGCCCTTCTCTGGGCCCGCTCCAGCACCTCAGTGTGTTGGGGTTACAGCAGTGAGGGGCCCAGAGCTGAATGCAGGATTCGAGGTGCAGCCTCCCCAGTTCGCAGTCACTGGCCTGGCCCTGCTGGCCACACTATTACTGATAGAAGCCAGGATGCCATTGGCCTTCTTGTCTTGGCACGCTGGCTCATGGTCAGCTCCATCAGTTAGCACCCCCAGGTCCTTTTCCATGAGCAGCTTTCCAGGCCTGGAGTGTTCCATGGGGTCGTTGGGACCCCAACGCAGGACCCGGTACTTTGCCTTGTTGAACCTCATACCACTGGCCACAGCCCATTGATCCAGCTGGCCAGCTCCCTCTGCAGAGCCTTCCTCTCCTCCAGCAGATCAGCACTCCCACCCAGCCTTGTGTCGCCAGCAAACTGAGGGTGCCCTCGATCCCCTCATCCAGAGCATCAGCAAAGATACGAAACAACACTGGCCCTAACACTGGGCCCTGAGGGACCCCGCGAGTCACCGCTCACCAACTGGATGCAACACCGGGTACCACCGCTCTTTGGGCTCGGCCAGTTTCCAGCCCAGCAGAGAACACCCCTACCCAGGCCATGAGCAGCCGGTGCCACCAGGAGAACGCTGCGGGAGGAGACACTGTCAAATGCTTTATTAAACTCCAAAGGGACAATGCCTACAGCCTTTGCCTCATCAATCTGGCGGGTCACCTTGTCATAGCAGGAGATCAGCTTGGCCAAGCAGGACCTGCCCTTCGTCAACCCATGCTGACTTCACCTGATCCCCCATTTCCCTGCTTGTGCTGTGTGATCTCGCTTAGGATCATCTGCTCCATGACCTTCCCTGGCACCAAGATCGGGCTCACGGGCCTGGAGGTGCCCTCCTCACCTTAGCAAGGCACGTAGCTAATGCCCATCGTTATGACATTAGGGCTGCAGAAGACAAGTAAGATGGGCATGGAGGATCTCATCCATCCTTATGTGTGCCCTGTAAATATATGTCTGGGTCCATGGGGTGCAAGGGAAGGGGCACTGCTCTCTGCATTACTTAAGTGCACCATGGATGCTCCAAAGCATCCCTGTGCTTGGGGGGGGAGACCTGCAGACCTGCCCGTAGATCCGTGCCTTGAGCCCTGAGCACCTTGAGGCTGAGCTGTCCTTGTGGAAGGACCAGGCCAAGGGTGACCGTGCTGATGGAACACAAGGCTCGGGGACCCTGGTCCCCCCTTGCTGAGCCCCCGCTGGCTGTTAGGAGGCAGCAGCTGCCTGTGGGACTGCCACAATGCAGGCAGTGCCGGGAGTGACAGCTGGTGCCATCCGCAGCTGGCGGGATGCAGGGATGCAAACAGTGTGAGGAGCGGGTGACGGTGTGGGAAGGGGGAGCGTGGCCTCACACAGAGCCAGTGGCCCCATTCCGCTGTGGGAGCTGCACCCTGAGAGAGACCCTGGGCGAGGAGGAGACGTCACCGACCTCCACGGGAACAGAGGTGAGCTGGGTCCTGTCCCTACCCCCAGAGTGCACCGTGGAGGGAGCAAGGAACAGGGATGGGGCAGGCAGGTTCGGGCTGTCCCTCTTCAAGGGGTGCTGGTGCGGTTGGGGCAGGGGGATGGTGTAGCCTGGCACGGGTACATGCGGGTCCTGGCAGTGCCACCCGTGGCTCAGATGCCAGCCCAGTGGTAAGCGGGGTGCCATGGCCTCACCAGGCACTTCTCCCTGCTCCAGCATCTTGGAGGGGTTCAGGCTGTCTCCAGGTTTCTCTGTGGCTCTCATTCATTTTGGCTCCCCTCAACAGGCAAGGAGAAGACGGTGGCCATGGTTGTGGTGGGGTTTCTCTCTAACGGATGCAAGAAATGAGCCCTTGCTGCCCAGGCACCAGAGCTGCCGGCTTAGCCCTCAGTGGGGATGGCAAGCCAAACGGGGCTGAACAGCACGGACAGCCTAAAGCCGCTCCCTGTCCCCGAGCAGTCCGTAGCCCAGGAGGTGGTGGGCCTCCTCTGCATGGTCCTGCTCACCCTCACCGCCCTGGTGGCCAACACCGTGGTGATGGTTGTCATTCTCAGAACCCCGCTTCTCAGGAAGTTCATCTTTGTCGGCCACCTCTGCATGGTTGACCTCCTCTCTGCCATTTTCCTCATGCCTGTGGGCATCATCTCCAGCTCCTCCTGCTTCAGCAGGGTGATCTACAGCATCGCTGAGTGCCAGGGCTTGATATTCCTGAATGTCTGCTTCATCAGTGCCTCCATCCTCACCATTGCCATCATCAGCGTGGAGCGGTACTACTACATCGTGCACCCCATGAGGTACGAGGTCAAGATGACCATCAGGCTGGCGGTGGCAGGAGTGATCATCATTTGGGTCAAGTCTGTTCTCGTCACCGTCTTGGCACTAGTAGACTGGCCTCAAGGCAACGGGGCCACCAGTGCCAGCCGCTGCACGGTTTACTGGAGCCCTGGGGCCCACAAGAAGGCTTTCCTGATCATCTTCAGCATTGCCTGCTTTGTCCTGCCCACCATCATCATCATCGCTGTCTATAGCAGCGTCTACCGTGTGGCCCGCACGGCATCCCAGCAGCCCGCCCCTGCGCCGGCACAGGCGGTAGCACCAAGACACCGCTCTGACTCCATTGCCAGCCTGGTGGCCGTCATCATCACCAGGAACCTGACGGTGCCCAGGCTGGCGCCAGAGCGCTTTTTGGGAGGCAACAAGGCCGTCCTCACCTTGCTCCTCATCGTGGGGCAGTTCTTGTGCTGCTGGCTGCCCTTTTTTGCCTTCCACCTGCACTCCTCCATGGCCGCTGGCACGGAGGCTGGTGGCCACGCGGAGATGGTGGTCACCTGGATCGCCTACTCCTCCTTTGCCATCAACCCCTTCTTCTACGGGTTGCTGAACCGGCAGATCCGGGAGGAGCTGGCGCGGCTCCGGCGCAGCTGCTTCAGGCAGCCCCTGGGCCAGGAGCTCTGCCTTTCCATCTCGGAGCCTTCTGTCCAGGAGAACCTCTTGCAGTTCCTCCAGAGAGCAACTTGCACCCTGGAGACCCATGCGAGCTGCATCAGCCCCGGCCCCGGCCCCAGCCCCAGGGATAGGCTGGACCAGAGCAACGTGAGCTTCCCCATCCCAGGTCAGGCTCCTGAAGAGAGCAGCTGAGCAGCAGGAGGCCCTGTCCCACTGTGCTGGGCAGGAGGATGGGCAGGGAACCTGCAGGGACCCGCTGGACCTGCTCTGATCCAGCCTCTTGGGTTTGGAGGGCTCCTTGTTCAGGTTCTCTGAGCTTATGGTGGGAGATGGTTTCTCCATGCAGGAGCTGGAAGATCTGGGGAAGCCTCATCTCCCTTCCACAGCCTGGGATCGTCTCTGGCTCCACCAGCACAGGCCAGTTGCATGGCCCCTTCTCAAGACACAGGGTGCCAAGGGGCTCCTGTGCAGAGGCAGATGAGAGGGCACCTCCATCTCCATCACCGTGCTGGGACCACTTGTGGCCAGCGGGGAAGAGCAGATGTCCCTTGTACCCTACCCAGGAGCAATGGAGCAGATAACACCACTAACACCAGTAATCCCCACTGAGCCTGGGCAGCTGTCATGGAGCCCTCCATCCCTGCCTGCTTAACCCAAACTAACTTCTGGGTGGAGGAGCTCCTGTCACTGATGGCACTCACCAGGGGGACAGCACCCTCGGGGCTGGCTCTGGCCATGTTTGTGCTTATGCTGTTGGCACGGCACCATGCCTGTAACCATGCCCTCCATGGGGAATACTGCCCAGCCGGGACCAGTATGTCTATGGACACAGCTGCCCAGCTGAAGCCCAGCCAGTGGTGCCACATGCCAGCCAAACTGGGCTGCTGGCCAGTGCTGGCACAGGGTGGTGGTGGGGCCATGGGGGCACCCCTGGGCAGCAGTGGGAGAGGACCAGGAGCTGCTTTCCCCTTCCAGTCTCATTTCTCTGGGGACCCTCCCATGGGGTCCCCAGCACAAGAAAGGGGATTGGGCACTGCTGGAGGCATCACTCCCAGCCCACTACACAGGGCCCAGGAATGGTGCTGGTTGGAGATGGCCCTGCCCCAGTAATAACTGGTGGGCTGGAAGAGAACTGCCCCATGGGGCTCTGGGAAGACCCTAGAGAGAGGCTGGGGCTGAGGGTCAGGGGCACCCCCCTGGCCACAGGGATGCCCCTTCCAGCCACCACCCGTGTCCCCAGGAACCGATTCTGCCCCTTGTTTTTGGGGTGTCTCCACCCTGTTTGGGGGATGTTGTTATCTGTTTCCTTGTAAATTTGATCTTTTTATTAAACCATTGAAAAGTTACAAAGGAGGAAAAAATATAGACTTATATATACAGCATTTCCAAGCCAGCAGGGACTGGCTCTTGGATGGGTATGCTGGGAGGCGATTGCCCCAGGGTGGCCCCCCCACCAGAGCCAGAGGAAGGGGGACCCCCAGAGAGGCCAGTCATCCAATGGGACCCAGCATTCGGGTGCCAGGCAGAGGGTGGGCAGCAGCAGGAGAGCAGGATGGGGAGAGCGAGGGGCAGGTGGTGGGGTCCCACCCTGGCACTGGGCACTGAGAGAAGGGGCTGCAGGCCAGCGGGGACGGGTACCCCCCCCCAGTACCAGGGCATGTGGTCCCCATGCAGGGAGACTGAGGAGGGGGACACAGCGCTGCCGGGATGGGCAGCAGGCAGCAGAGCAGCCTGTTCCTCCATGGGCACCTTCCTGGGGCAGGGTCCACTGTGGGCATGGGGGGCACAGACTGGGGTGGGCATCGGGGGTGTCCCTGGTACCTGCCGGCAGGGCTCAGTAGGGTGAGAACTTCTGCCGGTCGGCTTTCTTGGTGCCATTGGCAGCGGAGATCTTGGCTGTGTAGGTGGCAGTGCCGCCGTTGGGGCCCACCACAGAGGACGCGGACAGCGCCAGGAAGGACATGGGCTTGAGGCCGATGAAGTTGGAGAGGGAGACGGTGTAAGGGGTGCCCAGCAGGGCTGGGTGGGCAGGGGCAACGCTGGGCAGCGCCGCACCAGAGCCAGGGGCGAGGGGCTGGGTGAAGCTCACGCCGAGGTCCATGGAGCCAGGGCCTGGCGGCACCTGGGAGGTAGATTTGGCCGTCTCTAAGCTGGGGAACCAAAGGTGGTGATGAGCGGTGAGGACCACAGTGACCGAGCAGGTCCTTCACCCCAACCTGCCCATCTTAGGGTGCAGGGACTGCGTGCCCCATCCCTTCTGGCACAGGTCTTCAACCTGGGCATCCTGCTCAGGAGGGCTAAAAAGCTGATGCTCAAACCCTGTGGGATCTAGGGTCCTGCACCCAAAATCTCAGGCCCTCAAAGCACTGCCCAGCTCATCCCTCTGAGGATGCTGGGGGGCGCAGTGTCCCCCCAGAGCCGCACTGGGGTGCTGGGGAAGTGCACCTGGTACCTACCAGGTTGTGATGAGGTACTGAGCCAGGGTGATGCTGACGGGGGACCCTGTGATGGTGATGTGCCGCTCGCTGGAGCCCTCAGTTTGGTTCCCAATCTTGATGTGGGCGCCTGACATCTGACGGATCTCGCTGATCTTGCTGCCGTGTCGGCCAATGATGCAGCCGATGAGCTGGAGAGGCAGAGGCTGGGGTGAGCTGGGAGCAGCTGGAGGGGCCGTGCCAGCTCCCAGGGGCTCACTGGGAGTACTGGGGAAAGCGAGGCAGGCACTGGGAGGGCAGGGTGCTGCTTTCCTTGCTCTCACTCAGGGCCCTCCCTGGCTGGCATCACTGGGCTGACACATCCTTGGTGTTGCCCAAGCCCTTTCCCCCTTCCCGTGCCTTAGTTTCCCTTCCAGCTGCTTCTGCCCCTGGAGCCTTTCCTGAGCTCTGACAGGCAAGGCAGAGCCTCCCCCGTGGGGGCCAGTTCTGGCTGTGGGGTGGGACACATGGATGGGGACAAGCTGCGGTGACCGACACCATCCCAGAACATACACGTACGTCATTGGGTACGAGGAACTCCTGGGAGCTGCTCTGGGAGCTGGTATCCAGGCCTGGAGAAAGAGAGAGGGATGTCAGTGGATGATGGTGGGTGTCCAGCAGCTCTGTGCCCCTACCCCAGCCCCATGCTGGGACAGTCAATGTCCATGGGGACACACGTAGCTTGGTGCTGGTGCTCCCCCACGGCAGGGTTGGGGGTCTCTGATGGGTGCAGGAACCCAAGGAAATCAAGGACAGGCTCATTCAGGGGGCAGGTAACCATGCTGGGGGGCTGGGCCCAGGGAGGGTGCAGGGGATGGGGACCCCTCCATCACGGCCATGTGGGTGGGTGGGTCAGGAGGGGCACAGGAGATGCTCACCCGGCACCATGGGGGGTGCGTGGCCCAGGGAAGCAAAGGGAAACGAGTGCCCTGAGAGCTGCTGCAGCTTCGTCACCTGCGGGAGGCAGGAGGAAGAGGAAGGAGGGGTTATTCCCTGTGGACTCCTGGGGCACCTCCCAGGACGGGCACCCCTGGCAGGAACAGACCCGGTGCCCATGGGACCAGTGATGTGCTGCCACAGGGACAGGCTCACCTCTGCAGGAGAGACCCCGCTGTACTGGCCCTGCATGGGGAAGCTCTAGGGGGAAGGAAACAGGCGTCAGTAGGGGGGCCCTGCCTCAGGCCGCACCCCAAGCCCACTGGGGTTGCCCTGCTGGGCAGGAGCTGAGCCCCCATGCCACCTTGCAGCCCCTTACCTGGTTGGCAGACAGCAGGATGGTGCCCAAGGAGAGGCCAGGGTGGTAGGGGATGGTGGCCCCCTTTGGAGGCGACTGGAGAGGGAGGGAAGGAGGTGGAGGGGATGAGATGAGGTTGAACGTCTCCATTGCCCCACAGGCCCCCCCGAACCCCTTCTGCCACCCCCATGCCCGCAGCACCACTGAGGCAGCGTGCCCTATGGACTTCTGTGCAGAGGGGTGCCCGTGCCTGGGTGCAGGTGGGCAAGGGAAGCCCTGGCGAGGGGGGATCAGGGACCATGGCCCCCCTTGGCCGGTGCTCAGTGGGTACCTCCAGGATGACGGCGCAGATCTGCCTCACGCACTGGATGATGGTGTCCGGCACCCCCGAGATGGTGACGGCCCGTTCGGTGGAGTTGGGCAGCAGGTCAGCACCCACCTGCACCTGGGCCCCTGAGCTCTGGGGGGCAAAGGGAGACGCTGGGGTCCCTCAGCCATTCCACCCCCAGGGCTCAGCACCTCGCACCTCCCCTGCACCCCCATGGGCCCCCAGGGAGCTCTGCAGGACCCGCAGGGTGATGCTCAC
This sequence comes from Neopsephotus bourkii, assembly GCF_033783945.1. NCBI lineage: Eukaryota > Metazoa > Chordata > Aves > Psittaciformes > Psittacidae > Neopsephotus > Neopsephotus bourkii. Next base: position 1,938,759 of record NW_026900793.1, on the reverse strand, counting down.
TCCTGCATCACCTCCCGCAGCCCCTGAGGGACCACAGCAGCCCCCGTTCCAAGGGCTCTGTGCTCCCTGGGGGGAAAGGGGAGCCCACACCCAGAGCAGCCGCAGCCTCACCTCCCGGATCTCCCGGATCTTGGCTCCTGCCTTGCCGATGAGTGAGCCACACTGGCTGGCGGGGATGACCAGGCGCAGCGTCACCGGTGCTCTGCCTGCCGCTGCCCCATCGCCCCCTGCTCCCAGGTCCTGGGAGGAAACGGGGATGCAGTGTTGGACCCCCAGGCGTGGGGGTACCCGGTGGGACTGTGGGGTCTGCCTACCTCCTTCAGCTTGAAGGCTATCATGGAAACGGCACGGAAGACAGCGTCGGTGGAGCCGGTGATGGTGGTGATGCGCTCAGGGCAGGACCCCTCCGAGATGGTGATGCGTGCGCTGCTCTGGGGACAGTGTCACACCCCATCAGCGATGGTGTGGACCCCCCACCCAAGGAAGGGCTCACCATGGGGGGGGAGTGGACCTGGGCTTTCCCCTTCCACCTGCAGCCTTCCTGGGAATGAAGCTGCATTTCCCCGGGTCCATCCAGGACTGGGGGCAGCGCTGGGCTAGTGGGAGCCATCAGGTGCGTGCAGGACAGGCATTAGGACCTGGCAGCCCCCCAGCATGCCCTTACCTGCTCTCGTATCCTCTTAACAGTCTCTCCTTTCTGCAGGGAGAGGAACGGGGCAGGGGGTCAGGTCCAGGGAAGCCCAGGGCTGGTGGTGCCCTGGACCCCAAATCTTACCTTGCCAATGATGCTGCCGATCTCCTGCAAAGGCAGAAATGAGGGTGGCCCCATCAGCAGGCAGCTCCCTGCCTGCCACATCCCTCCTCTGCCCATAAGGAAACAGGCAGGCCCTGCCCCATGATCGTGCCATGGGAATGGCCCCTCCCCAGTTTAGGACGTGGGGAGAAAGCAGGGTCTGGTGAGGAGCTGGTGCTCCAGCATGGTCCCGCACCCTGACCCCCCCGAGCAGAGCCCAGCTTCCCTGCTCTTACCTTGCCGTGCATGAGCATGCGGAGGGTCAGGGTGATGCTGAGCTCCGTCTCTTCGGGGCTGCCGCTCAGGCTGCTGGCTCTGTCCTGCGATGCCATGGCAGGAGGGCGAGCTGAGCCTGTGGGACACGGCAGCTCCAGCAAGGGGGAGGCCCCAGATACCCCTCCCCATAACCTGCAGCCTGGAAAGCACCCAAGGCTGGGAAGCAGGGAACTGAGGCAGAGCAGTGCTGTTCCCTCCTCTGGCAGGGGAGGCTTGCACAGCTCCAGGGTACCCCACTGGCACCCTGCACCCCTTCCAGGGGCTCCCCAAAAGGGACTCGCTGCAGTGTCTGCCTGAGCCTGCAGGGAGCTGTCTTCAGCATGAAGCCAGGAGCTGGATGGATAACGGCAGGGAAGGAGGATGCTGTGGGATGGGGTTCACTTTGCAAATGGGTAGTGGCACAGAGGGCAGGGGGAGCAGAGGTGGCCTGGGTCATCTCACAGGCCATGTGAGCCTTCCTCTTCCTCCTCCTCCTCCCTTCTCCTGTCCATGCCCAGGGGAAGCTGAGGCAACCTCCAGGATGGGGACCCCGAACCCAGCGCCCGAATGGAGTGATGCCATCACACGGTGCCGCTGCACCCTGTCCCCCCCCTGCCCCGAGCACCCCTCGGCTCCTGTGTGCTGTGCCCGGGGGTGGCCCCGGGGACAATCGCCGTGTGTCCGAGCAGGGTGGGCGGCTGCGGCCCCGCTGGCTCCCGGAGCGCCGGGCGATGCCAAGCAGCTCGGAAACAAAGCACCCGTGTTGGGGCTGGGGCCGGGGCCGGGGCCGGGGCCGGGCACGGCGGGGGGGTGGAGGGGAGGTTATTTTAGGTGCTGGCAGGACTCGCCGCTGCCACGGCACATCCCCTGCATCAGCGTGAGGGGGGCGAGGGGCAGGGTGCGCGCTCCACACCCCCGGGGTGCCCCGGTTTGCACCCCCCGGGGTGGTTTGGATGCTGCATCTTCATCCCTCTGTTACCGGCAGCTGAGGAACGGCTGGGGAAGGGGGATATTGCCGTTCCCGATGGAGGGGAGGATGAGATAGGGCGTGTTGGGGGGTGCACCCCCCTGGAATCTGCCTTCCCGCAGCCTTGGGTGGTGCCGGCAGGGGCGGGCAGGCTCCGGGGTCCCCCGAACCCCCGGGATGAACGGCAGCGGAGACAAAAGATCCTGCCGGAAAGAGAAGGATGAGGCTGGCGGTGGGGCAGGGGGGAGGCAGGAGGGCAATGGGTGCCCCTCACGGCCATACGCAATGTGGGGGCTCCGCGGGCAGGGGGGTGCTGTCCCCCAGGTGAGCCACGGCAGGGATGCCAAAGACCGCGGTGATGGGCGTAGGCCACCTGCCCCTGCTGGCGTCGGGACAGCCACAGGCTGGGCACCGCCCGCCCTATGGGGCACCTTCTGGTGGCAAAGGGAGGTGAGGGGTGGGAGGACACAGGGGGCAGACCCCAGCCCGTCCCAGGGGGATGCTCCCGGCCGCCCCCAGCCCCCGGGCCTGGCCGTGGGTACCTTTCCGCGCTGCTCGTCCCTCCGCCGCCGGCCACCCCGCTCAGTGCCACATCGTCCCCGGCGGCGCCCAGTGGCACCCGGGCCAGGAACAATGAGCCGCTTGACAGGCCAGGGCCAGGCTGGCAGCCCCGGCCCCCACCCCGGGCCACGCCGGGGCCCCCCTCGCTCTTCCCCTCTCCCACATCCCTCCCTCCGGGATCCTATTACAGCGGATAAGAGGCACTAAAAGGAACAATGCACCCTGGGTAAGGCCATCTGCCACCGCTGGGGACATTCCTGCCCCCGACGGCCCCCCCCTTTGGCTCACACATCACCCCTCTTTGTAATTGCGTGGTTTGTTTTTTTTCCTGGAAGCCGATCAGCTGGCAGGGATCGAGGGCTCAAGGACACCCGAGCGGGCAGGGACAGGGCCGCTGGCACCCCAGAGCCCGCCGGCACTGGGGTCTGTGCTTGGAGGGCTAGAAGCACCCCTGTATGGGAGGCTGAGCTCCCACAGGGAGCCGGATGGGGGGGGTAAGGGATGCTCCAGACAGAACTCCTCCCTGGACCAGCTCCTGCACCCTGGCACTGCCCTGTGCCCCCTCCCCGGCATCCTGCGCCCACAGACAAGTATTCCCCCCGCCCTGTTATCTCCCCTACTAAATCCTCCTGGGCCCTGGCGTAAGCAGCTAAAGCCCAGGCAGGCTTGGGGAAGGAGGGGCAAAGGGGGGCACCCCGCTGCAGGCTCCATCTGTGTCCCCAGCGCAGCAGCACCAAGGCAGGGGGTGGGCAGGGGGTTTGTCCCCCTGTCTGTCCTGATGGGTCTGTCAGGCCTCCCCACCCGCCCCTTCATCTGGTCACGGCAGACACTTACTCCATAAATCGCCCCCCCGCCTCCCTGGGGCGCTGGGCAGGAGCCTGAGGGGCTGGCGGCTCCCTTTTAAGCTCCTGTGGATTACAGCAGGGGGTGTGGGAGGAGAAAGGAGGATGAAGGGAAGGCTGGCAGGCTGGGGACATGGGTGCCACCACCCTGGGGGGCATTCCTGCTCCTGAACACAGCCCCTCTGAGAGCACCCTCTGAGGCTCCATGGGGTCCTGCCAGAAGCAATGGGTGGGCTCCAGCAGCCTCACAGCCAGCACTCACCCATAGGGAAACGCTCCCCAAACATCCTGTCCCTCAGTGGCCACACCTCCCCTGCTGTCACCCCTCCAATGTGGCTGTGGAGAAGGTGGGGATCAGGGGAGCAGGCAGGGAAAGTGGAAAGAAGCAGGAGGAAGGTGGCAGGAAAGTGGTGGCAGAGCTCAGGGCTTTATTTGGTCCCAAGGGAGGTGGTGGCACGGTGTGGACCCAGCATGGTGCGGCAGAGCTGGGTTGGCACACGGGTGTGTGAGCAAGGGGAGGGGTGGGAAGGCCGGTCACACCCCCCTGCCCCATGGGCCCCCCCATACAGCCCATCCTGCTCACTCCAGCTCCTGCAGGAAGGCCAGGAGCCCGCGGTGCCACTCATCGGGCTTGTCCAGGTAGCAGGGGTGCCCGGCGCCCTGCAGCATCAGCACCCGGTGCTCAGGGAGGTGCTGCAGGTTGTTCAGGCTGGTCTGCCCCAGCTCCACGTCCTGGTCCCCATAAACGATCAGCGTGGGGGTCTGCAGAAGGGGAACACAGCCTGAGCTGCAGAAGGGGAACACATCCAAGCACCTGCTCCTCTGGATAGGGACACCCTGGTGCAGGAAATGGAGGGGAGACACTTGCCTTCTCCCCCACCCACCATGACAAACTAAGGCTTAGACTCCTGGGTCTCCTAATGCCCTTCTTTCCCTTCTGGCTACCCATGGTCACACTCCTTTTCCAGTGGCAGAGCCCAGTTTGGTCTTTCTCCTGCCTATTCTGGTGGCCAGGTCTCTTCCCCATCACTCCCCATCCCCACCCTCCCTCAATGTCCTTCCAGTCCATACTTTGATTTGGGCGTATTGCTCCGCAGTGAATTTCTCGGTGCAGATGGGTGCCACAGGCACGTATGCCTTGAGCAGGTGGTTGTGCTGGAAGAGGAAGGGCAGGGAGTACATGCCGCTGAGCGATGGGCTGATCACCACAGCTGGACCAAGGCACAGAGCCTCCGAAACGGCTCTCAGGAAAGCCCCGGGCGCCGGCTGGCCCACGGGTGCTGGGGCTGTAGCATCCTTCGAGCGGCCCAGCCCTGAGCCATGGGAGACAGAAGTTGCTCTGTCACTGTCCCAGCCGCCTAGTGACCGGGAGAAGCCAGCACAGCGGGATGCCGGGGGTGCCACCCTGGCACCACAAACCCGAGCAGCTCTGTCTGCTCCCCCTGGCTCCAGCCTGCGCTCACCACCGCGCCTCACCCGGCAGGTCGATAGCCACGGCTCGGTAGCCGTTCTCGGCCAGCGTGGCAAGCGTCCGCAGCTGAAGCCAGGTGTCGGAGGAGAAGCGGATGCCGTGCAGCAGCAGCACCGGCAGCTTCGGAGCCTGCTGGGCTGGCTCAGCTTGGCGGTAGAAGAGGGTTTGGCCTTCCACTGTTACGGTGCTCTCGGTGAGCCGCGGGGCTTCCATGCTTGGGGTCGGGAGGGCTGATGGGGGGGTGAGGAGTGAACACCCACAGCCGCAAGGAGGAGTGACGGGCCTCGTCCCGGGGTCGAGGACAGCGGTTGTGGGAAGGCAAGGGCTGTGGCGCTGGCACTGGGACCGGGGCTTACCCTGGCATCACCCTCTTTCCGGGGGACCCCGACGGGGTCCAGCACCGGGGTGCGTGCGTGGGGCTGCTCGTTCACCGGCCCGGGCCCGGCCCCTGCCGCAGTTTCCCGGCCCCGCGCGGGGCCGGCGGCCCTTACCTGCTCCTCTGCTCCCAGTGCCGGCCGCTGCTCGCCTCCCGCTCCCCGCAGCGCTCCGGAGCTGCGGGTGCCGCGCCCCAGGTCCAAAGGGCGGTGGAGCGGAGGCGGGGGGGAGCAGCGGCCCCGTTCCACCGAGCCCCACCGAGTTCGGGTCGAGCCGAAACGAACCGGAACCGAAGTACGTCGAGCCCTAGCCGAGCTCTGGCCGAGTCGAGCCGAGTGCAGCCGAGAGCCCTACCCGAGCTCTGCCGAGCTTTGCCGAGCCCTAGCCAAGCTAGCCGAACTCTGCCGAGCACCGCCGAGCCGTTGCCGAACCGACCCGAGCGCTGCCCGAGCACCGCCGAGCCCCATCAAGCCGGAGCTCCTCTCCCGGCGCCAGCCGTTCTCCCCCGAGCCCTGGCACCGTGCGGCGGGCACGGCCCCGGCTGACAGCCCTCGGGGCCTGCAGCGCTGCGGCCTCCCGCCAGGCGGAGCCTGGGGCAGCGGCCTCGGCGCCGTGAGGGCCGAGCCGGGGGAGCCGCATCGGCGGGGGCCAGGGGCAGCTCAGGAGGCCGGGGCCTGTCCCCCGCAGCAGTGAGGTTTGGGGCTCCAGGTCCCCGGCTGCCGCTTTTCTTCTCCAGATGCCGCTCACCCGCAGCCGCCTGGGGCTCCTGCTCCTCGGGGTGCTCTTCACCTTCCTCCTCTACCTCCTGCTCCCGGCCGCCCCGAACGGGCAGGGCTCGGCTGGTACCCGGGCTGACAAGGCGACGCGGGACTGGCCGGTGGCCAGCGCCATTGCACGGACGGGGATGGCTGCGGGAGAGCCCCCTGTCTTCTACAGGGAGGTTTCTGCAGGGCCCCAGGGCAGCGGCACTGCCGGCCCCGGGAGGTGGGTCAGCCCGGCGGCTCCGGTGCCACTGCTGGGGGAAGGTGGGGAGTGACAGGCCCTGGGATCCATCTACAGGAGCCCTCATGGCTGCTGGGCCTGCAGGCATGGCATCCTCCCTGACCCCCTTCCTGCCTGTCTTCCCCACTGTAGGCCCGATGTCCTGTTCCTGCATGGCCAGGCGTTCACCTCCAAGACGTGGGAAGCCTTGGGCACACTGGCACTGCTCGCTGGAGAAGGCTACCGTGCGGTCGCGATAGATCTGCCTGGTAGGACCATGGCACTGCACTCAAGTTGATCCCTCTGGACAGCTCCAGTCCCTCACCTCAGCCCCTGCTGGGCTCTGGACCCCTTCATGCTAGCGGTGGTCCCTGGGGCAGTGTGCTGGGGCATTGGCCTCTGTGGCCACCTTTGGGTGGGCTTGCCTCAGGCTGGCTGCAATGTGGCTGTGGCTGTAGAACCACTGTAGCTTGATCGGGTGCCCATTTCTTGCCAGCCAGCTGAGCCTTGGGGGAAGAGACCATTGCAGGCTGCACAGTCCTCCCACCCCATTCTCTCTGCCCCATGCCAGGCTATGGGGATTCACCTCCCACAGAGACAGTGGCTACGGTGCAGGGCCGGGTGGCTTTCCTGGACCACGTCCTCCGGGAGCTGGGCATGCAGAGGCCTGTTCTCGTCAGCCCCTCCATGAGTGGCCGCTTTGTCCTCCCCTTCCTCCTGGCACATGGGGACCAGCTGGCTGGATTCGTGCCCATTGCGCCCGTGGGCACCCAGGACTACACTGCTGAGCAGTACCGGCGGGTCCAGGTGAGGGGGGTTATTGGGCTGCTGGGGGGTCCCTGTATCCTGGCAAGCTTTGTGGACCAGCTGGCCCTGTTTTGGGGTGAGTGAGGGGGACCTCTGCCCATCCAGCTCATGGGGGAGCTAGCTACTGCACCAATGGCTTTGTAGCCCCATATGGTGACAAGATGGAAGTGGGCACAGCCCAGGGGAAGCTTGGTGGCCTCTCACAACCTCCCTGGTTTTCTCTCTCCCCATACCAAGACACCCACCCTGATCGTGTATGGAGACCGTGACATAAGGCTGGGTTCCCAGTCCCTGCAGAGCCTGCGGCACCTCCCTGGGCACCGTGTGGCCGTGGTGCCCGATGCTGGCCATGCCTGCTACCTGGACAAGCCGCAGGATTTCCACCGGGCCCTGCTGGGCTTCCTGCGCCAGGTGAAGTAAGCACTGCCTCATTCCCTGCCGAGGGGAGGACTGGGACGCACGGGGGGAGTCTGTTCTCTTTTGGGGTGTCCCCAGGGGACAACGACTGCGAGTTTCTCTTGCTGGCAGGACGGGGTATCCCCTGCCAGGAGGCCAATAAACTGATGCTGCTCTGGTTCCTGCGTGTGTCTCCAAGCGCCGAGGGGCTCCAGCCCCATCTCTCTCCCCGCAGCGTGGGACAGCGCGGTCCCCCTGCCTTGCCCCTGCCTTCAGCTCATCGGTGGCCCCGCTCCTCCCCTGCCCGCCTCCTGCCCGCCTCCTGCCCGCTGCCGGTCGCGGGGCGGAGCGGAGCGGAGCGGGACCGAGCTGGCGGAGCGGGGCCAGGCCGGGCCGGGCCGGCGGCAGCAGCGCGGAGGTAGGGCCGGGGAGGGCGGGTGTCCGGAGAGCGGGGTCGAGGCAGCAGCCCCCGGGGGCCCTCCCCGTGCCTCCGTTTCCCCCTGAACAGGAGCCCCTTGCCCCGGTACCCCGCACCCCCCCGCACCTCCGTGCACCCTTACGGACGGTATCCCGCCCCCTCCTCATCACGGTACTCTCCACCCTCCTGTATCCCTTAACCACGGTACCCCACCACCCCCCCGTACACCCTCTTACCCTCAACCATGGTATCGTGCATCCCCTGCACTCCCAGCCACAGGATCCAGCACCCCTCTGCCCTCTCACTTATGCTGCTCCTGCACCCCAATAATGCAACTGCTGCATCCCAACCCGTGCAGTCCTTGAACCCCTAACCACAGTACCTTGCATACCCCTGTACCCCTAACTGTGGTGTGCTGCTGCCCCCTCCCCTATTCACCCCGTTAACCACAGCATGCCTGCACCTCTACCCATGGTACCCCACACTCCCATAACTCTAACCATGGTGTCCCTGTGTCTCTTCACACTCTGATCCCCTGCACCCCTACTCCCATACTTCCCCCGTGTTCCCCTAAGCACCCCCCATCCTCCTGCTCCTCTGGCTGCCCAGCACCCTTCAAACCCCCAATAGCCTGTCACTCTCGTGTACTCCTGTGGCCCACAGCCCCTCTGTCCTCTGTAAGCACCTGGTTCCCCTTCACCACCCCATTTCCCTGCATCTTTCCTTGCACCTCTCCCGCACTCCCTAAGCATGCAGTGTCCCTCTTCCATTGCCTGGCACTGCCCTGGCACTGTGTTTGAGGCAGGAACATGTGCTCTGGGGGGAGAATGAAAGGACACATTGGGGGCATCCTGCCTCCATACCCAACTAGGGGGATGTTTCTCCCACGGAGATGGTGTTCCAGTACTTGTACTGGGGAGACCTTTGTCCTCTCCCACTCCGGTTTCTGTGACGACGGAGCCTGCTGCGGACTTTGGTGGGTGATTAACCATCTTGCGGCTCTTCCCCAGAGCCCTGCAGCCTTTGTCCCTGCCATGGCACCTGGAAAGCCTGGGAAGAGTGCAGGGGCCTCAGAGGACCCCTCGGTTACACTTTTCCGGGAGTACCTGAGGATCGACACTGTGCACCCCAAACCTGACTATGGTGAGGGGGGGGGGCATGGGGGGAGCTGTGTTGGGATCTGGCAGTGTGACTTGATGGCTCTGGTCTTTGGACCCAGGTGTCTAAATCCTGTGCCAGGCCTGTTTTGGTTGTGGTGTTAAGGAGCAAACGCTTTTGCACCTTATCTCCGCTGGCAGCTTTGGTTAGGGCAGGGTTGTCTTGGGTGCTCTCAGAGCTGCTGTTCACCTCCTCCAGCCCCATGCCCCGGGGTCCCCCTTTTCCATGCTGTGGGCAGCAACGCCCTGCTGATGTCCTTCTGTTAGCATTCCTATCCTTCCATGTGCTGAGGTGCATCAAGATTGTTTTATTGGTGAGGAGCTCCCAAACTCCTATGGAAGTCATCCCCCTGACTCACCCCCATTAGCATGTTCCCCTAATCTTCACCCAAAGGGATGATGATGAAACACTCCTGTCCCTGCTCCTGGTCACCTTCTGTGCCCAGGACCTCCATCACCTGCCCTCTCTGGTCACCTTTTTCCTTGGCCTTGGAACCCCAGCGAGCCTTGAGGTCCCTAGAGGGTCCAGTGGGAGGGGAGGGAAATCCCAGTGTCATTCCAGGCATCCCCGCTCCTCCCTAGATGCTGCTGTCCGGTTCCTGGAGCACGTCGGCACTGACTTGGGCTTGGCCTGCCAGAAAGTGGAGGTGAGACAAGGAGCAGCCCCTAGGCTGTCCCTCTGTCCCTTCGTGCATCTCTCCATCATCTGCCTTTGCCCAGAATCCTAGTGTCCAGGCTGTTCCTGCATGCTGCCCCGAGCTCAGCGGGACTGAGTCGCCTCTGCCCCTAATCCTGAGCTGACCTGAGCCCTTCCTTAAGCCCGTATTCGCCTGGTCCCTGCTGACCTCTGCAGCTGCCTGTGCTATCATTAGCCAGGAACCTGGCAGGGTCATGTTGGCTGCAGTGCACTTCTTGCTGGGCACTGAGTGACCCAGGGAGCTCCTTGGCTCTGGGAGAAGGCTCTGGTTTGTCTCCTTTCCTCTGTGAACGACAGCCAGGTCTTGTGCCTGATGCTGGGCTTGGGGTGGATGGGATGGGGTGGATGGGATGGGGTGTGCAGGCATGCCTGCGCCTGCTGCCTGCCCTATCCCAGCAGAGAAAGGGCTGACCTGCCAGGGGGCATCAAGAAACACTTCTCAGGATGTTGCTTTCCAGCTCCTCTATCCCCAGCCTGGACCCCATTGACATCCTGTGCTCGCCCCACAGGTGTGCCCGGGCCATGTGGTGCTGGTCCTGACCTGGCAGGGCACGAACCCCCGCCTGCGCTCCGTCCTCCTCAACTCACACACTGACGTTGTGCCTGTCTTCGAGGTGCTGGGACAAGGGGGGGCGTGGGGGGGGCGTGGGGGGGGGATTGGGGTGTAGGAGAACGGGAGCTGGGGCCCACTGTGTCCCTCTGCCATCGTGGCTGCTCTTCCCCCCAGGAACACTGGACCTACCCACCCTTTGAGGCTATTAAGGATTCTCAAGGCAACATCTATGCCCGTGGTGCCCAGGACATGAAGTGTGTCTCCATCCAGTGAGTGGAAGGCTCTGTGCCCACCGGGTGGCCATGGTGGTGGGGGTGCCTCTGATAGGTGCAGGACAGGATGCCACCATCCCCACGGCCCCTCGGGGACTGAGGACCATCCTCATTGGTCCTTAGTAGGGGCTGAGGGTGCCACTGCTTTATCCCCCCGGGGTTGCTCTGAGCACACCAGCCCCTCTCTTGAATGGCACCACCTTCACCCTGCAGGTACCTCGAGGCCATCCGGAGGTTGAAGGCAGAGGGAAAGTGTTTTGCCCGCACCATCCACCTCACCTTTGTGCCTGGTGAGTTTCCAGGGGGCCCCTCTTAGGGGATAGAAGGGGCTGGCAGCTGGGTGATGCTCTGGGGTTCCCTGCCAGCCTCTCCTCGCTCAGGGCTGGAGGAGCTTCCATATCCAAGGACATCGGGTGCACTGGTGGCACCCAGGCTGATGGGGAAGGAGGACTGGGGAGGGGGGTGGGCCAGGGGACACCCCGGTTCTTTCCTCCATGCCAGGCTCTCCCCTGCAGATGAGGAGGTGGGGGGACACAAGGGCATGGAGATGTTCGTGCAGCGCCCGGAGTTCAAAGCACTCAACGTGGGCTTCGCCCTGGATGAGGGTGAGTGCTGGTAGGGCTGGCATAGGGACGCGTCTCCTCTTGGCACACACCCCTCTGCCTCTTGTCATCACCCCTTGGGCACTGACACCCGGCACGGCTTCGGGGACCCCCTTGGGGTCTCCTTCCCCAGCAGTGACCCACACGGTGCCAGCCTGGAGGGGAAATGCTGCCAGGGCAGAGCGAGCAGAGGGGGTTACATCACGGCACTTCTGCCCCACTGACCCCCTGTCTGTGCCCACCACAGGCCTGGCCAGCCCCTCTGACACCTTCAGTGTCTTCTATGGCGAGAAGAGCCCATGGTGTGAGTAACTGCATGCTCACTGCCCCATCCTGGGTGCTGAGACCCTGGTGCCACCCCGGCTTTCTGCTCAATGCCTTCTCCCCACACTGCTGCAGGGATAAAGGTGAAGTGCATGGGCAGCCCCGGGCACGGATCCCGCTTCATCAGCAACACAGCAGCTGAGAAGCTGGTAAGAGATGGGGTACAGGCTGTGCACTCCCCTGCCTGCCCTGGGAGCGGTCCTCACCTCCTGCCCTTCCCTCCCCAGCACAAAGTCATCAGCTCCTTCCTGGCCTTCAGGGAGAGTGAGAAGCAGAGGTAGGAGACAGGCACTGGGATGGCTGTGGTTTCAGTTTGGTCCATGGAGGGGGTCCTTGGGTTCCCAAGCCAGGCTCTGACGTGGCGTGACCGCTCTGTGCCTCGGTTTCCCTGTTTGGGGCTGGCAGCGGGGTCGGGGAGCGCTTCTCCTCCTCCTCAGGTGGCCGAGGGTGACTCTCCCTTGCATCCCTCGAGGCTCAAGTCCGACTCAAGCCTGACCCTAGGGGACGTCACCTCCCTCAACCTGACCATGCTGGAGGGGGGCGTCTCCTTCAACGTGGTGCCCTCTGAGATGGCGGCCGGCTTCGACATCCGCATCCCACCCACTGTGGACCTGAAGGTGGGCCCCGTGCCGGTCCCGCTGCCTGGGAGCGGGTTGGGGGTACCCTGCTCACACCCCTCCTCTGGTGTCTGCCGCAGGCCTTTGAGAAGCAGGTAGCTGCGTGGTGCCGGGATGCTGGCGATGGTGTCACCTATGAGTTTCTCCAGGTGAGGGGGTCTCAGCCACCTGGGTGCATCGTGCCCATCCCTTCCCTGCCACGTGCCCACCCTCTGCCCATCACCTGCCCTATCCCCCCAGAAATGCATGGACCAACACATCACCTCCACTGAGGAATCGAACCCATGGTGGAAAGCCTTCAGTGGAGTCTGCAGGGACATGTGAGTAGTGCCCCCAGCAGGGACAGGACCCTGATGGGCACATCCTCTGGTGGCCGCCAGGTGGTCCGCAAGGGTCTCTGGGGTCATGGCAGGGATGGGGAGGGTGTGCTCTGTGCTGTGCCAAGGCATCTCCCTTGGGATGGGGATGGGACTGAGTTTACTGGAGGGTATGACCTTCCTGGCACGGTGTCTTTGCCCATGGGGTGGCAGGGGGACAGGAGACCTGGCTGCCCCTGTGCCCATGCTGACCCAGGGTCTCGCTTGCCAGGAAGCTGCAGCTCAAGCTCGAGATCTTCCCAGCTGCCACTGACAGCCGCTACATCCGAGCGGTGAGTGCGATGCCAGCCCCGCCATGGGCTCCACACCAGGGTGAGGCCTGCAGCTCCAGGTCTCACCCTCTACTCCCATCCCCAGGCAGGACACCCTGCTATCGGCTTCTCGCCCATGAACCGCACCCCAGTGCTGCTCCATGACCACAATGAGTTCCTCAACGAGCAGGTCTTCCTGCGGGGCATTGAGATCTACGCCCGCCTCCTGCCCGCCCTGGCATCGGTGCCCCCGCTGCCCTCCGAGGCCTGAGCACCCTGGCAAGGGGTGGGATGGGGGGATGTCAGCAGTGGGACACAGGGCTTTAAGAGGGGGCATGGCATGGGCCCAGCAGATGCCTGCCAGCATGGCATCATGCTGCACGGCTGTGCTCAGTGGTGATGCCTGTGCCGAGCATCCTGGCTGTGTCCTCAAAATCCAGGTCCCAGCCTCCCTCCTGGCGGTTGTGCTCCCCTTGCCCAGGGGCCATTAGGACCTTGTGCCCAGTGCCTCCTGCCTTTCCTGGTCTCAGCGATGCCATCTTGTCCCTGTGCCACCTCTGCCTGCGCTGGCTCTGGGGTAAGGGGCTGGCCAATGCCTGGCTCTGCCTGCCCGTGCCTTGTCCTGCTCCCTGCCCTCTTATCAGGGGAGCTGGGGCCAGTGCTGCTCATCAAGCCAATAAATCTTGGTAAGCACAGCCAGGGGCTGTGTGTGTCTGTCTGTTCACAGCATTGCCTGTGGGGTCTCAAGGAGCCCAGGCACAGCGGATTTCCAATGGGGTCTGCTGGGTGCTTCACCTCCCCTGGGATCACTGGGCTGTGGGATGGGGTTGCAGGCAGGATCCTGCCTGGGCAGGCTGCGGGGCTGCCTCAGGGTACTGGGGAATGCAGGAGCGGCTGGTGGTGCTGGGTTCATCCTGCTCCTTCCCTCCCATTAGCTCCTGCTGCTGTGCTGCTCCCCCAGACCCTCAGGCCTGGGCAGGCCGTGTGCGGGTACGGGCAGGAAGCCTGCGCTCATCTGCCTGAACTGCTGCAAGCTGCCTCTCCTCCTTGCACTTTCCCAGCTCTACATGGTTCCAGCACTGAGAGGTGCTGGATCTGTCCTGGAGCCACGCTGCTCCCCAGGAAAACCAGGGCAATGGCCGGCCCAGAGCTTGCTGAGCTGATCTGAGGTGCTTTTACCCTGGGTTGCAGTTACTCCATTACAAAAGTGGGAGTGTTGTGTGTGCTGTGGGGTCCTGCTTGCTGGCTGGATCCCCACTCAGGGTGCAGATGAGCACCCTTGCAGGCAGACAGCAGTGCATCCTTGCTGCTCTGGGAGTGCACCAAAACTGCATGTGGTACCCCGTGCCCCCCACAATCTGTGCAGCCCCCTCCCAACCAGCCTGGTGTCTCCAGCTTGCCTGGCCTCTGAAGAGGCATCCGAGAGCTAATGTTTGGAGGTCACCCCATGCTCAGCATCCTTCTAGGGGGACCCGTGTGTGTGCCCTCCCCTGCTGCTTCAGAGGGCAAGGCTGGGGACCCTAGCTCCTGCCGCCCCCCTTGCTCCTGATCCTCGGGATGAGCCAGAGGCGCTGGTGGGGTTACTTTGGAAGGGGGGTGCGCAGCAAAGCGTAGACTGCCGGTGGCGGGGGATGATTTGTGGGTGCGCAGAGCTCTCACAGACCCCATAGCGAGAGCGGAGGTTCGGGGCGTTGTGGCCGTCGCCGGGGGCCGGGGCCGGGCCGGGGCGGGTCGGGGCGGGCCATGGGCGGTCGGATGTCGGCCCCATAAATGCTGGGTGCCAGCATCAGGCACGGGAGCTCCGGCGGGATGCGGGCGGCGGTGCCGGTGTCGGTGCCGGTGTGCGTGTGCTGGCTGGGGGCTGTGCTGCTGGCGGCGGAGCGCAGCCCGCCCCGGCTCCGCCTGCCCTACCGCGGTGAGTCGGAGCGGGGGCACCTGCAGCGGGCATAGGGGGGGCCTCAATACCCCCTCCACGGGGGCCGGGAGGGGCCTTGGGGGGGCCTCAGCTGCGCCCGAAGTGCGGGCTTGGGGGGCACCTTGCGCTGGGGGCTCGGTGCGTGGCTGCTCTGCCCTTCACCACGCGGGATGTGCGGGGAGTCCCGAGGAGGAGGAAGGAGGGAGCCGGTGATGGGAGGAGGGGATGCGCCGCTTCCCACGAGGGACCGTGAGGGACCGTGTCCCTCGTGGAGGGGAATGGGGGGGGGAAACTGAGGCCCGGCTCTGCCGCAGCACCGGGGTCCGGGTTGAGGCTCGGGTGGGTGCTCCCCAGCGTGGGCATCCCCGTGCGTGCTCCACGTCCTGCCCGCGGGTGCTGCCCGGCGGACGGGCCCCCTTGGTGCTGTTGGACCCTGGGAGCCACCCCTGTGGGTCCGTGGGGGCTGGGGCGCAGCACGGGAATGCTTGGTTTTAATTCCAGCTCTCCCTGTATCCTGCTCTGGCTTGCTGCATCCCCAGCTCTGCCAGCTGAATCCACAGGCTGCTTCCAGCCAAACCTGACAGAGGAGTCTGCAGCGCTCCCATCTCCTTCTTGCCTGAAAGCAATGAACCTGCTCTAAAAAAGAAATTCAATAGAATAAATGGCATAATGCATGTTTTCCCAAGGAGGGGAAACGCCTGGGATAGCCCAGCTCTCGGAGAGCCCTGGAGCTGCAGAGCACATCCCTGTGCTGGGGAGAAGCTGTTCTCCATCCTTGTACTGCCCGGGCTGGGGGTCTCCTGCCCTGGGGCAGGGGCTGGCTGCATCCCTGCCTCTGTCCTGAGGCACAGCAGGAAACCCCAGGGGCTCCCTCCCTGCTGAAAGGCACGCAGTGAACCAGCTTACCCCGGGAGGCAGCAGGCGCCCAGGGTGGCTCCTGGCTCTGCCCCATGGTGGCAACGGCAGGGTGGGAGGTCGGGGGTCCCAGCAGAGCTTGATGTAGGGCTCAGGGTCTGCCTGGGTGTCTGATCCGCTCCAGCACAAAGTCCATCCGTGCCATTCAGGTGCGAGGGGCTCCTGGGGCTTTGCAGCCTCCCGCGGGGAGCAAATAACCTTCTGAAGCTGTTTGTATTTCCTTCTTAAGCTGATTGTTCTGTTCCTCTTCCAAACTGGAAACAGAAACTGAGATTTCCCATGAAGCAAACTCTGCCACCGCCTTCTCCCTGGGGGGCAGGAAAAGAAAAACCCAATTAAAGCCATTGGAAGCCTCTGAAATGAAACCCGGGGTGAAGTGAAGCTGCTTGTGCCTGGCTGTGGCTCTGACAGCTGGGTGTTGACTGGGGGGGGATAGGGGAAGGTCTTGTGCTGTGGGTGCAGCGCATCCCCAGCTCTCCCTCTCACTTGGAGCCACTCTTCCTTTTGCTTTGACTTTCTGCAGTTGCTTAAGAGGGAAAGGAGCGGTTTGCTGTTGTGGGACTGGGGGCACTGCAGCACAGCCCAGTGCCCTTCTAGCTTCCCGCTGTCCCCCCCAAGGGACACCCCCCTATAGGACCCCCACCCTGGGGTAAAGGGGTTGGATGGTGCATGGAAGGGTGCTGCTCCCTGGGGAGGTGAAGCCAGGGAAGGGAAAGGGCCCGGAGCCGGTGTAACCGAGGCACCAGGAGGAATTTGCCGGGGCTGGGGGAGAAGGGGAAGCCTCGCCTGAAACAATACAAGGAGCCCGCTGACTTTGCCCGTGTTATTCGGAGCTGGGAAAGTGTTCTTGCTGGGCAAGAATAGGAGACGACAGCGTTGTCCCGGGCTGGGCCGGGTGATATGGGAGGACCGGAGGCGCTGGGAGGGCACAGGGAAGAGGGTGCCCTCCCCGGGGAGATGGGGTAGAGGGGCCCCTGGTGCCAGCTCCGCTTGCAGGCATAGGGATCTTCCCAGTGAGTTGCTGTGGCTGTGATGCCACCAGCATCACCAGTTAGGGCACTGGGACTGCCCTCGCGTGACGTGATGCGGTGGGAGCTGTGTGTGATGGGGTGGCAGTGGCTGTTGTCCCGCAGGTCCCAGCAGAAGCGTTTCCCCCCAGCTGGGGCATTGCATCGCTGGCCACCTCCTCACTGGAAGCGATAAATGTCCCTCCAGCAAGAGCAGGGCTTGGGACCCCCCTCTCATGGGGACATGTGCGGGGCTTGCCCAGGCTGGGGGTTTCCCTGGGGTCAGCAGTGGCAGCGTTCCTCAGAGAGGGTGTTTGGGGACACAGCTGCGCTCATCAATGGCGCTTTGTCCTCTTCCTCCTCCCCAGCCACTGGGCTTCAGAGCCGGGTGAAGCTGAGCCGCTGCCTCTCGCCCTCTGTCTCTGCAGCAGCCGGGTGGGCGCCACCGTGGCGGGGTTTCAGCTCGCTGACCCTACAAGTCAGTTCCCACCAGGACCCAGTCTGGCCACTGCCCCCGCGGCAGCATCACTGCGAGGGTGCTCTTGGCATCTGACAGGACTCAGGACTGGACCTGCCTTGGGAGCTGTCAGGCCCTGTTGTTATGGAATGTGATGCCCACCCCAGGGACACAGTGGCCCCGTGCCGGTCCAGCCTCTCCCCAAGTGCTGTCCCCGTGCCATGGCATGGAGGAAACCAGTGAGGTCTGGTGGTGCCACCGAGGTCTGGCGGTGCCGGTGGTGGGCTTTGTGTGCCGGTTTCCCCATGGCACTGGCTGGGTGCCTGCTATTGTGTCCCTGCCTGGCACCTGGTGGGGGCAGTTCCTGCTTTGTGCCCACCCTGTGCCTGCTCTTGCCACCCTGCCGGGTGAGCCCAGCCTGGAGCTGTCAGCATGGCACAGCCGTTGCCAGGCTCTCACACACCTCACTCGCTGTGGCACAGACGTGGTGGAAGCCTGGGGTGGCTCAGCCAAAGCTTGCTGGGCAAGGTGAGGGGGGATGGAGGTGAATGATGCTCTCGCAGCAGTGGGAGCAGCTCTTCTGCCCTTAGAACTCGCAGCTCAAAGGGACCCTCCTGTCTGTGCCCATCACAGCCCTCCAGTTACCCCTTCTAAAGGCAAGGAGCCCTTGGTGTGGCCACCAGGGTGGGGGTCTAAGTGTTCTCTTGTGTTTCCCAAGAGGGTTTGAAGGGTGTTAGGGGGGCTGATGCTTCCCTCCCTCTCTGGCAGACCTTTTGGGCACCAACCGCTCCATCCTCTTCTTCGGCCACCGTGGCTTCCTGGGCTTCCGCTCCCTCTACCTGGATGAGTACCACGACCGGCTCTTCATTGGGGGGAAGGATGTGCTCTACTCCCTGCTCCTGGACAGGGCCAACACAGACGCTAAGGAGGTGAGCTGGGTCCTGCTGAGCACCCCGGGGGCTCCATCCCTGCCCTGGCCCCTCTGAGTGAATGGTGCCCAACCAAGCCACTTGAAGTCACCTTGAAACAAGAGCTGCCCTGGGGATGTCTGCACCTCAACCATGCTGAAATACATCAGGAGGTTTGCACACTGCTGGTGCAGCCCCACTGGTGGTTCCTGGGTGCTGGGCTGGGTCTTGGACCCCACTCTCCTACAAAGCTACCATTGGGAGAGCAAGATGCCTGTCCCCATCTGGGCATCCCTTCACAGGGCAAATATACAGCTAAAAGCCTGCAGAGACAATTATAGCATCCCTCATAGCAACAAGCTATGGCAGGGCTCAGCTGGCAAAGCTCCTGGCTGGGAGAGGTGATGGACCAGAGTGGACGATGCTGCTGGTGGGTCCCCTCCTCCTTCACACTCTCCACTTTGACTTTGCTTTTTAAACATGGATCTGGGCTGTTTCCAGCCAAAGAAAGTGGAGAAGGAAATGAAGTGCCCCTTGGTGTGCTGGGTCACTGCAATGGGGTCAAGGGCTTGTGTACTCAAGCTGCCCTTGGTTGAGAGCAGCCTAAGGCTGTGGGGGATTTGGGGTCCGTCACTCCCTGCTGTCACACAGAACCCCTTCCCAGGCCACCCGCAAGGCAACCCTCTTGCAGGCCACCTCCAACCGTTCCCTGCGTGACCAACTGAATCCAGCTGTGGATGTGACCATGGGGGGGCATCACCCCTGGGCTGCAGGGTGGGCGCTGGGGAGCTCTTGGTCCCTTGCACTGTCCCCTCTCCTTGCTCCAACATCTCCTTTGTGTTCCAGATCTACTGGCCCCCGCTCCCTGGGCAGACAGAGGAGTGCTTTCGGAAGGGGAAGGACCCAGGGGTGAGTCTTGCTCCATGTGTGCTCTTCCCTTGTCCCTTGTGTGGCTGAGCAAGGGACCATCCCTGGGTGAGGGAAACCGAGGCAAGGAGTCAGCAACCGAGCCTGGCCATGTGAAACCAGTAAATCCCACCTCCAGGGCTCTGCTCAGCCTCATGGATGCAGAGTGGTGGCCAGTGTGCCCCAGACGTGGCTGCGCTGAGCAGGGACAGCCGGGGTCCTAGACCTGAGCTCAGAGGGAGCAGAAGCCCTGAGCCGTGCTCCAGGCCCCAGTGATGTGGTCTCCAGCAGTGGGAAATGTGTAACTCACTCCGGTTCAGTTCCTCGCTCCCCAAACCTCACCCCTCTGCATCCCCCCTGCCCCGATCTGAGGCAGGACGATGGTGGGGACAAACCCCCCGGCTCCCCCTGCCCAGACTCATTGCTCCCGTCCCACTCTGTGTGTTTGTTCTCCAAGCTCTCACCGACAGATCCCTCGAGCCTTTATTTTTCTTGAACATATATGGGTTTTTTCACTTGCTATTTTAGAGGCTCTTTTCGAAGGGAAAACAAACAGTGGGGAGGCTGGGAACCCCTGGGGCGGCTCGGTGGCTCTGTTCCCAGCAGACAAGGGGCCTCACATCCCACCAGGGGGGCAATGGGGGCAGCTGGTGATGCTCAGGGAGAGAGGGAAGGGAGCCCTTTTCCAGTGGGAAGTGCCAGGAGGGAGTGCGCAAGGTCAGAGGTGCACGTCTGCACCCCCAGGGATGTCAGTGCTACCAGCCCCTGGTAGCAGGGGACAGTCCCAGAGCAGACAAGGATGCCTGTAGGTATCCGTCTCCGTCTGCCGTGTTTCCTCCTTTTGTTTCATCCCTGCGTAAGCAGGAATGGGACATGAAGGACATCCCTGCATCTGGGCACGTCCTGGGCGCTGGCAAGAGGAGCATTCCCAGGGGTCTGGGACTGGGTGTAGGAGCTGCTGCCACTGGGATGTGCGGGGCGGCTGGCAGGGGCTGTGTGACGGTGTGAGCACTCAGGTGCCTTTGGGCAGGAGGTGCCCATGTGCAGGCTGGATCATGTATGGTTCTGATGGGATGCTCTTGGTGGCAGGAGCAGTGAAAACCCTGTCCTTTTGCAATGGCTGGGGCCCACCCAGTGAAGTCCATGCCAGCCCTGCCAGTGGGTGCCAGCTGCCATGTGGCATCCCCAGTGCCAGGGTGAAGGCAGAGGGGGGTGCAGGGCTGGGACTCACCCATTGTCACGGTGCCCCAGGCAGCGACAGGGAGCCGGGTGTGGGGGACGCACCAAGCCCCCCCCCAACCCTTCTCCTCCCCTGCTGTCCCCCCAGACCGACTGCGCCAACTACATCCGTGTGCTGCACCCCTACAACCGGACACACTTGCTGGCCTGTGGCACAGGTGCCTTCCACCCTGTCTGCGCCTTCGTCTATGTGGGGCACCGTGGTGAGGTAGGGCAGCCTCCTGGGAGGCTTCAGGACTGTGCAGGGATGCTGGATCTGGTGTTTGTCCCATGCTGAATACTGGGGTGCATGTGAGGAACCAGCTCCCTGCTGCCCTTGTGCTGCTCCCTCCCCAGCATCTCCACCGTTTTGGCTTGGCCTGGCCTTTCCAGACAGGTCCCCGGGGCTGGTGTCTTGCCAGGGCAGTGATGTGGATGGCATTTCCTCCTCTTCCAGCTCCCTGCTCATAAATCAGCTTGGCCAGGGTGGAAGCACAGGGCCCCCTGTTCCCACCTTGCAGCTTGGTGCTGTGCGGGCAGTGGGAACCCTGCCCTCTACCATGATGCCTCCAGCCAGGTCCCTCCAGACCGTGCACATCCCCTTGGGATCAGACTTGCCTCCCAAAGCACAGCTCCTGCTTCCAGAGAGTCCCTTGGGTGGGGGGCAAGGTGCCTTTGAGCTGGGCAGGGACCAGCCCCAGCCCCAGCCACTGCTGGGACACGTCTCGGGGCTCACCTGCCTGCTCCCCTCTCCAGCACACCTTCAGCATGGACCCCAGCAGCGTGGAGCCCGGCCGGGGCAGGTGCCCCCACGAGCCCAGCGGTGCTTTCGCCAGCACCCTCATTGGTGGGTTGTCTTCCTCGGGTGCTGAGAGCCTTTGGGGTGCCGGGACCAGGGGCGGTCCCTGTGCAGCCAGGGCTGGTGCTCAGCACCACGGGGGATGCTTATGCAGGAGGGGAGCTGTACACCGGCCTCACCGCAGACTTCCTGGGCCACGACCCCGGCATCTTCCGCAGCATGGGCACCCGCTCTGCCTTGCGCACCGAGGTGGACCAGCGCTTACTCAATGGTAACAGCACCCCTCTACCCCTTCATCCCCCTTGGCTGGCCTGATTCTGGGGACCATGAGCCTTGCAGTGGCCGAGGCATCCCCCATGCCGTGTATGAGCGAGGGAAGGCACCGGGGCAGCAGCGTCTGGGGGTCCCCCTGGCTGGCACCAGCCGCAGCATGGTGTGAGGGGTCCAGAGATGGTGGCTGTGCCCTCTCACCCCTGATGGGGCCGGCTCTTGCTTGTAGACCCCAAATTTGTGGCGGCCCACATGATCCCAGACAATGATGACCGGGACAACGACAAAGCCTATTTCTTCTTCACGGAGAAGGTGGTGGAGGCAGACAGCAAGGAGCACACCATTGTCAGCCGGGTGGTGCGGGTCTGCGTGGTAAGATCCTGGTGGAGACTGCAGGGGACAGGGATGTGTCAGGTCACAGCAGTGACTCTGATGCTCCCTGTCCCTGCAGAACGATGCTGGTGGCCAGAGGGTGCTGGTCAACAAGTGGAGCACCTTCAACAAAGCCCGTTTGGTGTGCTCTGTCCCCGGCCCCGATGGCATAGACACCTACTTCGATGAGCTGGGTAAGGCGGGCATGGAGCTGGAGACCTCAGCAGGGCCGGTCTCACAGTTGGTGGCTTCAGGAAGTCCCTGGGCTTCCAGCAGAAACCCTATGGTTTCATCCCTAGAGGATGTCTTCCTACTGAGGACGAAGGATGGGAAGAGCCCGGAGATCTACGCCCTCTTCAGCACCACCAGGTGGGTGCTCCAGCTCCAGCCTCTGCAGACATCCAGCCGCAGCCACCCATGACCTGCCCTGCCGCTATCACCATGTGGCTGCTGGCTGCTCCACCAGCTCTGGTCCATACAGTGATGCCAGTGCTCCTGTGCTCCAACTGATGCTGTTGGTGCCAGCATGGCTCTGCTCACCCCATTCCCTGTTCCCTTTCAGCCACGTCTTCCAGGGCTCTGCTGTCTGTGTCTATCGCATGGCCGACATCCGGGAGGTCTTCAATGGGCCCTTCGCCCACAGAGAGAGCCCCCACCACCAGTGGGGTGCCTACGAGGGCAGGGTGCCCTACCCACGGCCAGGAGTGGTGAGCGGCTCCCTGGAGCTCTGGGTCCCTTCTGCTCCTCTGCCTGCTCTTTGGGGGTGGTGTGGAGCTGATCTCCCACCTCCTCATCTGCTGGGATGGGCTCCATATGGGACTCACCCCAGGACCCCTGGCAAAGGGATGGGGAAGATGGGTCCCAGGTTAGGAGGCAGGGAGGACCCAAGCAGGGTGACGGAGGCGGAAGGAGGGGTGGGTGCTGGGGTGGCTCAGCTGGTCCCCTCCCATCCCACAGTGTCCCAGTAAGACGACCAACCAGCCCCGGCGGCAGTACAGCACCACCAAGGACTTCCCCGACGAGGTGCTCCGCTTCGCCCGCGCTCACCCTCTCATGTACAAGCCCCTGTACCCCCGGCACCGCCAACCCCTCCTGGTGAAGACCGACCTGCCCCATCGCCTGCGCCAGCTCGTGGTGGACCGGGTGGAGGCTGAGGATGGGCAGCACGATGTCCTCTTCCTCGGGACCGGTGAGGGGCAGGAGCGGCGCACAGCCTCGGTGCTGGGGCTACCGGTGGGGTGCGCCATGGCGGGGTGCTCACCCCTCTGTCCTCCCCACAGATGCTGGCTCCGTGCTGAAGGTGGTGCTCCTGCAAAAGACAAGCTCATCCACGACTGAGGAGATCGTCCTCGAGGAGCTGCAGGTTTTTAAGGTGCCGTTTGCTGCCTCGCTTGGAAGGGAGGGAGGGAGGGAGGCAGCGGAGCTTGCTTGGGTTGGGGCACATATGGGCTCAGGGCTCTCGCCACACTTTTGGGCACTGGGAGGTCTCAGTGGGCAAAGCATGGCTGGCACATCCCTGTGCCCTGTGGGAGGCCTGGAGAAGCTGCATGAGCCGGGCAGTTCCTGGTGTGGTTGACACCAGCCTCATGTCTGCTCTCCTCCCCTGCAGGCACCCGTGCCCATCACCCAGATGGAGATCTCTGTCAAGCGCGTGAGTACAGAGCTCAGCTGGGGACAGAGCGGGCGACCCGAGGGACTGAGCTGTTGTCACCAGCCCCTCCAAGCCCACATGGTGCTTGCCCTGCTGGGGAACCTTGGGTACCGTGCCCATGGGAGCTGCCAGCGTCACCATCTCGGTGCTGTTCTTCCAGCAAATGCTCTACGTGGGTTCCAGCCTGGGGGTGGCCCAGGTACAGCTGCACCAGTGCGAGACCTATGGTACGGCCTGTGCCGAGTGCTGCCTGGCCAGGGATCCCTACTGCGCCTGGGACGGCAGCGCCTGCACCCGGTACCAGCCCTCCGGCAAGCGCCGCTATCGCCGCCAGGGTACCCGCCACAGTCACCCTGTGCACCAGTGTCTGGACCAGAACCTCACCGGTGAGAGACTGGGGGCCCACAGGCTCAGGGCTTGTCCAGGTGCCCTGAGATGTCCCGGAACCCACAGCCCTTGGCACGGGCTGGGGCACCCTCATCTCCCCATCCCATAGACCAAGGGGTGCCCCAAGAAAGGGTGGGTGCTGCAGGGCTTTGTCCCCAGGGAGAGGGGGAAAAGAGGACTGGAGCCACATGGGTCCAGGGTGGCTGACACCAGATGTGGGAGCCTGGCACTGCCCTCCCTTGAGCCCATGTCTCTCTTTGCCCCAGTGGATGACTTTGAGAGCGTTGAGGAGAAGGTGCTTTACGGGGCGGAGAACAACAGCACCTTCCTGGAGTGTGTTCCCCGGTCCCCGCAGGCCAGCATCCAGTGGTTCGTCCAGAGGCCCCCCGACGAGCAGCGGGATGAGGTGAGGCTCCCCCCGCACCTCCCTGTGCGAGGACACGGGGGTGACGCAGGGCTGGGGCTGGACCCGGAGCGCCCAACCTCACTCTGGCCACCACCACCAGGTGAAGACGGACGAGCGGATCCTGCAGACCCAGCAAGGGCTGCTCTTCCGCAGGCTGCACCGCCGCGACGCCGGCATCTACTACTGCAAGACACTGGAGCACGGCTTCACCCAGACGGTGGCCAAGACGGCTCTGGAGGTGATTGTGAGTGAGCAGCTGGCACACAGCTTCCCCCGGGATGAGCTCCCACACCTGCCTTGTCCCGAGCCCCGGCTGGCGCCGCAGGCTCCCAAAGCCTGGTTCAAGGACATCATGCACCTCATCAGCTCCCACAGCCTGCGGCGGGTGGAGGAGTACTGCACCCGCTTCTGGTGCGGCAGCCGCCCCTACCACCGCAAGAGCAAGCCAGGCCGGGACAAGCACGCCCTGGCTGGTGTGGACACGGGCAAGAAGGGACGGGTGGCCAAACCCCATGGCGAGAGGAGCCGGGTGCCCCGACAGGCAGTGGCCACTTAGAGAAGGCAGGGGAACGGCTGCGGGTGAGGAGCAGCTCCCCGTGCTGCTGGTGGCCCCCAGGACCTGTGGGTATTCCTGGCCACGGTGGATGGGGTGGCAGGGCCAGCTCCTGGGCAGGTCCCATCCCCTCAGTGGCTGCAGAGCCACCTGAAATGGGTGGCATTATGGGATGTATTAGCCAATCCCCTGCTCTTGTGTGCTGTGGCTGATGGGGGGCTGTGGACACCACCAGGGCGGGTTGGGGCTCAGGGCATGCGGTGCCACCACAGTCCGTGTGTCACCCAGGAGCTTGGCTCTCCTGCAAATAAAGGGCCTGAGTGTGGTGCTGCAGGGAGCAGCTGATGGCTCCAGGCTCTTTCCATGCCAGCTCCGGGCCTGGGACAGATGATGCCTGCTCCTACAGTGGCAGGAAAACTGAGCATCACCCCAGAACGCCTCCGTGCCCAGGATGAGCCCTGTCATCTGTTGCTGTGGTGGGGTGTATCCTGTGGACAGGGCACCTTCCAGCCTTCCCAGCAACACCAGGACACAGCCAGCTGTGAGAAGCTGGGTGCAGCTTCTCCTTCCCCTCTGTTCCCCTTCCAGCCGCAGACCGGGCCAGAGAGGCTGCGGGCAGGCTGAACCCCTTCTAAACATGAGAAGCACCAATGCCACCATTGTCACTGTGCCCAGGTGGGAGCAGGGACGTGCAGAAGATGGTGGCCCCAGCACAGTCTGGGGGGCTGCATCCCCGTCCAAGTGTTTCTGGTGGTTGGTGGCCCCCGATGGGACCAAGCTGGTTTGGGTGGGCTGATGGAGCTAAACCAGCATGCAGGGCCTCTCCCAGATGCAGGGTTGGGGGGTGAGTGTGTGGAGAGCACCCGCAGGCTGCAGGCAAGGTGAGCTCACTCCTCTCACCCGGTCAGCCTGGGGTGATAAAGATCTCCCCCTTCCTGAGGCAAGGCCGCCCCACACAATGGTGTGAACCGCAGCCCTGCCAGGACGGGCATTGTTCACAGGCAGAGGAACGGGAAAGGACAATAATAATAATTAAACACCCTAAATAGCTCACAAAAAGCCAGGCCATGATGTCATCGCTCCTCCCTGTGTGTGTGTGTGTGTGTGTGTGTGTGTGTGTGTGTGTGTGTGTGTGCTGCAGCAGAGCCACAGTGCCTTTGATGGGGGCAAAGTCCCCCAGCAGAGCTGCTTTGTCCATGGTGCACGTGTGGAGATGAGCTGTGGGTCCCATGCAGCAGCCTCGGAGTGCCTGCATGGGGTGGGAGCACTGCGGTGGGGCTGGCGGGCTGGGACACGTTCTGCAGGGAGGGGAGCAGAGCCGAGCCGGTAGCACTGATCTATGTGCCAGAAAGCACATGGATTTGGTTAATCACAGGCCTGGGGGGGAACAGAACTACAGGCAACAAGTAAAGACATGGAGGGACATGGGTGTATAGCCAGATAGAAGAGACAGCAGTCTGACTCCTCAGGGCCTAGATTTAATGGCTCTGCACATGCTTCGACGAGCCATGCCACTGAAATACCTGCACTCTGTTGTCTCGGAGTGAGAGGCAGAGCAGGGGCTGCACTGCACATCCCAGCGGGGCAGAGAGAGGGGGTCCCGAGGCCTTGGCTGCGCACAGGACCTGGCCCTGGGATGAGCTGCAAGTGATGCAGGGGCCAGCGATGTTTCAGACTGAGAGGGAACAACGACCAGAACAAACTGGTCCCGAAAGGGCCTCCCCCTCCTGCTGAATCTCCATCAGTCCCTGCTGCAGCCTGGCCCTCTGGGGCGGATTTACATCAGTGAGGCTGAAACAGGAGGGCTTTGCCAGCGGTGCAGGCACGGTTCTGCACATCTTACATTCCACTCTTATGATAACTGCTAACAGAGGCAATTTGGACCCCTCGAAATCTCCAGGGGCTGAAGAACACAACTCACACCCCCCAAGGGGGTGGAAAGAGACGACCTGGGAGGCAGGTACTGCGCTGCTGTCTCTGGTCTCTGCTGCATGAGGCTCACAAGCCCTACCTGGGCCTCGGCCTGCTGCCCCAGTGGGGCGAGGGGTGCGCTGTGGGACGGACGGGGTGTGTGTGGGAACAGCCGCACAACAACGCCGTGGATCCGGCTCCTATTTTTAGCGCGCTTCCTAAGGAAGTGCAGTGCAGGGGCTCCTGCGCGCTCCGGGGCGGCACCAGCGGAGCTGCCTGGGGGGTGATGGCGGTGCTGCTGCTGCCGCAACCTCACCGGGACCCTGACAGTGCAATGCGGGACACAGAACCGAGCGGCCTGGGAAAGCCCTCCAGGATCATCGAGTCCAAGCGTTGTCCCAAGCCCATCAAGCCCATCACCAACCCACGGCACTGAGGGCCTTGTCCACACAGTATGCGAACACCTCCAGGGACAGTGACGCCAGCACTGCCTGTTCCAATGCCTGCACACCGGCTCTATTATATCCAGTCTAAACCTGCTCTGGTGCAGCTTGAGGCCGCCTCCTCTTGCCCTGTCACTTGTTACTAGGGAGAAAAGACCCCCCCACACCTCTCTCCAGCCTCCTTTCAGGTAGTCAGAGAGAGAGAGGTCCCCCCTGAGCCGCCTCTTCTCTGGACTAGAGCCCCGCCAAGCTCCCTCAGCTGTTCCCCATCACACTTTGCTCCAGCTTTGCTGCCTTTCTCTCTTGTAGTGAAGGGCCCAGACCTGGCCGCAGGACTCGAGGTGCGGCCTCCCCAGTTCCCAGCCCGCTGACAGAAGCCCCCCCCCCGGGGCAGCCCCGCCCGGCCCCCGAGGAGGCGCCGCTCCCCGCTGCCGCTCCGGAGCCCTAGGGCCGCCGCGGGCCCCTCCCGCCTGCCTCGGGACACACGTGGCGCGGAGAGTGACGTCACGTGGCGTCACGTAGCGTCACGTAGCGTCACGTGGCGTCGCGCAGCGATGACGCGCCGGGGTGGGCGACGACGCGCCGCGCTGGGAGTCGGGGCCGGACATGGCGGCGGGGCCCGGCCCGCGGGAAGATGAATAAGGGCTGGCTGGAGCTGGAGAGCGATCCCGGTGAGCGCCGAAGCCGTTACCGGGGCGAGGGGAGGGCATGGACGGCTCCGGGGGGCGGCTCTGAGGGGCCGGGCCGGGCGTGGAGCCTGGACCTGGGGCTGTGAGGGGCAGGCTGGGGACTGGGAGGGAGCTCTGAGGAGCAGGCCGGGGCTGTGGGGTGGAGGGGTGAAGTGTGGAGGGGGTTGTGAAGGCAGGATTAGGGGGTGCAGCGCCGGAGTGGGGGGCAGGGGAGGGTGTAGGGCAGGAGGAGTGGGTGCTGGGGGAAAGGGGGCAGTGCAGGGTTGATGTGTACAGGACATACCCCATAGGGGGGTAGGGAGAGGTTATGGGGATGTAGGGTAGACAGAAAAGGGGTGTCAGGATTTTGGATGTAGGGCTGAGGACAAGGATGGGATGAACAGGGCTGCAGGAGCTCTGTGAAGGCTCAGAGTGGGGCCTGGGTGCCTCTGAGGTGCCCCAGATACCTACCTCTGTGTGTGTATAATCTGGTAAACCCACACGTGGGGGCTCCGTGGAAAACATCTGAATTGCCACAAAGGTGTCGCATGAGACATTCCTGTCGTTTGCAAATGAAGCCCCAAAACATCATGGAAATACAGGGAGGGGAACCGTGTGGGATGCTCCTTGTTACAGAAACAGCACTGGCTGGCAATTGCCCCAAAGCTTGGCGGGCAATGGAGGACAGCCTGGGTCACCTGGGGGTATGTGAGGGTGGCCTCTGTGTTCCCTGTGTATCAGATCCTGCCAGTGCTTTGCAGCTGAGTGGGTGGATCAACGCCTCTCCCTCAGGGAGCCCAGGAGGGTTCTGAAGAGCCTGGTGTGGTGCCTGAGCAGCTGGGAGCAGCATGGTCACAGCTGTCCCTTTCCTGCTGTGGTGGAGTCCCGGAGTTTGGCATTGGTGGAGCGTTGTTTTAACACCTCTGGGTTGCTGTAGTGCTGTGTGGGGTTGTCCTCCCGGGGGGTGAGAGCCTCTCTTCAGGACGTGGTGGTGTATTTTGGAGGCTGTGGGTAAGGAGATTGGAGCCCTAGCATTATACTCATCTTCCTGCACTCAGCAAAGGACTCTGCTGTTGTTCTCTCGGTCACCCCAGCTTTTGCTGCTGTTAATCCTAGTTTTACTGGTACTCGGGAATTGCCCAGGTTATTCCCATCCTCCCCCTTCTTCACCACATGCTGAAGACGGGATGCAGTTTGAATTCTCCCACCTGGGAGGGAAGGTTCTTTGCTTGGAATATATCTGCCTGGGCAGAGGTGAGCTCTCAGCATGCTTCAGATTTGTGGAGGTTTGGATGCAGAGTGACAGCTGGGACAGCAGTTAGGAATGTCTCATGTGCTGCTCTCAGCATTCAGCACATCCCATGAGCTGCCCAGCCCCTGCCTCAGGGCTGGCGATTGGAAGCTCTCGGTGCTTTAGTGATCAGGAGGGGTTGGTAGATCCAGATTAGGGCTGCCTGTTGTGCTGCTGGGTGGAGATGGCAGCCTTGGGAACCTCCAGGCTGCTGGTGTAGTGCTGCATGTGCTGGTGAACACCAGAATGTTTCCTCCAGGCAACCCACATACTTTGGGATGGGGATTTTGAGTGTTCCAGGAGGGATGGCAGCAGGACTATGCCTTTTGGGATGCTGAGGTAATACAAAATACTGAAATGAACTGGAGAGAAAACATGGTTGGAAGGGACCCCTGAAGTCTTTGGCCCAAAGCAGCTGACTTCAGAGGTAGTTCAGGTGGCTCATGGCTGTGTCTGGTTGGATACACCCAAGATTTCTGCACCCTGGTCTCAGGGCTGACCGTGCTGGTGGTGAAGAATTGGGGTTTTTTGGTTGCACAGGGAGAATTTCTCTTGCTGCAGCATGTTCCCATCACTTCTTGTCCTTTCATGGTGCACTCAGGGAAGTTTGGCTCCGTCCTCTCTGCCCAGTGATGTTGCTCACATCAACAGCTGAGTTCCCATACCCTTTGGTGCAGTCCTACTGGTCAGACACAGTCCTAGAGGACTGCTGTAGAGGCATAGGAGTGCTCCAGGCCACGGCGAGCTTGGAAGTCATGCTTGGTCATCTCCTTCTGGTGGTGCCTGCTTTTGGCATTTGGTGTTGTTTGTGTCCACAAGGCCTTGGTCTGGTGCAGATCTTCACTGGCTGCGAGGCAGAGCTTGAGGTGTGGTTCACATTTCACATCACACATGTTTTGCTGTCATCAGTTGACTTCAACTGTTGGAACTGGAGAGTGACTGAGGCCTTCAACCTTTGCAGAAGCTTTTGCACTTGAAAGACTCTACCTGGAAACAGCTGTGACTCCTGCTTCCAGCTAAAGAGGGAACAAAAGCTGTGGCTGCAGTGAGCATCTGAAGACCCTTGTGGAATGCAAGCACCACTTGCCTGAAGTGGGTTGCTGCACAGAAGGCAGCAGTGCTGCCTGAAGTCTCTGTAGATGTCACCTGTATAACACAGCCTTCCGTGGTATCATGAGAGCAAGGAGGCTCTCATCAGTTTGAAGCATGTCATTTCTACAGGGTGTTTCTTCCCACTGGCAGTTCTGGTTTTTTGCTCCCAGAAGTGTCCTCCCTGTTTTAATCATTTTAACTTTGGTGTGGAAGCTCCTCTGGCTCTTCCCTTCTTGACTGAGCAACTTCCAACAGGTTCCTTAAATCCGTTGCTTAAAGGGATGTTTTTCAGGATTGAATCCTTCTTATTGCTATTCCTTAGACTTTCTCCCAGGCTTTCAGCAGCCTTTGTATGGCAGCAAAAGAAGCAGATTTATTATTCCAGTCTTAAGCTCACTGAGGGGGGGACTGCCTGGAAACTAGGCTGGCTGCCTGTGCGTGGCAGTGGAAGCTGCTGCTCAGTTCCTGATGTCTAATCATCCTTCGGTCTCTTTGCTGTTGTGTGTATCCTGGTTATATCCTTTTGTAAGGGGAATTTTGTCGTCGCTGGTCCCCTGGGAGATGAGTTAGAACTGTGTGTGTCCGTTAGGTGCTCCCTGCTGCTCTTCATGGTGGGGGGTTATTTCTTGGCAGGTCATCAGTGGGTCAGATGCTGAAGGTGAGTCCAGCTTCCTTGGCCTCTGGCAGGAGAGGGTTTGTTGGGGTGCCCTCGAGGAAGTGGATGATGAATGGGATGGAGGGTTGAAGTGAGCCAGGACTTACCAGTCTGCTCCTGGGGGTTAACATGATCCTGGTGTTGCTCTGCTGCATTCTTCTGACTGTACCTTGGCCTGGCACCACATGGGACCTTCGTGGACCAGTAGCAGCAGGTTTCCTTTCTGCTCTCTTCCATCAGAAGTAACCTGTTGGGTTTGTTCCTTTCCAGGTCTCTTCACACTCCTGGTTGAAGATTTTGGTGAGTGCAAGAAACATTCCTGGGAAGTCAGTTTTGTGTTAACCACGTGTCCATTCTGGTGGGCTTTACACTAGCTTCTGCCCTTTGTTTGCAGGGGTCAAGGGAGTGCAGGTTGAAGAGATTTATGATCTGCAGAGCAAATGCCAAGGGTAAGTCACAGGTGTGAAAGCGTGAGTTTTATTAAGCAGAATGTGTCACTGCCAGAAAGATGGGGCTGGTGGTTCTCTTTTCCTCTCTGCCTTTGCTCTGCTGTAGTTTGAAATCAGAGGTTTCTGGTGCTGGGCAGTGCAGCCCCACTGGTTGTGGTTCATCCAAAATGATACAGCTGCTGACTTCTCTCCACAGCCCTGTCTATGGGTTCATCTTCCTGTTCAAGTGGATTGAGGAGCGCAGGTCACGCCGGAAGGTCTCTACCCTGGTGGATGAGACATCGGTGATCGACGATGACATCGTCAATAACATGTTCTTTGCTCACCAGGTAGGCTGGAGCCAAGGGGAAGCGTGTGTGTGTCTCATGTGACACCTCAGGGAAGCAATGTGGTGCTGAGGTCAGCTCCTCTTTCCTGAGGGTCTCTGCCCTGAGCTCTAGGTTGGAGGGACTCCAGGGAGGGCTGCGAACTCATGGGGCATGGTGGACCCTCTAAACAAGACTCCCCTCCTGTCCTTTGAGAGCCCAGGTCACTGCTCTCACAAGTGGTACTTGTGTCAGTACTTTTCACTTGATTATTGTCAACACTGGGGGTTGTTGAAGAGCTGCCTTTTTCCTGCTGGTTAAAATGGTCCTTGTGTCACCCTCCAGCTGATCCCCAATTCCTGTGCCACCCATGCCCTGCTGAGCGTCCTCCTGAACTGCAACAATGTCGACCTGGGCCCCACGCTGAGCCGCATGAAGGATTTCACCAAAGGATTTAGCCCTGAGGTAGGGGCAGGGATGTGCACGAGGAGCACATGGGAATCTGCCTCTTGCTCCCCTTGGATTGATGCTGTAATGGGCTGGCTCCTTTCCAAGCCCTTTGGCTCCACACTACATCACTATTGCCTCTTCTCTCTCATCTTCGTACTTTGCCTTGTGCAGGGCCTCAGTCCCCTTAGACTTGGCACAGCTCTGAGCTTTGTGTTGTGTTCTTCCCTAGCCTAGGTGCGTTCTCCAAGTCTGGGATCAAAGTTCCTCTCTCCTACCTTCAGACATATCTTGAAGTCTGTGTTTCTGACTCTAATTTCTTTAGCAGAAATTGTCTGTTCTTTTTATCTTGGGTTTCACCTCAGCAGTGCAGAGGGAGTGCCTGAAAGCTGCTCTCCCAGTCCTGGGAGGGAGGGAGGGACTGGGGAGCCAGTGGGTGAAGCATTTTGTTCGTTTCCTATTACTTCTCAGTTGTTTTCCTTGCTGTCGCTGCAGAGCAAAGGCTATGCCATCGGCAATGCCCCAGAGCTGGCCAAGGCCCACAACAGCCATGCCAGGTGAGTGAGGGGGGATCTCCAGCTCACTGCTGCTGAAGGAAGCAGGCTCCCCACTCACCTCTTGCCTCTCCTGCCCTTGCAGGCCGGAGCCACGGCACCTGCCAGAGAAGCAGAATGGAATCAGTGCTGTGCGAACCATGGAGGCTTTTCACTTTGTTAGTTATGTCCCCATCAAGGGACGGCTGTTTGAGCTGGATGGGCTGAAGGTCTATCCCATTGACCATGGTAAGAGCCTGCCTGTCCCTACTCATCGCTACAGTTGAACAGACACCCTGCTTTGCCCAGATGTGTGTGTTATTTTTCATTGCTGCGAGGCATTAGCTGATGTTTGTGGAGAATCACTCCAATGGCTTTGTCCTGAGTTTCTGCAGCTCACTTTGGAGCATCTGTGCTGGGGACTGTGTCTGGAAAGCAACAATCTCTAAATGCATTGCATTGCTTTTTCCAGCCTTGCCATTATCCTCCCCAGTGGCTCAGGGTCACAGGGTCCTTCTGCAGCTCTGACATAACTCTGTATTGCAAGAATCTGTCTGCTTGATCTCTTCATGTGCCCAATAACTGCTGTGTGTTGAGGCACAAGCTCCCAGTGCACATCCCAGCAGGCTGCTCTGGATACTTCATTTATTTGCAACTTGGCTACTCAGATCTGCCTTCCAGACACTTGTCACTGCTAGGAATTTACATGTCTGTCAGGCCCTTTGGTAAGGTACCCACTTGATGTTCTTGGGTTACTTAATCATAGCACCACATCCAGTGGCAGGTGGATCCCAGCAGGAGCTGGGATTTCCTTGGACTTTGGGATCCAAGCCTGTGAACCACTTGCAGGGTTCAGAACTTGCTTTTCTGCCCTGCAGATAGCCCATGTTTTCCATTTGGAAGGCAGAGGCAGGAGGTTCCACATATGGGCTAAGAGCATGGTCCTTCTGCCTCCTGGGCCCCTCTTGACTTGCTCACTGGTACAGAAGGGAGCTGTTGGATTGCCTGTGGTGTGGATGGCAAGATCTGCTCTGTGTGTCGGCAGCAGGAGCCTGGCTATGCCTTGTTGAGTCCAGCTCTTTCTTGTTCCCACAGGGCCGTGGGCTGATGATGAGGAATGGACAGACAAAGCCAGGAGAGTAATCATGGAACGCATCGGCCTGGCCACTGCAGGGTGAGGTCCCAGCCGTGGTGCATGCACTGGCCCATTTCTCCCTGGATTGTTTCTACTGTGCTCTCTCTGCAACAGTTGTGCAAATGGGGGTGGAGAGTTTTGCCTGGAAGGAGGTGGCAGGAGCTCTGCAGGGCATCTCCTTGCTGGGAGCCAGGCTGATGTCTCCTGTCCCTTCCTGCAGGGAGCCCTACCATGACATCCGCTTCAACCTGATGGCCGTGGTGCCTGATCGGAGGATGAAGTACGAGTCCAAACTCCACATCCTGAAGATGAACCGCCAGACTGTGCTGGAGGCCTTGCAGCAGGTAGGACAGCCCAAACCCGAAGGGAGTGTGAGCCTGAGATGGGAATAGGTTCTGTTTCCAGGGCATCTCCATGTGCTGTGGGGGCCCCTAGATTTTGGTTTGGTTTTTGTCCTTGGGAAATGTCTTCTGGGAAGAGGAGATAGCCAGCTTCAATGCTTGGCCTTTTGCTGCTCACCTGGGAGATTACCCATGGCATTGTCCATCGATAGTGCACACCCTCATGAGTTTTGCAGTGCTTGAATGGGAGGGATGTGGCTTTGGTCACCCCAGTGCTCAATTTCCATCTGTCATTTGCCTTCAAGCTTATCCGAGTAACTCAGCCTGAGCTGATCCAGACCCAGAAATCTCAGGACTCCCAGCCTCCTGAAGAGGTGAAGCCAGCCAGCAGCAAGACTGTGACCCTAGAGAGCACCCATACAGGTACAAACCCCCTATCAGTGTTGTTGCCAGCCAGCCTGGCCTGCTGTGGTGTGACAGTGGCTGCCTTGACCTGGAGCTTGAGGCAATTTTATGGTCAGCTTTGCTTTCTTTTCTCCACGCCCAGCTCCATGCACACGGTGCTGGGGTGTGGTGGATGCCTCTGTGCTTGGCAGGAGAGTTGTAGGGATGTGGAGTTTGAAAATGGGAGGGCTTAAGCTTGGGGACACAGGTGACAGCTGGAAGTGGAATGGGAAGTGGGTCTGATGGAGTATAAGAGCTCTTCTGTGCGGTGAGCAAGGGGTGGCAGAGGATATGGAGTAAAAGGTGGTGGTGCTGGTCATGAAAGGCTGTGCTGTGTTCGTGTGGCAGATGGCACCGATGAGCCTGCCACCCAGGGCCACCTTGCGGCCATGCAGAGCCCACCCACCAAATCCAAACCAGTGGCAAAGGCATCAGCGAGCAGCATCAATGGAGCACCTCCAGGAAACCCCAACCCCATCGTGCAGAGGTTGCCAGCCTTCCTGGACAACCACAACTATGCCAAGTCCCCCATGCAGGTAGGCTGCAGCTCCAGGCCAATAGTGCTTGGCTCGAGCTGAACTTCTTGCTTCCAGGCCCTCACCTCTGCGGGGCTGTGGCTCTTGACTGGTTTAAGCCCTTCCCCTGCCTTGCAGCCTGCCTGCCCTTGCACTAACCCAGACTGGGAGGTGAGAGGGCAAGTAAGGACTGGCCTGGCAGAAGATGTTAGTATCAATGTGGGTCAGCTGAGCAAGCAAGGGAAAAGTCCCGTCTCCTGTTGAAAAGGGCATGCTCTGGTGTTTGGCTGGACTCAGGACATGTCTGCTGGGCTCTTCTCCCTTCCCCTGCTGCCAGCAGGCCATCAGCAATGGTGTTTTGCAGGAGGAGGAGGACCTTGCAGCAGGAGTGGGTCGCAGCCGGGTCCCAGTCCGACAGCACCAGCAGTACTCTGACGATGAGGATGACTACGATGATGATGAGGAGGAGGAAGTTCGTAACACCAACTCGGCCATCAGGTGACTGAGCTGAGGGCAGGGAGCTGACTTCAGCAGAACTGCCAGTCCCAGATCTCTTGAGAGCTGATAGTTGTGTGGAGCCTGTGCCTGTGTGTGCAACTGGGGCTGTTCTCTTCACCTGCTGTGTTACTGCTGGATTTTGTGAACCTCTTCTGCAGTTCTTCACTATCAACCGTGAATTTTGGCTGCTCTATCTATAGCTGTTGATTGGCAGCAGGCTTTGAGGAACCTCTGTTCCCCAGTGCAGACTGCCAGGTTTGCTCCTGGTGAGTGTTGGTGTGCTTGGACTGCTGTGAAGGTCAGGAAATGGGGTCACAGCAAGGGTGTTTTGGGGGCTTGTGGAGGAAGAGTAGAGGTGTGTTCCAGCTGTGTAGGGGTGCCCACAGCAGAGGGGTTCAGTTTTGAAGTGCTGCCAGAGAAGCAAGCGGCAGTGGGGGCAACCAAGAAATGTTTCATGCCGTGCTTCATGCCAGGAGACAGCGAATACTGATGAGTGTGAAGCTGGCAGTGGCTGTGCTGGGCCTCTTTCCACCAGGTACTCAATTTCCCTTCTGTTTCCGTGGGCAGGTACAAAAGGAAAGGGCAGGTGAAGCAGGAGCACATGGCAGGGGCTGTGGATGGCCAGCTCTCCGTCCTCCAGCCCAACACCATCAACGTCCTGGCTGAGAAGCTGAAGGAGTCTCAGAAGGATCTTTCCATTCCCCTGTCCATCAAGACCACCAGCGGGGGTACTGCTGTGGCAGTGGTCACCCACTCCCAGCCCTCTCCTACCCCCAGCAACGAGAGCACAGACACGGCCTCCGAGATCGGCAGCGCCTTCAACTCCCCGCTGCGCTCCCCCATCCGCTCGGCCAACCCCACGCGCCCCTCCAGCCCCGTCACCTCCCACATCTCCAAGGTGCTCTTTGGCGAGGAGGATGGGCTGCTGCGGGTGGACTGCATGCGCTACAACCGCGCCGTCAGAGACCTGGGGCCTGTCATCAGCACTGGGCTGCTGCACCTCACAGAGGACGGCGTGTTCTGCCCGCTGGCTGTCGCAGGTAGGTGTGCGATGGCTTTAGGGGTGGTGGCATCTCCCCTGGGGTGACTGGACACTGTCCGTTGACTTCAGGAGTGGATGCCAGTCCTTTGATGTAGCGCCTAACACTTCCTTCCCCTGTGTGCAGACGGGGGGAAAAGCTCCCCACCTTCCATCAAACCTGGTGATGAGGCCCCGATCGCAATCAAACTGGACGAGAAGGAGGGCAGTGAGGCCAGTGACAGCAAAGAGAAGGTGGGACTTGGCAGGACCAGTGATCACCCTGGGGGGGAAAAGTATTCTCCCAAGGTGAGTTTTGTGCTGCGGCAGCCCTGGGGACACGGAGCCGCAGCAGCGCTGGCAGTGACTGAACCGCATGTGCACGCTGTCCCGCTCGCGTCGCCGCAGCCGCGCCTCCAGGTGCAGGGCAGAGCAGGTTCTGGGCCTTGTGTCACCGTGGGGATGTTTCCCTCAGCACGTGGGCAGAGCTGCTGCCTCCTGCAGCTGAGGTGTCCGGGGTGCTGTGCTCTTCTGCGGGCCAGAGGGACCCTGCACCCGCAAGCCCCAGCCTGCTGGGAACTCCGCTGCTTGTCTGTGCCCTCCAGCTCAGAGCTGGGGCAGCACAAGTGCAGCAGGGGCTCCCTGGAGGAGAGCTGGTGAGAAACTTACTCAGAAGGGAAGTTTGCAGCCTCAGTGCTGGCTGACTGATCACCCTGACTCAGAAGCTCACTACAATGAGCTGGTCTCTGGTATTTGTTGGTTTTGCTGAATTCTCCCTTTCCCAGTGCAGAGAAGAACATGTGCCAGCTCAGCCCGCTGGCTCCTGGGCTGCAGCAGGGCTCTGCCTGCTGACGTTTGCTCTGCTTGGTCCTGGCAGGAGCTGCTGGCACTGCTCAAGTGTGTGGAGGCAGAGATTGCAAACTATGAGGCCTGCCTGAAGGAAGAGGTGGAGAAGAGGAAGAAGTTCAAGGTGTGTCAATGGCTTGTTTGTGTTGCCAGTTTAGCTCCCCCAAGGCTCATTCTGGGTTGTTAAGCCAAAGTGGAAGCAGTGTTCAGCTGAGAATGGCCCTGGGGCGCATGTGGGACCCTTTCCCATTACCAAACCACCCTACGGAGCAGAGCTCCTGCCAGGACAAACTGAAGGCCCTGGTCAGGCACTGGTGGGCTTGAGGTGGGTGGAGCACTGCAGCTGGGCCACAGCTTGACACAGCATTGGCAGGAGGAAGCAGGGATTGTGCTTCAGGGCCTGGTGGGATTCCTCCCCTGCCCACGGTCACCGCTTCCCAGCTGTCCTTTGTGGAAAATGCTGGCACCTGAAATGGGATAGACAGTCCCAGCTGTGCCTTGGCCTGACCTGGCTGGGAGGCGGTCATCCTCTTCTGGTATCTTTGGCCTGGGAGGTGGGCCCTGTCTTGTCCCCGTTAGCCTTGAGCTCTTCTTCCTCCCCACCACCCATTTGTAGATTTGTCATCTCTTTGTAGATTGATGACCAGAGGAGAACCCACAACTATGATGAGTTCATCTGTACCTTCATCTCCATGCTGGCCCAGGAAGGTGAGCTGTGCTCTGTGGCTGAGGGGATGGAGCGTGGGGCTTGCATTCAGCTGAGGGAACCACTCTGAGCATGGCAAAGTGGCACCTGGGGCCCTGGGGAACTCATCCTGCCTCGCTCCCTGTTTCTGCTGGGGCTGGGGCATGAGGTAGAGCTCAGTCTGTGGAGCCACAGTGTCCTTCTGGTTTGATAGTCCCAGGAGGAGCCTGGGATGGGGCTTGGCTAGGCCAGGGAGGGCTGTGCTCCAGCGTGGGCAATACCAACGTGGGCATGTGTGTGGTTATCCCCTGCAGGTATGCTGGCAAGCCTGGTGGAGCAGAACATCTCCGTGCGCCGGCGGCAGGGGGTCAGCATTGGCCGCCTGCACAAGCAGAGGAAGCCGGACCGACGGAAACGCTCTCGCCCCTATAAAGCCAAGCGCCAGTAGCTGGGGAGCCAGGACTGGGAGCAGCAGCAGCTGGGCTGCTGGCTTTGGGCAGTGGCACTTGGATCGACATTCCCTCTGCCCAAGGAATGGGACCACAGCGACAACGAGCCCTCGGCCGAGGTGGAGCCTGGGGCCAGGGAGAAACCGGCTTTTCCTCTGAGCCCAAGTTGTGAAGGGCAGGAACACACAGTCCTGAGGGGAGGCCCTGCAGCCACCAGCCAGCCAGAGCACACAGCTCCCTGACCGTGCCACGGCAGCACCCACACGCCCTGGGCCTGTGTCTCGGCGCCGTGGCACAAGGGGAAGTGACTGGTCTGGCGCTGTGGGAATGCTAGCAATGCCACTGCTAGCCTGAGCTGGCCACAGGGGGCTGTGGCTCGTGTCCTCAATCCGGGCCTTCAGCTCTCTGCTTCCCCAGGGCATTTGTGTCTCTGTTTTCCGACCCTGTCCCTCCCTTCCCCAGTTTTGATTCCTACCCACACTTTTGGCCATTGCTGAGCGAGGTGGCTCCTGGACAGAGCCCATTCTCCTGCCCCGTTCCCAGAGCTGGCCCATGTGCAGCCAGGCTGGTCCTGCCTTGCCCTGTCCCCTCACCGCTCTGGGTATACAACCCCCCTGCCAGTGCAGCCTGGCTCCTTGCGCCCTGGGCAGCTCTGGTGCCAGGTGAGGTGGGGTGGGCTCATCCCTGGAGCTGGGCCTTGGCCCCAGCACTCTGTGGCTCTGCTGTCGTTGCTGCTCTCCTGGCAGCCTCTTCTGTGGTCACCCAGGATTGCTTCCAGAGAAACCCTGTGAATTATAAACAAGTTCATGGGGTGGCTTTGGTGCTGCTGGGCACAGCACCGGGGCAGATGCTGCATGCGGGGTCCCTTGGTGGCCTTGGCAAAGCCTTTGAGCACGGGGAGAGGCAGCTGGGTACTGCAGTGCAGAGATGGTGCAAGCCAGAGGTCAGCACCTTTGGAGGGGTCCTGGAGAGGAGCTAGTTTTGCAAGTCTGCAGGTTTGTGCAGCTCTTGACTCTGGAATGAAACAGTTCTTTTGGTATTTGTTGAAGGGAAGCAAATCCTTCTGTCTCTTGCCGTGTCTGATATCAAGTGCTGGAAAAAGATTGATCTGTCTGAAGGAATAAAGCTATCCTGTAACAGCCACCCAGGGGAGAGGCGCGTCTGTGACTGGGAGCACTGCTCTTCTGTATGCTGGACCTTTGAGGTAACCGTGGGGATTGCAGCACTACCAGGTCAATGTGATGCTGGTGGAGCTGAGCTCCCTTTATTGACAGCTCAGAGGGCAGGAGGGGAGAGGGGCTGCTGCCTGTCTGTGCTGGACAGCAGAGGCCATGACTCAGGCTGATTGGTTTCCTGCCTGCAAGTCCAGGGCACAGATCAGTGCTGTGCCCCATTTGATCCAGTGCTTCTGTGGCGTGTCTGTAGGGATCTCGGCAGCAATCACGCAGTTGGAGTGGCCTGTTGACAGCGTGTAATGGGGGAAGCAAGGGTGAGAAGGTGGCCCGGCAGCCCTCATGCTGCACACGCACTGGGGAGTCCTGTCCAAGTGACCCTCTCTGGGATCCCCTGTCCCATCCCTGTGCTAGGGGACAGGCGGAGTGGGGCTGGGGGAACCAGGCTCCTCTGGTTTTGGTGTGGGCTTGAGGATGGGCTGGCCAGAGGCAGAGCTGCAGAGCCAGGGTGCTTCCTGGTGCTTCCTCGCCACAACCAGAGCAGGAGGAATCCTTTCCCCCATGGATGCCCTCACCCAGTGTGGTCAGGAGCAACTCCTGGCCCCTCTCCTCTCCTCAGGCACCTACTTCACGGGTAGGGTCTTGTAGATGGGGCACAGGTAGGAGCCGGTGGCTGGCAGTGTGCGGTGTGGACAGGCAGTAACCAGATGTCAACCATCTCCGTGTACAGCTCCTTGGGGCGCGACTCCACCAGCCGGACCGCAATGGGGTCCCAGTGGGCACCTCCAGAACAGGCCATGGATGCAGCAGCCTTCACTGGGAGGGCTGCTGGGCTCACACACAGACACATTCAGCACCTGCAGAGGAGAGGGGGCGCAGGGCACTTACTGGTTCAGGGGTGTCCCTGGAGCTCCTTCAGCTGCTCCTGGTTAGTTCAGCACTGCCAAAGGGGAGCTTGGCCCAGACCTCAATGGGGCTGGGCTGGGTTTTCTGGCACCTCGCATCCTGAGGCCACGGGGCAGCCTGTAGAGGGGGATGTGAGCCCGTCTGGAGAGGCAGAGAGGCGCCTGCTTGCCTTGTGTGCATAGCTGGCAGTGTGGGTGAGTGTACCCGAGCACAGAGGGGATGATGGCTCCAAGGGCAGCAGTGCACCCAGTGGCAAGTCAAAGGTAGAGATGCTGCTTTTGTGGCTTTGTAGCAGCAGATTCCAAAGAAATCCAGAAAAACAGCCTCTGGCTGCCTGGCTGACCTTGAAGCTAACATGATGCTGTCGATGGAGATGATGGACTTCCTGGCAAAGTTCTGCAGCGTCCCAGTGAGGAACGCCTGGGAGAAGAAGATCCCACTGGTCCAGAACACAGAGGGGATCCTGTGACTGATCCAGTTCTTCAGGAATTCAATCTGCTGCCGCAAGCCGTTCACCCAGGATGCGAAGGGCTTCAGCAATGGGTAGGCCTGTGGGGCACCCACAGAGGAACGTGTGGAATGCAAAGACATCCTAGACCTTGTGCCCCAGCTGCTGGCAGCTGCCCAGAGCCCAGGGATTCACCCAGCCCCAGACTGGGAACAGTCATGAGCTGCACCAGCCTGGAGACATCTCCATGCTGGAGGAACACAAACCAGCTCAATGTAACCCCCATGCTGATTCCTATTTGGTGGGGTCTCATAGCTGCCCCCCCAGCCCTGAATTGCTCATGGTTGCAGATGGAGACCCTGCTTAGTTTCCACAGGACAGGGATCAGCTGGGGCAACACAACTGTTAGCATGGCTGCCAACCCCACTGCCATGCTCAGCAGTGAGGTTCCTCAAAGGTGGTTGGGAGCAGGGGCCTGAACATCCTTGCTGCTCCCCAGGGAAGCAGCCAGTTGCTGACCCAGCACATGATCCCACAGGGGCTGTACCTGATCGCCTCCTGCTCCAGCACTGTGTTCATGGACTCCATAGAGCAGTGGGTATCTGTGGATCACCTCCTCCAGGTCCATGGGAGCAGGGTGTCCCTGGCAGTCTTCTCCACGAGCTGGAAGGAAAGTGGCAAATGGGTGAGCCCCCTCCTGGCCTGGATGGCAGCATCACTGCTGGGGTTTGTGCTCGCTGCCTGCACCAGGCACTGGCTGGCAGAGCACTGATGGCATCAGGGCACCCACCTCTTCCCTGCTACAGCCTCCGATCACGAGGGTCTTAGGCTGCAGCTGCACAAGAGTCCCCTCCTGCCAGCAAGCAAGCTGCTCAGAGATGTGCACTGGATACCCCAATGAACATGGTACAAGCCAGCCCCAAATGCAAGCAAGGTATCTTTGTAAGAAACAGCTCAATGGTGCACGAACAAAAAGGATCTGGATCACACGAAATCATACTCTTAAAGTTTTCAAACTTCATCTAGAAACCAGCCAAGTGTAAAAAACCAGGTTCAGTATCCTATGGGAAGATAATACGCACATTGTAGTCATAGAATCATAGAAGAGTTGGGGTTGGAAAGGACCTTAGGATCATCCAGTTCCAACCTCCCTGCCTAGCTACTTTGCAAAGGAGACTGGAAAGCTCGGTTAATTACCAGTGCCTGTCACACAGCTATCACAGGAGCAGAGACAACAGGATAATCATCTGTTTCTGATAATGAGTGCAAAACGCACTGCTCATTGCTTCTGCTTAATTACTATTACCAAAGTACTCACAGTATCGCCTCCAAGAGGGGATCTGGCAGGAACATTAATTACTTGTAAAGGTCAATTGTGAAGTCTTTAATGGCAAAGGTAGTATTGTCTGGGAGTAATGTGCCATCTCTTTCCAGCAAACTTCACTTCTCAGTCCCAAGTGCAGTTCATCTGGGACACTTGGCATAGCAGGCTGCCCCCAGGATGGCAATGCAGATACAGCTTGTTCCACCTCGAGTTCCCATCACACCATACGCAGCCACTGTACGTATCTGGGGTAGGATTTCACAGGAGAGCCCTGGGAGCGTTTGTGATGCCAGACACCTCCAATTCAAGCAGCCCCATGGTTACTGTTAACTGTTTTCATTTGTTTGCAGAAGACGTGG
Source organism: Neopsephotus bourkii (assembly GCF_033783945.1). Taxonomy (NCBI): domain Eukaryota; kingdom Metazoa; phylum Chordata; class Aves; order Psittaciformes; family Psittacidae; genus Neopsephotus; species Neopsephotus bourkii. The sequence continues at coordinate 1,896,345 of NW_026900793.1, read as the reverse complement.
AAGATGCAACCATAGATCACATCGTAATGGTTCCCACGGTTCTTACCTTTTCCTGGCTGTCAATTGCTTTGTACAGTTTGATGTGGGCATCTGGATCCATGAAGTCCCCAAACAGAACTGGCTGGGAGGGGATGACCTCCTCAGAACTGGTGTAACTCCTCCATCATCCTCTTCATCAGGTTGTTGCACCCCGTGCGGTCCTCCTTGCTGAGCAGGCGATCACAGAGCAGCTCTCAGGGTACCACCGTTTCATCAGCTGCAGTTTGTCCTGGTAGGAAACCCCAGCAAACAGCCCCCATGGGAGAAGCAGAGAAGCATTAAAGAGCATCACAGTCAGGAGAGCTGGCTCCTGCTTGGCCTGTGGCCATCTCCACTCCTGCTAGAAGGCAGCTGGAGTGGAGAAAGAACGAGGCAGAGGAAGCTGCATCCCCTTCTCTCAGAATCAGCTCTTGTCAAACAGCTGCTTTGCAGGAGCTCATTACAGCTTCAGCTGATCCCCCTCTGTTTGTCCATGCCAGGCTTCCTCTCAGATTAAAATTCCACGTTGTTTGTCCTTATCTTTCCCTCGGTTTGATTTAATTTCTACTGTTTTCAGAAGTGCTTGGGGGTTGGTTTGGTTTTAAAGGTCTTTTTTCCAGCTGCAGCACAGACCCAGGGTCCCAAGTACTTCCTGTCATAAATCACCTCTCCCGACCAGGCTGGAGCCAGAGCAAGGTCCTAGGAGAGCTCCATTGCTATGGGCTAGTAACAGGACAAACCTCTGCCCCTCTCTGCTCCCGTGGCTCCATCTAGCCTTGAATGGCCAAGGTGCATCATACTGACTCCCTGTGGCCACTCGCCTGCCTCCATGACAAGGAAGGACTGCGGTGGTGGTGGTGGATGTCTCTGTACTACTGGTACTAGGCAATATAGCCAAAGGGAAGGCTACCACACTTGTGGAACAGTAACAAAACACAGTTCCAGCAGGAAACTGAGGCCTCTTTGTAGGCCCACCAATGAGTTCCTTCCACTGGAACATTTCTGGTATCCCCCTGGGTGCCATGACTCTGCAGATGGGAGGACTCACCTGGCTGGTGCTGGGCTCAGCCATGAGCACGCCCTGGAGACATCTCTCCAGTTGGAAGTGCAAAGGGACTTGACTGGTGTGGGCAGCAGCTGGGATGGGATAGTCAAATACATACCAATAGCGGCATCAACCAAGGGCTCGGTCAGGTCTTTCACTGCAAGCGCTCCTGCTGCAGACAGAGGAAGGTGAAGAGGGTATAAAGGTGGTGACTATGGGTTGAGAAGGTCCTGGCAGTGGGGACTTTGCCAGGAACACACTTTCTGCTTTCTTATGCAGAGACTATGGGGGGACCCAACTAAGCACCTGCTCACTGCTTGCCAAGGAGCTTTCTGACCAAAAAGAAACAGATTCAGAGAGGGAAGAATGCATCACAACAGTTCTGTGGGGTTAAGACTTCAAGCACCCCAGGGAGGAGGAGGCACTGCCAGACTGGTAATTGGTGCTTACCTGAAATACCCCTGAGAGGTTTTCCTTCTCTCTCTTTATACTCCCGGAGTGGAGTCTCAGCTACTTTTAAGCTAGAAGGGCTGAGTGCCCTCTCACTGGAGTGCCTGGCAATTTACTGAGCTCAGCAAATGCAAAGCCACCGAGGAATGATTTCTTATGCAGCAGTCTGGCAAGATTTAAACACAGCTGCCAGTTTTAGTGCATAAAATACTGGGTTTTGCTTTTCTCTCCCAGTTAGGTTTATTACAGGCAGCGCTGGGGAAGCAGAGCTCCATGACACCCCAGCACTTTGCACTTCCATTTACTTTAAATCACAGTTAGGTGCTCCAGTGTGCCCCCAAGCTCACAGTCAGGTACTGATGCTTGTAATGTTGCAAGCACACAGAAAGCTCTGCTTTGCTTCTTTCATAGCTCACTATTCTTGCTCCTTCCCATTGGCATGCTTGCAGATGAGGGCACATTTGCAAAGATGACCCTAAATTCCCACCCTGTCAAATACACAAAGACTCTCTATGCGCCAAATGAGCCCTTTTCTCCTGGGTGGCTGTAGCACCATGCTTACATCCACCCTGCCCAGCTCTCCACAGGCTGCAGCAGATGGAAAGTAACAGAAGGCTCTGCTTCCACAGAAGGCTGTTGTCTGGGCAAGTGTCTGTGTGCTGAAAGCACAGGTAAGCTGTGCCATGCTGTGCCCATCAGCTTGTTCTGTTCACAATCTCTCTCTGTCTTCTCTTACTTATGGACTGGATCTCTGTAACCCTTTTCTCCTAGGAGTCCATCTAGAAAGAGACAAGATACATGAGTCACAGCTTTACCTGCTGAGGTGAAGGGTACCTACATCATCCATCACAAAATCCCATCTGAAAGGCCTAGATCATAGGCTTCCTTAGGAAACTGAAAGACAAAGCTGAAGTTTGCTGATTGGCACCAGCAGTTTGACCCTGAGACTGAACTGTATGAGCTCCCTGTTTGCTAGGATTCAAACCACACTTCCCCAGAAGCATCTTCAAGCAGTGAATGCAAGCTCCAGCTTCCAACCCTTTGATCAGATCATCAGTACTAATTCCTCCCCTCCAACCTCCATTATTATCAGGCTGACTTACAACATGAGGAGAAGGTGCTTATGCACAATGTCAGTGAATGTCAGTGCTGTTGGAAGCTTCAAACCAGTGGCTGGCCATGGAGGAAAAAGGGATGCTGTTAACGATGGGGAGTGGGATTGGGGTCAGCAACCAAGCGTTCTCATCTCATCAGTTCCTATAAATCTCTCACACCAAGGTTTGCAAACACCTGTGCTGTGAAATGGAGTATTTCTGCAATACCCAGAACTGGAGCAATTTTGACAGAGCCTCACTAATCCTTCTCACTTTATTGCAAATGTACCAAGTTATTAGGGGCTCTCACAATCCCAGTTCAGACCTGCTGTGTGCTTGGGGCCCCTTCAGGTCTCAGGATGGAACTAAATGGCTAAGTTGATAGAAACACTGAGCTCAGGGATGCTGCCTTTGCAAACGCAGGAAGGAAACTTGCCTCTTACCCAGTTTGCTGTCAATGAGATCTGGAGTTTGGTTAGCAGAGGTACGTGGCGAAAACATCAGGAAATGGGTAATGTATTTGAGAGGCAAGTTCTCATTGTGAGCATCTTCCCTGTGCCCGTGGGGCCAATGCACAGAACTTAGAGACACAATGAGCAGCATAACCACAGGTATACAGACTGTTCCTCAGCTCTCTGACATTTGCTGGAGGATGCAGTGACTGCTCCCTTAGGCATCCAAAGGCTGGGAGGAGACAGGAGGCTTGCTCCTGACAGCCGTTCAACACATCTCTTGGTGTGGAAGGAATCCGACCAGAGAAGCAGGAAATGGAACTCTAGGAAACAAGTAGAATTTGATGGGGAGCAATCTAGCAACTGCTGCATTTTGATTCAGCACCTGAGCGTTGACATGCCTTTGCAGTGCTGGCGTGGTGCCTGGGGGCTCAATGGAGAGCTCTTGTTGCTTAGGCACAGCTTTTGAGCAGAGAGCCACAAATCCATGGGAGTGGGAAATAATCTCAGAAGGATCAGGTAGCTGTTGATGAGAACAAGGGTAACTAAAAAGCAAAGATAAGGCTGGGCACATACTGCTTATAGTTGATGAGCATCCAGCAGATGGGCCGTTCGGGCTGTGTTTGTCATGGTCACAATAATGTCACAGAAGTTGGTATCAGGAACCATGCTGTAGGGTCCAGCACTTCTGAAAGGGATGGGTGTGTTCAGAGGGGGCCGTTGCATTTATCCTCTATAGGAAAACTGTATCTGCTGCATCTTCCCTGTCACAGCTCCTTGCGTATAGCTCAGACTCTGATGAGGAATCCAGGCTTCCAGCCCCTCTGTCTAGTCTCCACCTTCTCCCTTAGCCACAAGCTGAATGCCATGTAACCTCGGGAAGCTTCGGTAGCACCCACGCTCCGGATCAAGGCAAGCAGAAACCAGGGTTCAATCAGCTCTTTGATACGAGCTGTCTTCTCCTGGGGCATTGTCCTGATCCCCTGAGAACCAGAGAAGAGCACAAGGAAAATTCCAAGGCATGGTTAAGGTACACCAACCCCAAACCCCTCTTAAAGTGCTTGTCATGCTTCCAGCCTCTATGTAAGTTTTGCTAGCCAGCTTTTCCCAGGCCTTGTTAATGTATTCTGTGGCTTAGAACCTGCTGTTTCATTAGTGTACTTGAGAGACTCCCCTTGCTGAACTAATGTCACTCAACAGGAGCTAGGAGAAGAATTTAGTCTTTGGGTTTTAATTTGAAAATCATCCAGCCTTCTGCAATACTAATCCTCCAAGGATCTGCAATCCGAAGTGCATCACTGCTTAGCTCTGATCTCTGCTTTCCACTCCTTCTCCAATTCCCTCTGCTATAGATAAAAGTGAACGTCTTCCCTCCAGCCTGGGAGGCATGGAGCTTATCTTGAGCTCTTGCAGTGGGCAAAGCATAATCCTTCCAGGTTTACCTGTGTTCTGCAGGATGCTGGATTACCTTCTGCCATGCACATGAGCTACAGCGTGACCTTTCTGCACCAACACCTCATTCTTTGGTGTAATAACCAACACTTCGTTCTCTGGTGACTAACTCTCTGCATGACATGATGCCTTTAAGGGTTACAGGCATAATATGGTGACAGAGGTAGCAAAATCCTGCCTTAATGGGAATGAAAGGCTGAAAGAAACGTTCCAAGAGCAGGAGGAGGCTCCTTGTGAGGTTACTGTTGAGGCAATTACCTCCTTCACAAACCTCCAGCCAAAGCCAATGAAGGAGAAAGAGGAACAACTCGGTGTCACTATCCAACACATTTGACTTCGCTTTTACCTTCTTAGGATGCTAGTTTCTCCTCCCCTGCCTGCAGGCTATATTTAACAGAGAAGGTGTGACTGAGAACGCTGCCATTCCCACCGTGTCCCAGATGCCACTGTTTTGACTGGAGAGAAGCAAGTCAAACCCCTTCAGTTCAGTCTTAACCCCAAGAAACCTCTGGGCCTGCCTGTTAGTTCTGTGCAACGATGATGTGCATCTCGTTCCATCACTGCTGTTAAATCATTTGCTCCCTTCAGAGCTTTCCTTTGCAGCTCCATGATATTCAATAAAATAGGAGCAGAGTAGAAATAACAAGACTTGTTCTTATAACCTTCTCACTGGAGTTCTTATAACTTATTCCACAATGGTGCTGCACCACTGACAATCTTGTCCAGGAGATAAGTTTACAATTAAATAAAACTATAATGACCAAAAAGACTACGTCAAATCCATAGGGATCAGCAAATAACCCATGTTAAACCCAGGAAATGCATATATCAGTTTGTATACTGGTAGTATGAAGTGTTTAAATCCAGGCCTTGACAAGTCTGGGCTCATTGATAACTGAGCTGACAACCTCCAAGCTGGAACAGTACCATTGCTCACCTTGAAGCATCTCTTGAAGAGAGAGGAGAGCTGCTGTGAGAAGGGCTTCAGGATGCCTGGAAGTCTTTGCAGCCAGCACTCAACGAATGGCTCCAGCCCCAAGATGCTGGGTTCGAAGTAAACCATGCCACAGCGAGACACTGTGGCAGGGGAAGCAACAGCCAGAGCCTGGGCTTCAAACACCATGGTCATACACTGGAAACTGCAGAAAGAAAGCAAGGAGGATAAGGAGTTGATCACTTCCAAGATACCTTTCAGCATAATTTGGCAAAGATGAAATCTTTTCCTTTGTTGCTGAGGCCGTTTTTGTTGTTCCTGGGCAGCTCAGGGCTACCACTGAGACACCAATTTCATACAAGTCCACCACAGACATCAAATGGGAAGTAAAAGGCAAATCTGTTCCAAGAGAGAGGAAGGAAAACAGACAACAGGCAGCAAAAGCGTGAGAGATGAGTTACCTCTGACAGCTTGATGATTTCCCCTGAGCTCAGACACAGCTTATTGTCATCTAGCACTGTGTTCATGTTCTCAATCCACACAGCATCAACTGGGCCATCAAACATGTACCACTGCTTGATGGGTCAGTGGCCACAGCTCCCCGCTGGATGAGTGAGGAAAGGATCCCATCTGTCCTGAAAGGTGGGAGGGAGGCAGCGCTTGGCCCATTCTGGTTCTGCTGAAATCCATGGCAAAGCTTCCACAACCTAAGGCAACAGAGCTAGAATCTTACCCTGGTTGCTGTGCCCAAGGATACCTGTGCCTCACTGGATGAACTGCCTAAAGGTCCATTTTGTTATTTCTTTTACTGAGACATACATCTCAGTCTGCGTGACACCGTGACACCATGAAACAGTTTCTATGGGCATTAGGGTCTGTATTTCATGCCATCTAACTGTAAAATGCCAAGTTTCCCTTTAACATCTCCGCCCTCAGTGAAAAACAAAGAGGCCTTGCTAGCATCCATTTCAGGTTATAGGTGGGTTATCTTCTCCACCAAGTGTTTTCAGGACAGCTACCCTGCTAATTCAAATGCTTCTGTTGGGTAACTACAGGTTATGAGGACGAATCCAGGCTAAAGAGCATGCCTCTACCCTCTCTACAACTGAAATTCCCCATCCTCAGCATCCATCACCAGGTGATGCTGGAGATGGTGACCAGGGGAGCAGACACAGGGAATGCTGGCTGTTTGCAGCAAGAACTTGATCTGTACATGGAAGCCTGGAGTGCAATTTCCATTCAGGCCCTGGACTTTACTCCCATTATTAATACTTGTTATTTTTGCAGTGTTTGTCAATTGTGGGGTATTGTTACTGAGATCAAGGGAAAACAGTCTGTTCACAAGCTCAGCTCATTAAAACAGATGGATCTGTCTGTAAATACGTTTTACACCACTGCTGTATTTCTCTTTTTGTCACGTTGCCATGTCTGTGTGCTGCCCTTGGGTACAGTCACACCATAAATAAACTGTTGAGCCTAACTGGAACATCCTAGAGAACGTCCTTCAGTAAAGAAGCACCAGAGCCCGAGGTAGGAAGCTCTGAGTCTCAGCATCAGCAGTGCTTGCTCACTTGCATTTTTCCTAGAGGTAGTTAGTTTCACATTTATTTAGTTTCCCATTTTACAGAACAGAGCCTTTAGCTTTGCCCCTAAGCAAGTGGTGGGTAACAGGGCTAAAGGGAGATTCACACTGCTTCCCACACCTCAGTATGTGGATAAAGTGAGCTGCAAATTCAACCTGAGGTCACATACAGAAACATAAGCAGTAAGACCTGGCTGTCAAGAGGGCAAACAGGCTATTGGTTCTTGCTTCTAAATGTGTAAGCAAGCAGGAGCCCTGGTAACAGCAATGAAATGCCTCTTTATGTCTGCAAGTCATTCCTCCTCGTTCAAGGCCACCAGTGTATTTACACAGAACAATCCAAGTGCTTCTTTCAGAAGTAAAGCAAGTGGTTTTAAGCTGCTGCATCTTAGAGCAGGGCTATGTGCTCCATAGCAATTTAATTACTCCTTGTTATGCAGTTAGTGCTGCTTGCTGAGCTGCAGTAACTGTCTGGGCATGTGCTGGCAGCCAAGCCAAGCACACAATAGAAGATGTCAGCTTAAATGGCTGTGACTGGCTATTGTGGCTTGGGGAGGATAAGGACTTGATTGCTTCTGGTTTCATGCCACTGCCCTAAGCAGTTCTCAGCCTTGAAGAGAAGATGCTCAAGAGAAGAAGAAAACTGTTTCCAGTCTGGAAAGAAGGAAAGCAGGTTTTGTACTTTACCACTCATGCGTTAGCAGGTTGAACTCTCCATAAAGCTGGCCCATTGTGATCGATTTGGGATTCAGTACAAAGTACCTGACTGCCTCCTAATTCCCACCACTTGCTGCAGGCTGACCTTCCAGTGATGTCACTGCAGCTGCCAGAACTTGGTAACTGCAGAAGCAGGAGAGCAAGAGATTTAACTGCCACGGCTCCACTTGCTCTCACAGCAGTTGCATTCAAAAAGCAGTGAAAAAGGAGATACAGTGAAGGATAATATGGCAGTAAGGAGATGCCTGGCTGTATTCACAGAAAGCAATTCTAGATGAAGAGGGGAGGAAGTTAGATCTCCTGTCCAAGAGGCCTGAAGCATCTCAAGGTGTCAAAGCATGTCTCAGCCTTAGAAACCTGCAGCAGAGCTAATAAGCCTCGTCTAATCTCCCAACTTGAAAGAGTGAGCTAGTAATATACTTCATATAAATCAGTACCAAAAGGCATCATCTTGGTGCCCTGACTTTTATCTGAGAGAAGGTGGAAATGCTGGAGAGTGAGTCTTCTGTGAAGCTTAACCCTCTGTATCCATAGCTAGGCGATGGTTTACTGGTGCCAGCAGACTCACAACCATACCTTTGTCTTACCAGAACCTGTTGGTCCCACCAGCATAAGGCCATGTCAAACCACAGTAGTTTCATAGAGCTGAATGCACTTAGTTACAGAAACCTGCAGAGGAAGGAATGGGGAGTGGGTCTGGAACCAGCTCTCTCTTTTCCTAGGGCAGAGGACTAAAAGCCCAGGCCCACAGGGAGCTTGTGGAGAGCTTTTTCCCTCACCATCAGTATCCTTCAGGTTCTCTTTGATGCAGGATTTGTGAATGGCTTCTTCCAGGATGCCGTAAGCAACAGGCTCCTCTTTGATCTTGGGAAATACATCTGAGACAACACCACTGAAGAGTGCGAGGGCATCCTTCAGGAGTTTGGGTCCATTGGGTCCAGATCAGCTCCTGCAGAGACTGAACAACTTCAGAGATCTCAGCTCTCTTATGAGGCACAGAAAAGTCCTAATAGGTCTGTGACAATGTGAAGTCTTAGCCCATTTACCTCATCCATAGTAGGATTCTCTCTTTTTAGGTTGCCAGCTGTTGAGATGACACTCTTCACAGCTCTCATCCCAAAATCATTGCGGGCCTGGGAAAGGCACAGACAAAACAATGACATCAGATACAGGAGCACCACCTAAAATAGAGTGAACCTATGCATGCACTCAGTTAGCAGGTAAGAAAAGAAAAATGAGTTATGCCTCAGAACAACTGCTTCCTATCGCAGTTTGTTCTCAGTATCCTTCAAACAACTAACTAGTCCTCAGCTGTACAGACTACAAGTGAGGAAGACAAGAATATCTGGATGATAACACATCCTAGATGGAAGGAGAAGCAGGCAGGGCTGCTTAGCTCAACTGTCCTGCCACTGTAATTCAAACTAGCGCTGAAGCTGAATGCAAGTCCAGCCACAGGAGGAAAAATGAGAACCAGAAAGGAGGGAGGTAGATGAAGAATGGGCACTGTGACCTGTTTGTGATATGCGGTCACAAGACACTGGGAGAACCACCCAGGTACCTTGTGCCTAGGCTGAAAATCTCACATTTAAGAAGACATTTATGGACATTAAGGCATCTACTTGGGAGCTGAGCTGCTCTCACAATAGTCTGAATGTTGTGGTGATTTTTGCAAGGGTTTTGGCTTCATCAAACCCAAAGGAGTGAGATCTCAGCAATCATGGAGTAAACTGGGACCATCATAGCCACAGGATGAAAGAGAGCCTGAAACATGGCTCCAACACAGGATTAACACACTTTTTCCAGCAAACTGAGAAGGCTGGGTATCTACCCCAGTCTGTTTAGAGGACACAGCCCAAGTGTGCCTGACACCTGTCAGGATAGCATCCCTGCAGACTGCTATCTGAGGAGCATCATTTGCTTACAGAAGTGATTCAAATCTCAAAATGATCCTAGAACCTTTCCAAAAGCATCACTTCCTAATCCTTGTCATGGACACACCAGTGGTCTGGGTAGCATCCAGCACCTGTACTGCCTCCTTTCTGTCTATGCAGTCTGTCCTCCTTACCTTCAGCTTATCGGGCAGTTCAGTACGCCCAGCATACCCTGGGTTCACTGTGATGGAGACTGCACAGGATGGGACCAGTGGGATCTCTGTGCCTTCAAACATGAAGCGATTCACCTAGAAAATTAAAGATACTATTCTCCTTGAAGAACAGAGCCTGACCTGAAAATCAAGTAACACAGCAGCATCCTCCAAGAGGAAAACAGTGGCTTTCAGTAGTTAAATTATGAAGCACGGACACACAGACGGGCCCATAACTGCAGTGACTCAAGGTGGGCCCACTGCAGGAATCTGGTATTACCAGGAAGATTTTTCCCTGTTTAAGAAACTGGGCTCATGGAAGATTCACTGATAGGCTTTTTCTTTTTCTTTTTCCTCTTGAACAGACTTTTATCCCTCCAGCTGTAAACAAACATCTTTTCATTTATTCTGCACTAGAGTTTGGACCTGAATTAATTTGTGGCAGAGAGGGCGAAGAGAAACCTAAATCCTTTTGAAAGCTGTGTAGGTAGTAATTTCAGATGGGGGATAAGGTAATGCAGAAGGGTTCATGGAGAGCAAGTTTCTAATTCCAAGCCAAAGTAAAGGAGATTCAGGTCTTAACCCCTCTGAGCCCCCTGACAACAAAGCAGAGGCTGGCTCTTAGACTGGCTGACAGCCGAGTCTCCACGTAAAGCCAAAAATTCACTTTACATTGCAATTCTGGGGATGCCCAAGTATGCATTTTCCTGAACACACTGGGTTTTGAGATCCACTAAGGCTTTGATAACGCATTTAGACAAACGTGGTGCTGAGCAATTCACGGCAGAACACTGTCTTTATCTTAGCTCCAGTTTGTACCAGTGGATCTGTATTGGAGTGTCTCCCACACCAAAGCCTGCTGGCACTGCGGCTCAGGCTGAGATGTACGTGAGCCTGTGCAAGCATGGGCAACTACGGTAGCACAGACTAGGGTGAAGTTACAAAACCCACCCAAGGTGCTAACAGTGTAATGGCCTGATGTGATGCTCCCAGAGAGGGCATTGCTCATGCCTCTCCAAGCTCAAGTGTGTCTGAGTTGCCCCTAAGCAGTGAAGCTAGTCTGAAGACAAGGACTTGCCTAGACTAGCTCAAGTGGAGCTCTTTTGTCTGCCCTTGCATCCACCAGTTCATTACATACCCTCTGCTGCTGTGCTTTCTGAATGGTTGTGATCTGATCAATGGTTGTGATCTTGTCAAAGCAAGCCCATGTGTCAGAGCTAGGCAAGGAAGGAAAAACGAGGGGAGTCAGGAACATCTTACAGAAGCGGACTTGCAGTCAAAAGTTCAGCTAGATCTAGAAATTGTAGATTCACATACTGGGGAGGCAGCACAGAGGCAAGAAATGAGCCTAAAAAGCCCCTAATGCCCCACAGCTACAATGTACTGGTGCAGTGGAAGGGCCTTTAGCCCTCACCCCAACTATGCATCCCAGGCCATGGGTGAGTGAGAAGGGGCATGGTCCCTGCAAGCCCATGGCAACGACTGCTCCTACAGCCTAGGACAAATTGTGCATGTTAGAGATTTGGGCTTGAAAGGTGTCCTGTTGAATTCCTGGTTTATACCTGAGCTGTGAGTATAGCAGACAATTTAGACATCCCTTAAGTCCAGTTTTCAGAGCTTAGATCACAGTTTGAGAAAGAAGTTAAATTACTGACAAAGAAAACATCTGAGAAGAGTATGAGCTTCTGTTGGAATAACATTCAGATTCAGCAGTGTGCAACAGACTAATTGGACCAGCTCTGTTTGACAGGCAGGGAGAGGAACCTCTCTGAGAGGATCCCTCAGGGCTTAGAGCAGTCTCTCCCGGCTGCTCAGTTTTGGATACACTCAGCAGATTCTCTCTTTCTTAAGATGAAGCAGCTTGCAGGCTGAATCTCAGCTCAACGTGTATGATATTCAAACAAAGGGCAGAGCTGCAACACTTGCACAGGTGGATTAGTGCATAGTGGATTGGCGCAAAGCGTTTTAATTTTGCCTTAAATAAACAGGATCTCTTTTTATACCCCCCCTTTTTTTGTTTTAATTGACCCAACTGTCACAAAATTCCTGCCAGAAGGACCTTTGCTCATCCTGGAACACAGTAACCCCCTTACTGCTGCTTTGCTTATTCTTCTGGGTTGATGTGGAAAATACCCACCACTTCCCAGTGGCCAGCACCCCTGTACCTGACCCACAGCATTTCACTGTACCTGGCTAGTCCCTTGAAGAACTTTCCCATTGCCATAAAGTCAAGCTGGCCAGAGCAGTTGGACACTACAGTTTGGGTTGCTAGTGCTTTGCCCAGGTCTTTTGTTGCTTCCCTTTTGCCTGGTCCTGCTGGTGCTCCTCCAAATCTCAGGTGCAGAGCTCCTGTGTCAGGTAACACCTATGACAAAGAAGAGATCAGATGATGAAAAGTACTTCTACTACTGGTTTCAGTAAGGGAGATGTATGATCCATGCAGCTGGAGACAAACAAGAATCCATCCTTTATTATTGGAACTGCTTAGATAGACAGCATTCTGCAAAGGAGTTAGCTATGTGGCCTCAATTAGTATTCACCTGGGTCTGAATGGATAAACCCTTCTGCCACCAGCTACAGATTCACTCTCCTGAAAAAGGACAGTTACAAACAAGTAAAACTATTATTGCTGCTGCATGTTCTAGGGTACCAGATGTCCATATCTACTGCCTTGTAGAAGAGCTCCTTGGCTATCAGGAAGACATCTTATGAGAGAGCACAGCAATAAGAATGAGGGGAATGAAAGCAATCAGTCTGAGCACTGATCATGAGGAATACAGTAGAACCAATGCCAGTATGTTCCTGTGTCCTAATCTCAGTGAGTCCTTTACTGTACAAATGGTTTCTATTTACATGCATTAAGCACGGTCAGATTCCCAGTAAGGCTTGTTCATCCAGGAAAAAGATATTACATAGAAAATAGTCTCCTTACCTGTCAGCAAGGGGTATAATAACCAGACGGCCAGTGTTCCCCAGGTACTCACAGCCATAGAGAAGTTCAGCATTGACTGCTCTCATGTACAGGTCCCCCTTTGTCCAGTAGTATCTAATGATGAGTGAACATGACATCAGAAAGATAAAACACTGGGTGGCAGACAGTACAGCAGCTCTCAAGGCTACAGCCTGCAGGTTTAGAGACCTGCATATCAAGGGATTTCCTCCTTGAGAGAAGAAAGATAAGGTGACACACTAAGATGGACAGGAGCTCTCACAGGACCTGAAATCAGCTATTTGTCCTGGGTTCAGCGGTAGCAGTCATTTTTCTCCTTAGGAGCTGGTGCAGTGCTGTGGTTTTGGCTTTCAGCCTGGGAACAGCACTGATAACAGTGATGGGTTTAGTTGCTGCTCAGTAAGGTTTACTTTGACCAAGGACTCTCTGAGCCTCATGCTCTGCCAATGAGGACAGGAAGCCAGGAGGAAGCAGAGACAGGACACCTGACCCACACTGACCAAAGAGGTATTCCATACCACAACACGTCATACCCACTATATAAACTGGAGGCAGTCACCCAGAAGGGATAGATCACTGCTCGGGTTGGGCTGGGTATCGGTCAGCGGGTGGCGAGCGGTTGTGTTCTCTTCCCTTGTTATTTCCCTTCTCATTATTATTGGTGGTAGCAGCAGTGGTTTGTGTTATACCTCAGTTACTGGACTGCTCTCATCTCAACCCGTGGGAGTTCCATTCTTTCAGTTCTCCTCCCCATCCGTCTGCTCCCAGAGGGATGGGGAGGAAGTGGGGGGGAGCACCATGAGACCCAGAGCTAGATATCTCCCAGGTATTAGATGTGATTAGATGCAAGGAACAGTTAGGAAGGATGCAGTTTCACTCTGATTCCTACTATCTATTGTTTCAGTTCTCCTCCACCTTTGATTTCGTGGGTGAACCTGGAAAAGTTATCTTTGACCTTGTTTCTGTCTTCAGGTAATGATCATAATTGTCAGTCCTATACATTATTTGAGGTTTATGATGACACACATCTTAATGATTAAGACAGTAAAAACCTGCACTTTTTAACCTGTTTTGGGGCAGGTACTGTGTCTGTCTCTCCTATAGTATTGTTCTGGTTGTATTTATAAGTTACCTAAAGTTTAATGATTGAAAAGTCCCCATCTGCCAAAATCTCACCCTTACATTTTCATACCTGAGTACTCCGCTGTGGGAAAAGCCTGCTGGCCAAATCAGCTTCCAGAGCTTCAGACACCTCCTTTGTCCAGGATGTTTGTATGAAAACAAGGGGTTTACATCACTGCTTCTAACTTGAGTGAAGCAAATAAAATCATAGGTAGGATAACCATTTCTCACTGCCTGTCCAGGATTCAAACCCTTGATTCCTGTTTATTCCAATAGATTCAAATCATTTCCCTTGAGGTCACAAGGGAGTGACCTCAAGGAAAATTTAAGAGTAAAATTTTAACAGTTTCCCCAGTTCCCCAGCATGTCACTGAACGTTCACTTATTCATTCCAGTGGTTTTGCACCAGCTTTGCAGTTCAATTTGCTTTCTGTGTTTCCAAGCTAATGACTAGGAGATTGCTTTTAGCATCTGAGTATTGTGGTGGTGCGAGCTGTGCCTAGCCATAGAGTCTGAGGTCTATTAGGAATAATAAAGGTGAAAAAAACCAGGCTCAGCACCAGCTCCTAAGTAGGGATGAAGGCAGAAACTTCATTCAGTTCAGGCTTGTTCACTCCTTGTCCCTCTTGAGGCTGTCAGCAAAAGTAGAATTCCATCCTAACCAGGTGTCTGTGAGTAGACAGCAAAGTCTGAGCTATTTTCCTTGGCTTCCATGGTGGATGGACAGATGTCTCCAGAGGGAGTGTCACCTCCTCCTAGGATGGGCATCTAAGAGAATGTCCCTAAATTGCCTTTTGCAGATGTCTATTCTCTTGCCCCCCGCATTGTCTGACGGGCAACTGAGGGTGCCCAATTCTGGCTTTGAAATGTCTAAAGTGAGCTTTATTCTGCTCTCGTGAGACCTCCCCTGGAGCATTGTGTGCAGTTCTGGTGTCCTCAACATAAAAAGGACATGGAACTGTTGGAACAAGTCCAGAGGAGGCCACGAGGATGCTCAGGGACTGGAGCAGCTCCCATATGAAGATAGGCTGAGAAAGTTGGGGCTGTTCAGCCTGGAGAAGAGAAGGCTGCGTGGAGACCTCAGAGCAGCTTCCAGTGTCTGAAAGGGGGGTTATAGGGATGCTGGGGATGGACTCTTCATTAGGGACTGTAGTGATAGGACAAGGGGTAATGGGTTAAAACTTCAACAGGGGAAGTTTAGATTGGATATAAGGAGGAAATTCTTTACTGTAAGGGCAGTGAGGCACTGGAATGGGTTGCCAAGGGAGGTTGTGAATGCTCCATCCCTGGCAGTGTTCAAGGCCAGGCTGGACAGAGCCCTGGGTGCCATGGTTTAGTGTGAGGTGTCCCTCCCCACGGCAGGGGGCTGGAACTGGATGATCTTAAGGTCCTTTCCAACCCGAACTATTCTAATCACAGATTCTATGATTCTAAAGTGGGTCTAAATGCGTATCAAAGAATGGTATTCCTTCATTTCACCCCACCCTTTCTAGGCAAACCATGAGGCACAAATATGCAACGAAGAAATGCCAACATTTGCGTCTCTCTGTTTTATCCCCATCAGATGGCAGCATTGAAAGGCGCAGCCTTGCTTCTGTTTACATTCTCATTACAGCATCCTAAACTTAGATTGTTTTGCTCTTTCTTCGCAGAGAGAACGGGAGTGAGCCTCTCCTTTCCCATTTCCTGAACCAGGGGGTGTGATCCAGTCCCCTGACATTCCAGGTTATTTAGGAATAGCAAATCTCTTCGTCTCCAGATATTCACTCAGCCCTTTCTGCACCAGTTCCAGCAGCTGGTTACATCTCTGGAGCTTCTGTAGTAGCACAGGATCAGGGCACAAAGAAATCACCTACAGGAAGAATGGAGAACAGAGGAAGCATCAGTGTTCTGAGCAAGTGGGAGATAAGGAAATGGAGATAATTGGGCTGCCCAGTGATGTTACTGGTAGGATTTAAATGACTCATTCACAGGAGTACTTTCACAGGGATCTGGAGAGGTGTGAGCTTTGTGGGCAAGGAGGGGAAACAGCACTTATGGATGCGACAAGCACATTTCTGGGTTCCCCTAAACACCAACACTTGTAATATGGAATACAAGCGGTGGTGGAGTCCTGGGAAGTGAAGACTGGAGAACAGAAGAGTGCAGAGCACTACTACCAGGACACAAATATGGGTGAAAACAATGGCTCTAAATTTAAAGGATCAGGCTTGAGAAGGAATCAAATGACGTATATCTTATGGGTTATGATTATAGCAGAGCTGGTTACAAGAGCTGTAGGAGGTAGGGAGTATGTGCTAAGGAGAAGATAATGGTGTGGTGGATGCCTTGGTGCAAGGCATCACAGGGAATAACGCTGTTTGGACACTATAAATAAAGGCCAAGTTCCAGGAGGAGAAACCTAGCACACCGCCCTGGACAAGGCCTCATGGTTTAAACAGTGCTGTTCAAGCCCACACCACTACTAAAACAATTCAAAGGCAGCCTCTGTATGAGCACAGCTCCAAGGAGTTTGGCTTTCATCACGGTACACACCTCAAGGTTTTCATTAGCGCTCTTCATGATGTCCCTCCAGTCCTTATCCACTTCCTGGTAGAGCTGGCTTTCCAATGGGAGCTGTCTCTTGATGTCCTCTGAACTAAAGACTGGCTCCAAGTAGAGCCACGAGAGCTGGCACTTCAGCCATTCCTCTAGGACAGCCTAGTGGGAAGCAAGAAGAGCGGCATATCAGGACCCCAGGCTAGGAACCCATTGACAAAACCATGCAAACTGCACACCAGAATGGGTCTGAAGACAACCACAGCACCCACTGCTGTAACGGGGTTAGTTTAGACATGTGGAAGCCAGTACAAACACTCAAAGGGACTTTTCAGTTCTAGATCAAGATTCTGTGCCTAGTGTTTCTGTATTTTACAGAAAATAGCACAATGTAATCATACAGTAAGATGGGGATTTTATTTTGTGGGAAGAGCTTTTGGGGGAAGAAGAATGACAATACAATATGACTGCAGAATCCTCTCTCCTGCCTGATGTACCTCAGCCCCAGCCCCGGATTAAACCATGAAAAGCTCTCTAAACGAAGGAGTGAGAGAATGAATGAAAAGCTGAACATTCAAGCTAGACATCAGGCAGGAAACCCTGTCTGTGAGCCAAGGAGCAAGAGAACTAGGTTGAAAAAACCATCTTCCTCCACTTTAAGGCATAGGAGATTGGAAGGTATGGGGAGCCTGCCCAGCACTGCAAAGCAGCTGAAGTGTTTGCCTCCCTTTCATACTTCCTTAGGCACAGGGCACTGCCTCCCATCCCCTGAGCACAGGCAAGCCCCCTGCCTTAGCAGCAGGTGGGGTTCTCCAGTAATACAGGCAGTGATGTTTGCTGTGCTCCATCAGCTAACCCTCATAAGCCACTTCCCAGAAGCAGATTCATGGGCCTTTAGTGACAGGAATGAATGCAATCAAAAGAAGGGGTAGGAAAAGCAGGGTGTAAGCATGGACAACATCACAGCCAAAACCACACAGTAACTGAATTTTCCCCCGTCACCTGCTGCCTTAGGTCTTATAATAGCATTTCTGTATCTTCATGAGACAAAGCAGCCCATGGCCCAAGCACACCCAGATGGTAAGCAACAATAAACAAAATAAGGTAGTTATGAGTAACAGATAGCAATGCTGCTATGCATCAAAGACCAGCATTTACACAGAGTTCAGCCAGGCTTGTATTGGCATTTTTCTCCTGAAGCAAGATGCTATTTTGCTAGCTGAGTCCTGCTGGGTGCTGTGCATTCAGGTTCTGGTTTGATGAAGACGTGCTGGCATGGTGTGACAGACCCTGCTCCAAGCAGCAGTCTTCCTTGTGATTTCCTACACTGAGATGTGAATGCTTAGCATGGATCTCACAGGGCCTACAAGAATCTGTAAGGTCCACTTAGTGTAATATAGTGTAAAATAGTGTAACAGAGATGCAGTAGGACTGTTCTCAGCAATGGGACAGTCCTGACCCCAACCAAAAGTCTTACAATAGGCAGAAAAAAAGCTGGAATTTCATCTCTGCTGGTTGGAGAATAAGGCTGAGTTTATCCCCTCTTTTACTACAGTCCTCCCTTAACACTGCTTTTCTCCTGATAGTCTTCCTCCCAGTTCCCTAGTAGCAACTGCAGTGCCCATGTTTAAGCATGGCAGCCCAGCCCAGCTGCCTGCCTCTCCCAGGTGTGTGCAGGGAAGAAAGCAGTACCTGTGTAACCTTCAGCTTGCTTTCCCATGCCTTCATCCTTTCCTCAAACGGTTTCCTGAATGGTGAGAGGGACATGCTCCCAACCAAGACAATGTGAGCATCTAGGAGCTCAGAAGCTTCCTCGGTGTTCTTCAGAATAAATGTTCCTGTGTCTTTGTATGGGTCCACAGCAAAACAAACGGAGTTCCATTCACTCTCCATCCTGTTGAGCGCCTGAAACAGAGGGACATACAACTGATACAATGGGCAGTGGTTACCCCAGCTTCCAGAACTCTCTTAATGCCCCTCTCTAGCAAGTGAGAGACTTTTCCTCTTAGATTCCACTGGGAACTGCAGCTGTGTATTTAATGCATGACATACTCAGCAACAGCACCTTTCATCTGCATTGCCCATGGACTCAACACTTCAGTGCTGTCCCAAAAGAAACACCTTGAGGGGAAGAAAGTGCAATTGCATCTCCAGGCCCATTTATGCTAGTAGATGCAGAGAGGCTGCCAGCAAAGTGCCTACTAATGATTATGGTTAACGATAGCTTTGTGAAAGGGGTAGCTATTCGTTGGGTACTTGCCTGAGATTTCAGAGAACAAAAGCTGCCAGAAGGTAATGACTTTCAGTAAAGACCTTAGGTCACATCAGAACTGGTGAACTGAAAGACTAACCTATGGATCTCTAGAGTCAGCAAGTCTTCCTTGACCATTTACTGTGTTAAAGGATTTGCCACCTCCATTTCCAGCCACAACTAATCTCCCTGATGTAATGTTTGAGTGGCAGAATGCAGTCAATTTACTTTAACTTGAACAGTCACTAATCCCATAGTGAGGTGTCAGACCCAACCAGCACATCATCAGGCAGCACTGTTATGCTACAAGTGAAACTGTGCAAGGTGAACTCAACTGTGTGACCATTGCTCCGCTCTTGAAGCACAGCAATCTTCTTACTTTTGCTGCAGAATGTGTCTATTGCTCTGGACAAGAATATCACCCAAGACAATGACTACTTGCTCAACAGAAACATATTTGAGAAGCAACCAAAGCCTCCACAGTCCCTCTCTCCTCACATTCTCAATGGCGTATTCCTTGCCAGCTGCCTCAGCTACTTTGCTGATGCTCTTGATATGGTCCAGCAGGTTCATTTCCAAGCAGCGAGAAACTGGCAGGCTGGGATCTATCTTGATATCCATCTTAAGAGATTCCGACAGCATATCCCAGTGCCGCTCTCTCATACCGGGACTGCACAGCCCTTGAATTAAGGGGACGTAGGGCTTGAATTTGTCAATCTTGTCTCGAAACTCCATTGCCACACCCTGGCAGGCTTTCAGGGAGAAAAACAGAACATCATCAGCAACAAGACTCTGTGAGGAAGTTGGCTTCAGGAAGTTCATAGAAGTAGTCTAAAGCCTGATGTGCTTGTAGATACATGGTAGGTAAACAGCATGGGAGAACACTGAAAAATGCAGGTTGAAGTAATGAGGACACAAAGGTGCTCTCTAAGCATGGCTGCTAAGCAAGGATTCAAGCCCACTCCCAGAAGCAGACCTGCTTATTAGCCCCAAGTCTGCTATAGACAAGTTCATGCTAAGCAGAACTGTTCTTTGGCCTAGAGCTCACTAGAAGATGAGAAGCAAACAAATTTAGTCCCTTAATATGGGCCCCAAGCATGACAAGGTCCCCTCTGACAACTGGTATTTTAGAAGCTCTGGTCCCCATTCCAAAATCTTAACTCTCAACCCAAACTTGTTAATAAACTGATCGCACACCACCCTAAATAGAAGATGGGCACTACATCTCAGAGATAGAAGTAAACTAGGATCAGAGCCAGCTATGGACATGGAAAGCAGGCAGGAGAGGCTCTGCTACCCTATGGCCACATTAAAGCCAAAGGTACTTCTGCCTCACAGAAAGGACACAGTCAAGGAAAAGGATTTGATCTCTGGGGACATTCTGGAAGCCCACGTCTCTACACTGTTCACATCCTGCCCTTTTTCAGCTTGTGCTATTGTGAATAAAGCAACGGACAGGCAAAGAGCACAGGACTTGACTCCTTTCCAAAACCTGGCTACATACAGTATGTGCCTCCTTTTATTGCACCCTGTGTGGTCGCACCACACAAGCACAGCAAGGATCTGAGCACCTCACACTCCCTGCTGGGTGCTATGCAAAGAAAAGGCAGCCTCAAGGATGCAGCTCATATTTAACCAGGTGCCAGGGAATATTGAAATGAGTATGAGCAGGTATTCTTAGTATTTCTGTTTACCATAATGATTCATAGTTACTCATGCATCCACTCATCACCTCCTCCATTGGGGCTGATTCATGGCATTGTTTAAGAGCAAGTTCAAGTTAAAAAGGATGAATCAAAACTCTCCCACTGCAGAACATATTTCAATCTAAGCCATCTGGCACGAGATTTTAGAATTAGCTCTAGAGGATGACCAGCACATCTCTGAGAATCATGGAATGGGAAGTTAAGCTACAACTGAAGCCTCCGTTCCAGCTTTACTAGGAGGCATGATTAAAAGGCCTTCACGTGAATAGCAAGGGCTGGATGTGATCATCTGAACTTCATACACATTCAGGCAGGCAGGAAAACAGTTATTACATTCCAAAGATCATTTCCAGACTTTGCAGTCTCATCTTATTCATAACGAAATCAAGAGCTCCTCTGGCTTCCCATTAAATTCATTGGCCAATAGAGAAAATAAGATTGGCCAAGAAGATGGCACCCAGAAGACTCAGATTCAGGTTCCTTTGCTGCCTGACTTGCGTATGGGCTTAAACCCACATGTCTAGCCAGTAGGCTACATAGTGATTCTCTATGACTAATCTGGATTCTTTCACTTTATATAAATAAGTAAATATTAAATGCAAAATAAGAGGGTGGCTTTTATTTCAGTACTGTCTTAGGAACTGGGTATAAAAGGGATTTGCAGCCTGATTGTTTCCACGTTAAACTGGTACTTCAAGCAGCAAACTAAGATCTAGATGTGAGTAACCACAGCTCCAGAACAAAAGTAGAAAATGACCACTAGCATTTTCTCAACTGACTCTAATACACACAACGCATCTATGTGACATCCTGACAATCCCTGTTCAGAACACCCTGTGACATGCCTCACAAACATTGCTGATATGCCCCAACCTCCTTTCTCCAGACCATGTATCTACCTGATGAATCCTTCAACTGCCTCACGCATCTCTGCATTGTCTTGAAAGAGCCATTGACGATCTTTTCTATCTGCTCAGAATCAATTTCCATGAGAGGACCACTCATCCATTTCTCATACTGATGCGTCCAGTCTGACACTGTTTTCCAGAGGTCATGGTATGGCTGGAAGTCCTTAACCATCCTGGATAGCCCACTGTACTTTGGAAAGAGAGAAAAAGCAAGCATAAGCAACAAGTGTATTCTGCTCAGGACGACAGCTTTTATGTCAAAAGGCCAAAAAAGGCACAATTGTTTTTTGGATCTCAAACAAGCAATGGGAAAATGTGTACTTCAAGAGGCTGGACCGTACTACGTTTTCCTGGGACCACAATGTAGATTCCAAGGGAGAGCAACTAGCAGAGCTGCGCTTCCCACAGTCAGGCCAAAATGGGTCTAGTGGAACTGTGCCTGCACCATTTGTTGGGCATGAAAAGCACTCTCCCACTTGCTTCTACACGTGCTCTGCTGTCGAATGAGACTTTGATGGGCAGTTCACACACAACCAACGAAAGCACACATGCTTTCACTGCGCATCATATAGAAATCATATAGAAATTTGGCTCCTTACAGTGAAGGAGAAGGAACCACAGACTGAGGAGTAAAGGATCATGTGAAGGGTACTTCTGCTCTGCAGCCAGCCTGGGCTGAAGGTAGATGGCAATGATTCATTGGCAGCTGAACAGCTACTGACAAAATGAGTGTTTGCAACTATGTGAAGTGTTGCTTTAGGAGAACACTCTACAATGGAAGCCCAACCAGCTGCCTGCACGTCTATGTAACAGCAGTAATAGCCTTACAGAAACGGATGCATCTCAGCTGCTGTTTCGAGACAACCCCCCATGCAATTTCTCCTCATTAACATCACTCAGATCTAAGCACGGCCACACAAAGTCTCTCACAGTGGCTGGATCAGGCACATAAGCAGCTTTACACATTTGTCTGGCATCAGATCTTCTGTGCCACAGTGGAGTGACGGAGCAGTGTGGTCACCCTACACTCTACAGAGCACCTGATCAGATGAATCGGGAAAGCATGAAGGATGCCTTCCTGAGGAACTGTGCCTCATTATTTGCTCTACCACCTAGAAAACCCAACCAAGATGCGAGTCCTGTAGGTACAGGACCTGACACTTACATTAGTAACTTTGATCCCCAAAATTCTTTCCCTGTTGTTGTAGACAGCTGCCAAATCCTGAAGCTCCTGCAGCTGCTTCCTGACCTCCTCTGCTTTGTTAGCCAACTCATTAGCTTGGCTAGCATCCGCCTGGATGGAAAATCCACCTACAGTCAGCTGGAAGAGAAAAGGCAGGCATGAGATGTGGTTCTGAGGCTGAGTACTGCCTCTGGAGAGCTCAGCTTCCTGGTGTGCTTCATAGAACCATAGATGCTCTTTGTTACAGTCAAAGGCAAGATTTCTATGCTCAGAATTTCACCTCTCCCAACCCAATTCCAATTCTGTTTAGACCACAACATAAGCAGTGAGGAGAAGCTATAACCAGTGCTCAAGTGGTTCAAAGTGCAGATGTGATGACCAGATGCTTTCGTCTTTGTGACAATAGTTAATCCCTGAGGAACAGGAGCAGTAAGTCTGTGCCCAAATGTCTTGCCACAGCATTTATAGTGTCATTAGGTACAGAATCAGGGAAGTGAAAGCAACAGCTCCACTAGGTCACTGGGTTTGTTCCCAAGAACTGTTTAACAACACATACTGGGAGCTTCTCTAATAACTTCCCTGTTTTGGTTTGGTGGCTTGGTTTTGTTTGCTTGTTTGGGGGATTTCATTGTTGGGTTTTTGTTTCTTTCTTTTGTTAAGCCAGTGTTGTGGTATGGTACTGGGAGGCTGTTTCCAAGATAATCTCTGTCACCGACTAAAGCCTTTCCAAGGCAACATTTTTAATCTGGATTTAAGAATTTCTGGTGAAAAAAAATCAAACTCAAATCGTTTCAGCAGAAACCAGCTCAGAACTCTGCCTCTGTTTCAGGGTCTTTCAGGAGCTCCCTGACTAAATACTGTATCCTTCCCCTTGATGGCAGCACATCATGGGAGATGCTCTGCAGGGAACTGATTACACTGCTCAGAAAAAGGAGGTGTATGTGTTGCCCGAGCACCGGGAATTGGAATATTGTATCTTCAGGAACACTTTCCCAGTGAAAACTGAGGATTTCTGCAAATAGTATTGCTTTTTACACAAAAATGAAACCCTTCATCAAAAGCCCAACTTCCAATAAATTACAATGGGTGTGTGAGTGTGTGTATGTGTATGTGTGTATAATAACTTTTGGTCCAACAGTATATTGACCTAAAACCTAATCTGACTTAAATACCATCTGAAAGTTTCCCCCCTGGCTGACCACAAGAGCTTCAGGGTGCCTTTCTCTGGACAGTTTCTTGTCAGGGGCTTATTTACCTTCATCTTTTCCAGTTTGTTTTGAAAGCTGCTCTGGTCCAGGACATGTTCTTTATGAAACCTGTTTGCATCCTTCTGGTGCTGCTGCCGAAGGGACTCGGCTTGCTTCCTTATTTTCAATGGCCAGTAACTTGCAGTCCACCTGCATTCACATGGTGTGACCAAACAAACAGCAAAACCAGCAAGAGAGAGAAGCTTTCAGAGCATATGTTTGAAATCCTAAAAATAACAGAATGAGAAGCCAAATCCCACCAAACAAGGCAGCTCGACAACAACAGCAACACATGTGGTTTCAACAAAACAGGTTTTCCAGCTTGTCTTGTTGATATGCAGTCCTTGTGACTAGGCTATTCAATTGGAGAGGGCTGGGGAGAAGTGGAGGGCCTTTCTAAAAGGAACAAATCCACTATGCTGCTGAAAAGCTAGGAGACTGCAAAATAACAGTTGGCATCCAGAGGGGATGTCTGGTTTTGAATGTATTCACAAGGAGCTGAAAAAAAATGAGGTCACAGCCTTGGCTTATGGCTTTTCAGGGCTACTGAAAAAGCCAGGCTCCTGTTGAGCAGGGCAGTGAGGGGCCAGGGTAACCCAGATACAGCTAGCCAGGCTCCCGCAGAGTGCCCTGGGCAGTCGGAAAGGCTGCACAGAGTGGCTGCTCATTCCAAGGCAGGCTCCTCGGCTCTTGCTCACCCATAGCTCACCCATGACTTAGGGGCTATATGTCTATCAAGGGCTCTGCATTGCCATTTGGACTTGTTAGCTTGTGTGCAATGCCAGATGCAAGCTTTACAGCATCACACTCGAGCTCACACCCCTTGCAGTGCCTGGGAATGCAGCAATGTTCTACTAATTCTACCTGTGCCAGGCCTGGTCAGTGGCCATACAGCTACATCCATGCTAGGGTGTCCTAGAGCTGAGCTGCTTCCCTGGTTATTTTGCACTCTGTATCCCATGTTTCTGGTTTCAGGTGTGCTCTGCACAAACTCACTCAAGTTGCAGACACACTGGACCAAGCCCATGCCATATCAGAGCTGCATCCAGGGCTGAGCTGACTTCAGAAGCTGTGTTGCTGTGTTTGTGAGCTGCCTCTGCTATTGGGACACATAGCCAAAGGTAAAACTAAGAGGAGGCTGCATGAGAAAGGAATGCAATAATAATGCAGGGTTCATGCTCCTTTCCAGTCCTAAGAAGACTCTGGGAGTGTTCCTACCTTGAAAGTATTCATTCACTTTCAGACACAGACTAAACCCTGCATTTTGAGACCTTACAGATGTCTCAAAAAAAACCCCAAAACCAAACCAAACCCCAAGAGAAAATATCTTTAATACATTTAACAGGTTAATAGCTCCCAGTTTGCCTTGCCCCAGGCCAGAAGGCAGCATGAACCCACACTTCTCTATAAACCTCATTTCAAGAATTCAGTGCTCACACAGTCTGAGAGACACTTAGTTCTGCTGGAGCTCTTGCTAGACACATAGCCCCTAAAGCACTAAGAATGGTAATTGCTGCAAAGTGTCCCACTTTGACAATGGGAGAAACGCCTTATGCTCACTTGTTACTGAAATCTTCGTTGGTAAGGTTGTAAGAGAATTCCTCCATGATCTCGTAATCGTTCATGACTTCAAGTATCAGCTTCTGCACAGGGTGAAAGACAAAAAACAGACACCTGTAGACTATCCTGATTCCAACCCTCTTGTGTGCACCCCATTTTCATGAGATGCCTTTGAAGAGTCGCACAAGCTTAATGTGATGCAGGCTACTTCTGTGCTGTGTGAACAGTGGGAATGGATTTATAACCCCTTGTTCTGTGAATGATCACACCATCACCCTCTGTTCTATATGGATGAAAGGAAGTATGAGCTAGTGGATAAAGCACTGGACAGAAATTGAGTGTTTTGGGTTATCTACCAGGCTCTTTCTTTGGTATGGGCAAGTGAGTTTACAGCCTGAAGCCTTTGTTTCCCATTTGTTCAGCTGGGAGAAGACCTACACTTCAAATAAATCTGAAATAGCTCAGCACTAGACCGTCCTATCAGAAGAAATACGTTACCAGCACAATGAGCATTTGGTAGCAGAAGTATTTTCCTGAAAACAACATTAATTTTTAGAAGGCAGCTATTCAATACACGATGTGGAATGGATCATGAAGGTAGCAAAAAGCATACATAAGTCTTCTAGGCAAGATTTTTAACTGCTCTTTTGAATAGATATTTAAATTCATGACGTGTTATTTAAATATACAAATCCTGCAAATTATGAAAATACAAAGCCAGAAATCTTATGGCATTGCATGCAAAGACATCTAAGCAAAAAATCAGAGTTCTGCTTCTGAGACACCACACATTGCATTAACAGATTCCCTCCTCACTTCCCTTGGTGCTCCTTGGCCAGAAGGAGAGCAAGCCCTACCTCCTGCACAGCCAGCTGCTTGGGGATGCTCTTCATCCACTCCTGCAGCCCAGTCAGCTCCTCAATATTGTTTGGTTTCTCATGCATTCTGCAGCTGGTGGCTTCATACGTGTTGCAGATCTGCAGGAGGTCACAGCAGAGAAAAGACCATCAAAAAGTCATTAACTGCAAATGGGCAAACTGGAAAACCTGCAATGATCTACCCGGTTCCCATTACGAACTTGGTCTAAAATGATGAGTACACAGCCCTGTTCTGTCTTTTTCTTTTCTTTCTGCTCTTTGTCTTTCTCCATCCATCTCATTTGACCTCAAACAAAATGAGGACAAAAAAAGAGGAAGAGAAACAGCAGGTATGTAGTTGAAACTATGACAATAACAGATTCAGGGAACCCTCCAGCAGATGCAATTGTCTGCATTCCAGTTACCCTCAGAGGTAGCAGAAGGACCTTGCAGTTGTCTACTAGGCAGATATGTCAAGGTGTTAAGAATTTTGTCTCAAGAGATCCAGCTTTCAGGCCCACAATTTATTAAGTATATTTAATATTTTATTTGGTTGAGTCTCTGTATCTTCCCCTGGTTGGGTTTTATTTCTTAAATAATCCCATTGATGCAGTCTTTAAAATGTCTTCATTAAAGTGGCCTCAGTTGCTGTCTTTTGGCCATTTCACAGACACAGCAACTCCAAAAGCAGGACAAGACAGGACACTGACACATAATCTGTTGAACCAGGTAACTTACACTCTCCACCCGCAAATGGAGGTTTTTAGCCAGTATATCCAACATGGAAGTGGAAAGCGCTTTGTATTTTGCAGTCAGATTTTGCTTAACAGCTTCTGTGCTGACACGGAAGGGACCAATGACAATAGAAACAGGTAGAGTGCTGTTCAGGTTCTCCTTTTCTGCCAAGTACATGTGTACTATATTCCTCACCTCCTGGGCAGATGGACATCGCTCTTCATATTCTCTGCAAATAAAACCACCAACAAAAAAGGTAATGTAGAGCCATAAGATTATTTGAGCAGCCAGGATATTCAGAGGATGTCCACACATGTCTGCCCAAAGGATCAAGGCAGTAAAGTAATACTATGTTCACTGTTATTAAAACACCCATCTATTTGAAGGTATACAACTTTCTGTAAACACAGACCGAGAAGGTACCAGTGCCTTCTAGACTTTGCAACCAAAGATACGCTACATAGGAAGTGTTTGCATCTGTCAAGTACATGAGCTCTACCTTTACCATACAGTAAAGACATTCATGTAAAGTCCACCCATTTAGGTGACCAGCCTGCACTGAAGGCTTTGCTTCAGTGTCTCCACTGCTACAGTTACCAGTGCCAACCAGAGGAATCCAAGCTACCTATTGCCTTCCTGAACTGCAGCAGCACAGACCAGCCCTCAGTTTCAGAAGATGTGTATACAAGACATGGAGCTGGTATGTAACGGAGAAACACTACTGGGGTGCAAGGGAAGGGACAGACTCAAACCTACAACAGGTTTTAAAGCACAATAGGTTTGGAGTCGAATAAGAGCACAAAATCTTTTAGCTGCAGAAAAGCTATGGAAGAGATGAGAAAGGTAGTAAAACAAGAGGAAGGGGAGAGACAAGATGAAAGCGTGGGTATAAACAGGGCAAGATCAGGAGGCATCTTGGTGGAAGGCAGGCACTTCTGTGTGTTCTGGGAAGAGACAGGAATTTATCACATAGGACTCATAAATTAATCCCAAATAACAACAAAGGGCTTAATTTCCACTGTTAGTAGAAAACATGAGGCCTAAAAAGACCATTCAAGTACCAGAGGCAGCACGGGTGCAGAGAGTTTTGGCAGTGAAAGCAATGAGGCTGAAACAAAAGAAAACATTACTTCTACAGAATGTTGTCAGCCCGAACAGACACTATTTGAAGGAGGTCAGAGTCAAGTATGCTAACTGTATTTTCAAACAGGATGAGTCATTTTTAGGGCCATTAATATCTCCAATTACACTTGCAAACATGACAGGAATGTGACTGCTGTCAGAGGCAGGACAAAATTCTCACTGCCATCACCAGTGTCCCCTAAAAGCATGGACCACTGCCCATGGCTGAAGTCTGCCTCTGATAGATGCCTCATCTCACATCTGAGGCACGTCACACTCAGAACAAGTCCCACATTCTCATGCCCATTCACCCAACAGCTTCTGAAAAGGCTTCCACTTGGACTGCAGGTACCTTAGCAAGGACTGGATGTCATTGTCATTTAGCTCCAAGAACTTCTCGTATCTCTTGGCATAGGCATGGAGAGGGACCATTGCCATTTGAATGGCAGAGCGCATGGTCTCACGTAACTTCTTCACTTCTGGTTCGTGCAAGCCCACTGAGTCAAGCAAAGGTGTGCCTGTGATAGCTACGTTCTCCAGCACATACTGGAAGAGGAAGGAGAGAGATCTTTCATGACCAGGAGAGATAACCATGGCTGCAAGGGGTGAGGGAATCACCCGTGGCACCTTTGGGAGCTCATGCAGTCTTTCTGAACTGTGGCAGGGATTGTATTCTTCCCACCAAAAAAGGAGGCTCTAGGGAGATGGGTCTTTCACAGTAACAGGCAGGATGCACATGCAGAAGAGATCTGCACCAGATTGACAGCACTGGAAAAGGTGCTATTTCCTTTATGAATCTGCTTTTACCAGCTGCCATTCATTAGGGTAACCAGGCTACTTGGGACCTGTCTGCACAGAACCTGCAGCACCAAAACAGAGATTGCAACCACTTAAAATAGCTACAGGGTTGGGGAGCTTGCAGAAATCCTGTCAGAACAGGACAGCATTAGCGCAGTGTTGTGCCCAAATTAACTGGATTTCCAACTATCTACTTCTATAAGTCCCTCCTTCAGTACAAGCTCAGTGGTGTCTATGGCAAACTGCAGTGCACTGAAGCTTGCACGACTGTATCCCAACTGCATCCCCAGTGCAGTTCACCTTGTCCAGCTGTGGGACAGTGTGTGTGGCCAGGATTCCCTCATCAAACAGAGAAATGAGGGACTCCTCAAAGCTGTCCGCAGGGGGGCTGAAGTGGATGCCGCTGGTGTCTAGCACAAGGTCTGTTAGGAAAAGCGGATTCCTCAGAGGCCTGCAGTGGGAAGAGACGAGGAAGAACAGGGATGTTTTGTGAGACAATGGCACGCAGTTATATTGCTCTGGTGCTGATATTAAAATGCCTGCTGGACAGGAAAGCAGAGAAGAGGCAGACTGTCCCATGGAGATTAAGGTATGGAACACTGCATTCTGAATTTACCACCAAAGACGTTTAGAACTGTTGTCTCTGAGAGGCAAAGGAAGTGTCAATCATGACATACTAAGACCCCCAAAAGTCATAGCCTTATCTATGAATTGGAGCTGCTTTATAGAAAAAATAATGCAGATGCTCTTCAAACCAAGCATCCAACATCTCAAATCTACTCCTACAATGCACCTTCTAGCAGCTATACACAGTACCTCCCAATCTGGTACATTATCAGTGTGGCTCAGGATCAGCTGAAGTCAGTGTCAAGACTTCCACAGATTTCAAGGTAAGAGCTCTCATGTGAGTGGCAGCTTTTTACCTATTCTTCCTGTTTTCAGTTTCTAAACCTTCCTTTTTTCATACCATAAAGAACAGAAATCTTAAATCGATACGCAGTGGAACAGAATTCTAGGCACTGTGACAACCCAAATCTGGTGTTATTTAGCAATCCCAGCCTAGATGCTACTCCTGGAACAAGCTAGATCCTACTCCTCAAATAGGCACCAATGCCTCCTGGTATTTTTGCTGGCCTCCAGGAAAAAAAAGCTACTAGTAATTATTTGCTGCTCTGAGAAAGCTGGAAGTGGCTGATCTTCAAAACACTATGGGAAGTAGCATCATCCCCCTTGGTTCTGAGGGGCTGCCTATATCACTAACGGCAGCTTGCGATCTGTACTGACAGAGCAGCCAGCTCAGTGCCATTCTTCCACACTCAACCAGATGTGTCAGGTTGAGAACTGGAGGAAACAGCCCAGCCTAAGGTCCCCACACAGTACAAAGCTTGCCTGTACAAACAATAGAAAGACACCGGCTCTGTTCTTTCCACCCCTTTTTTCCCTCCCTTCCTTACCTGTAGGGACTATTGATGAGGTCATCTCCCCATTTCATGTCCTGTGAGCAATTCAGGACACCGTGGCAAGCATCCAGCACAAGCTGGGTGAAGCTGATCAGTGAGTTCTGGACCAGATACCTCAGAGCGTCCTGAAGCATGAATCTGATGCGGTTCAGCAGCTTACGCAGGTAGACATCCCAGTTGGTCTGTTCCAGTTTGTACCAGTCTGTGCCTGCTTCTTTCAAGCTGCTCGTTATTGCAGTCCTTAGAGTATGGATCCAAGTATTCTTGAGAAACATCTGAACCTAGGGCAGAGTGAGAAAAGCAAGCTGTGTAATCCCCTAAGGATGACGGGAAAGCAGTATCACAAGGTTAGCTGCTGGCTGGGGCTGCTGGACCTTTCTCTGCTGTGAAAGGCAACCCTTCTTTCAGAGCTGGGGCAGCTAAACAGTGGCTTTCAAATCCATGCACACAAATGTGGCATCTGAACCTGACCATACAACTCCTTCGCTGACAAAAGACCTACAGAGAAAGCACCTGATGTGAAGAAGCAGGAGTGCTCTATTCTTTCTTTTGATACACAGTGTTTCCTCTTTGTTCTCTTTTCTATGCAGCAGTATCCCCGGAGCTGCCTGGGTCAGGGAAGTTGTGTAGACAGTATGATGAGCAAGGAATGGACAGGATATGGTCTTCTTGTGACAAGCGAGGAGAAAGAGGGGGAGAAGCCAAGGGCAGCAGCAGTCTGCAGTGGTTTCATTTTGCTCCACAGGTAGAAGCTGGTTGTGGGTAATAGAACAACCTCAGTCACCCAGTGGATGACAGCACTGCCCCGCTATAGCAGCATGGGACTGGGAAGGGCCAGCTCGTGCCCTCTGCCACTGATTTAGTGTGCAACCCTGTGCAAGCTCCTGTGTGTGGCTGCCTCCAGGGTGCAATGGACTGTCCTCATCTGGAGAGCAAAAAGATCTGCTGAGGGTTAGCACAAAGTTGCAGGTTTTTGTTCTGGTCTGTTTGCTGTCATTGAAAGTGGTGTAATTAAATACATGAAGAACACAGGGTGTAGAAATGCATTATCCCCGTGAGTGCTGCAGGGGAAAACAAAGCTCTTGTGGCTTGCAGCTGGACAGACAGAGAAATAAAACCTAAAACAAAAAGGAAACTCTTGAGTGCCACCAGGATTGTTAGCTGCATGCAAACCAGGAGGAGGAAAGCCCATTACTCCCCGCATCCCAGTGAATTTGACACACATATGCAAAGTCCTCCCTGCTCCACCCACAGCATCTCATTTGAAAGCTCATCCATTTCCATCCAGGGAATTGCTCTGCAGCTGGTACATCTGCCTAAGACACACTGCCGGCCCTGCTGGCTGCTCCATGTGCTCACCTCAGTGAAGGTCTGAGTCTGGATCTGGTCGAATTCCTCCAAGCAAAC
This sequence comes from Neopsephotus bourkii, assembly GCF_033783945.1. Classification (NCBI taxonomy): domain Eukaryota; kingdom Metazoa; phylum Chordata; class Aves; order Psittaciformes; family Psittacidae; genus Neopsephotus; species Neopsephotus bourkii. Next base: position 1,864,671 of record NW_026900793.1, on the reverse strand, counting down.
ACACTTGGCCGAGGCTGTGTTAAACAGAGACATGATGGGGACCTTGTTGCACTCATCTTGCACCTCTGTAAGGAGAAGGATGACTTCCGGCCTCTTCAGGAGGGAGACAAAGGTGAAATCTTCCTTTTGTTTCTTAAAAGGATAGTGTGGGATACAGACGAGCCCTGGCACCAAGAAAGAATATTACTGCCTCAACAGCCATCCCAGCTTCTGTTTAAGAGTACAGCTCCCTTGGGGACAGTGCTTGGGAAAAGGACTCTCCTCTGATGCATAGGCCTTACCCTATAGCAGCTTCAGCAGATAGCTGAGTGAAAGCGAGTCTCTGCTCTGCAGCAGACACCCATCAGGGGCTGAGGGACTGTCTTGGTTCCTGACCTTCCTATGGCTTTGGCCATGGAAAAGATCACAGGATTTGAAGAATCATCCCACTGAGGCTTCAAGGCACAGCCGAGTCATCTCATCTGTGAGAGGCTACCTGGGGACCACCTCGAGGCTATCCTTGCACAAGGGGACTGTGAAGGGCACAAAATACCACCTTTTACTGTGGCCATTATCCTCCAGTTTGAGACTGGGAAAGCCTGATCTCTCTTCCACGTATGAGGTATGGCACAGCTGAGCCAGCCCAAGCACAGTGCAGAGCAGGAGGCAGTTAAGCTAATTACACTGCCTGCATTTGGTGCCATTAAGGGTACACCTGCAGAGTTACTGCAGACTTGCTGATGGATGATAATGTGCTATACTGAGGTAACACAAACATGCAAATATACCCTAAAAAAGAGCAGACATACTCAAGTCTCATCTAATCACCTGGCATGGCCCCTTATGAGCCCTAACCATTAACATGAACCTAAAAGTTTCTACAATAAAGTGTGAATCCTATCAAAGACAAGAGGTCCCACAGCCATGCTGAATTCCAGCTGCTTCACCGTGTTCCATACCTTTCTCTGGTACTTTCTCCTCCTCTTTGTCTGGCAAGGTGACATAAGAAAACATCTCAGGTTTGGAAGCGACAGTTCTGTCAAAACTGATCTTGTTCATGGTACGTTCATAGTCTAATCTCACTTCTTTCTCCAGGCAACACACATGGTCTAATATCCTATTACAAGACATGGGAACAATGGGAACTCAAGGTATCTGAGCAGAAACATGTCTGGAGCTTTACTGCAAACCCCATCCTTCCCTCCCTCCCTCCTGGATTTCATAACCCTGAAGTTCACCTACTGCACCAGGAGAGCTATGCAGACAATGAAGCAGCCAGCAAAGCTATCAATTAGACATGTAATGGCAGAGGTGAGTGGGAACCTGAGGACTGTGACTGCAGCCTTCTCAAGTGCCTTTTCAACTCAAAGCAAAACCTCCACTGGGGAGAAGCATTACAATGGCAAGGGGAAATTAGAACTGGGGAAGCTAGCTGGTAGTTCTGGAAAAGCTGGGCTACCCAAACTGTCCTCCCAACTGCCTCTTGCTGAACACCTCTTGACATCAGGTTCCTCAGCCAGAACATGTGGGTAAGTGCTGAAAACCTGCTTTATTCGTAGGAAAAACAAAGGAAATCATCATACTCCACCTCAAGCAGAGTACTCTTCTCTAAGCCTGTATTTCTGCTCAGAGACTGATTCCTAGTCTCTAGCTTAGGCTGGCAGACCATTCAGCCCTTCACACCTTCCTGTCTCTGCGCAGGGCAATCAGTCATGGCTGATTCCCACCAATGGCTCATGATTCATCAGCGCAGAGACTCTTAAAGCATCTTCCTGATACAAACTGCATCTTAAAGAGACATTCGATTCTATCCAGGTGGAAATATCCTATTCTATCTGCATCACCCTGTGCAGATCAGCTTTTGATTTGTTTTAGCAGCTATTAATAGACAGAAGAGTCACCAGCAGCCAACTCTCTGGAGACAGCTGGTGGTCTGCAGATCAATCCAGCAATGATGGATCTGTTCCCTGGAAGCACAGGGAGACAGCAAGGTCAACCATGCCATTTCTGTCCAACCATCCTGCTGTTGAATGCCACCTAATTGCAGGCTCATGGATCTGCATACGAAAAATACATCTATTTCACCTGGGAATGCTGACAGATCACCCACCCTGTACATGTGCTCCTGGAGCTCTTGTCATACCCACTTCTGATGACGCTCTGGGAAGAGGGTGGTGTGCATGTGCACAGGCTGGAAGGCAGAGGAGATCCACGGTCTATGAGCTGGACACTCAAGATCTGCCTCCACTGCCACTTGTTTTGTAGCCCTATAAAGTCCTACAGCATTAATGGACTGAAGGCTGAGGTTCCAGACATGTGCTTGATACCTTACCTCTTCTCTGCTTTCCTCAGTTCAGGAGTGTTCATAGCCAAAAGCTTCATTCTCTGCAGACTCTCCTCCCTGATGCTATTTAGGCCATCTGTGGGCATGCAGTCCACATACAAGTTATACAGAAGCAGTGCCTGCGTCTTCTTACGCAAGCTGTCAGCAGAAACTACTCTCTGTGCAAACACCCGGGGATCTTCAGCCAGAAACAACAGGCAAACACGCGGCACCCAGTACTGACATGGCAACAACGGGGCTCTTCCTGGGAAAGGAAAGCAAAGCTTACAGGAGTCTACAGGGAAAACGAAACTCAGAATGGCTTGGGTTTCACACAGCAGCTTTTTGATGGGCAATATAACTGGGCTGGCTTACTGGAGATCAAACTGAGGGGCTGAAGTTGAAGACGGCAAGAGGCAAGGAGCACAGAATTAGCAGTATCTCCAAGCCTTTCAAGAGGGGGTACTTCATCTTAATCTGTCCACGTTCCCCTTCAAGATGGTATTGGCCTAGGAAGACCATCATTTAACTGTTCTTGCAGGCAGAAAAGATGGGAGACAGAGAAAAAAGGAAGATGCCTCCAAAGGGAAGACCTCAAATAGGTTGTCAAATTAAGGTGTGGAGTTCTCTCCCTTGGAGGATTCTCTGGACAGGTTGAGCAGACCTGTGTCAAGAGTGGTAACAGGGAAAGGAAATAAAACGAGGTCTTGATGTCCCTCCCGTCCCCACCTAAGATGGTGTACTTCAGAGTATATGCCAGGTCCCAAAGGGCCCTACTCAAAACACACCTTCTGAAGTTACTTCTCCATTGAGGATGTGTCTCCCTTCCTCATTCCGCATCATCCCATTCTTGGTTTTATGGACCAAGTAGAGTTTTGTCTTCTTGTCGTAATCCAGAACACCAACATCAATCCACTGGTAGATTAATTTCGGGTTTTTAGGGTCCTCTGAGAGAATCAAGGATTAAAACAGACTTAGCCCATTCTCCTAGGGGACTACAGCAAAAGGACTTTCCTGATCAGAGTGGTGATGCTACATTTACTAGTTTGAAACTCGGTCAATCTCTTATGATTTCTGCTGCAATCAAGTAAATAACAAACTCAGATCATACAGCTTACTATTTCCAACTGTTTGCACACACCAGAGCCCTTTGTTTTCCTCCTCTTATCTCTGTGGGCTCCTTGTGGACCATCTTCCCACCTCCTGCTTCAGGCACTCCCACTCACTCTTTCCAGCTATAGCCTCATATTTGGGTCCTGTGTGCCCCTAACATCTCGTCTCAGCCCATACTTGGGGACCTCTCTCTTCCCAATTCCTTCACCCCTTGATCTAGGACCCCTTATGACCCACATGGGCTCTGGTGATCCCATTCCCCTTCCCCATGGGTGGTCCAGCCCTGTGTCTCCACAAGCTCTCATTCTTCTCACTGGGAGTGGGTGTAAAACCCTGTATGTTCTCCTCCAATCTATTATTTCTCCAGGTCATTCCCAGGGCTTCTAAGTCTTAAATATTCAGATCCTGTTAAAAGCTGGGAGCTGCTAACCTGACAGATATATATCAAGATCAATATAGATACAGGTCAGGATAGCGTTACATTGAGGTTGAGAAGGGATGCTATTAACCACTGGTCTGAACTACAGGAATTTGCAACAGCCCTGGCACTATACAGACATCAGCAGTCTCACCTTCCTCAGGGCCCAGGGGGGCTGACTACAGCTGCGAGCTGCACTCAGCCATCACATGCTGGCTGGCTGGGATTCCACACAGCTTCTGCTTTATGCTTAGGTTCTGCAGACAGCCCTGCCTCTGGAGGATGCTCCAGAGCTGTAGTCAATATGCATGCCAGTTCCTATGCTTTAAAGCTAGTGCACTTGTGATGATATCAGCTGCAGCCATAACTGGACATTCATACAGCTGTACCTAGTGATGCCTTCTCACTGGGAAAGCTCTGGGTGACAGGAAAACAATGTCACATCATTTAATTTGCCTCAGATTTACTACTTGGATTTTCGCTGCTGTCTGAACCTGACTTCTGACCCTGCACTTGCAGTGAATCCAGGCAGAACACACTGCATGCGAGTTAACCAACTTTATGATGATACCTACACATCAGTAAAGTGAAATTTTGACTGTACTGATTGCCAGGCACAGAAGCAGGAGGGCAAAAGGCAGAAGCTAGTACTAAACATATGGAAGCAGTCAGTCCTGGGCAGGACTGAGAGTTGACAAGACTTGCTCTGACTGCCTGAGCCGGATCAAGATGAAGTACTGCTTTCTGCTATTCAGAGCTACCTGCATCAGAATCTAAATGCTCCCTTTTCTGAACAGGCCTGAAACTGTTAACATTGTCTCACTTGAGCACTAAGTCATTCAAGCTTTACCGTGTCCAAGAACATCATCTGTAGGTAAAAGTGCTTTTCCAGGCACTGGCTTTCTCTGATGAGATCCTGGTTCCAGTCCTAGTGAGACCCACTCCTCTGGAGTTCGACAGTCATACTCCTCATCATCAAATACCTAAAAAGCCAGGAGTGAAATTAAGTCTTACTTCAGAGAGAAGAAAATACCCCACACAAAATTTTCTGAGAGGAAAATTCACACCCAGGTCCTAAATGGCTAAAAAAATGGGAAAGAGTCCCAGTGCAAGAAGTGTGCTCATCTCAGTCTTCCCCCAAACAACAGTATCTGTACCTCTAGCCCTTTCCTAGGAAGCACAGACCCTAGGAAAGACCCTCACCACCTAGAGAGATCTCATGCAATAATACTGCTGACTGCTGCATTCGGAAGGAAACATGGAACAACACCTTATCTTCGGACACACAAATGACAGTGAGGAGCACCCTCAAGGATTATTAGATCTGATGGAAGTGGCGGGCCCCCTGCAGAAGATGCTCAGCATCTTGTGGAGATCCTTCAGGGCACAAGCCTGCTCTAAAGCATTTCCTTGTTCTATTGCTTGTTGTATCAATAAAGGCCAAGTGTCCTGCAACTGTCTGAACGGCCCTGTGGTATAAGCAATGAGACAGATCACAAGTGCCAAATGCACTCTCTTACCTGTAACGGGAGGTAGATGGGAAAGAGAGGATCTCTGTTATCCTCAATTGTGGGCATATCATCAGGATCGTGGTGCCTTGGCATGAGCTGATTGGAGGCTATCCCCTTGCTGGATAAAAGCTGTGCAATATCAAAGCTGAGATATAGCCGTCTCCTCCTGTTTTGAATTGGAATGGGAAATAACCACTCAACGCACCCAGAAGGGCTCACATGCTACAACTCCACTTTCAGATCATGTATCCCTACCAGTAAAGAAGTTTTTGAACACATGGAGCTGCATACATGTCTATTTCTACCATCATTTATAGAATAAATACCTATAATGAGCATCTAGTCCAATTTATAAATTATATACACATATATACACTATGCCAATATTTATAATCTAGAGCATACACCAAAATAGAAATTAAAAACTGTGAGAAAAAGATAAACACTCTAAAAATGTATTTTCTTCCTGCATCCCAATGAACTGTCTTGTGCACCCCCCCCAATGCACATCTCCCACTTCAGAGACCACTGCCTTATAGGATAATATTTTATAGACTCATAGAATAGTTGGGGTTGGAAAGGACCTTAAGATCATCAAGTTCCAACCCCCCTGCCATGAGCACGGACACCTTGCTCTAAACCGCATTATCCAAGGCCTTGAACACTGCCAGGGATGGAGCACTCACAACCTCCCTGGGCAACCTATTCCAGGGCCTCAGCACCCTAACAGGAAAGAATTTCCTCCTTATATCCAATCTAAACTTCCCCTGTCTAAGTTTGAACCCATTACCCCTTGTCCTATCACTACAGTCCCTAATGAAGAGTCCATCCGCAGCATCCCTATAGGCCCCCTTCAGATACTGGAAGGCTGCTATGAGGTCTCCACACTAAAGGTTCTTGACATGTCAAGTCCTGAAAGCAGAAATTAACACCCTAATCTGCTCTGTTCATTCCATAATGATGTCTCTAGCCACCTTGTGGTTACCTACCTCTCTATTTCAATGCTCCGAGGGCACTGCCCTGGAAGCACTTGGTAAGGAACCTGCACTTTGGGGTTATATGATTGTACTGGGAAATCTGACACGGTGAGGTTCTCAGTGGTTGGTCCCATCACTTGCTTATCCAGCACACTTCCAAGATCCTCAGGCATCCTGAAGGTTGTGACTAAGAGACAGAGAAACGCACATCTGAAAGCACCAGCCATCACTGTGCTTTACATGTACACACACGAGAGAACTGTGCTGTCTGCTGGGTTGCCTGCAGGAGTCATTTCACTAAGTTTATGACAGAAATCAAGTAGATATCAAAGGGGACACAGAAAAAGACCTTTTTTCCTGCTAGAACATGTCCTTATGGTTTTCCAGTATCAAAGTGATGGCACAGAAAAAGCCTCCACTGAGAATTACTGTGATGCACCTTCTTAGGAGGTAGGCACTGACCTGGCCCTAAGGAGCTCTGTTCTGTTCCCAGCTTTGCTACAGACTCTACAAGATCATGGGCAAGTTACTGTCTACAGTGCATGACTTCCCTCCCTCTCAGAAAGGGGTGGGATTCCCCATGTGCTCTGGGGGGGCCCTCAGACCAAGAGTCAGTCCTAGCTATGAGGAACTCATTTAAAACAGTGCTAGAGGAATGCTGCAGGAGAGAACAAGCTGCTCAGGTCATTTTTAGGTGCTGAAGTCCCTATTCACACCTTCCTTGGGACTAACCTCTTCTCAGTTTCTGCTCAAGCAAACCTCCCACTCACATCTGCAGCGGTGTGAGAAAAAACCGACTTGAACAGCCAGCAATCTCACGACTCGGCCAAATGTTTTCAATGGGAATTGGACTGAGCAGAAAGTATACATTTCCAAGAGCTGGCTGGAATCAAACCATGTCATTTACCCCATAAATAAACCAAACTGTTCATATTGCTAAACAAGCTGAAAATAATAGAACAGCAGCAAACTGGGAATTTGAAGCTTAACCTAAATTAAGTAATTGCATGCAAGCTTTAAAAAGCACTATTCCCTAGACAGAGCTAGGCATTGACCTAAAAATAGATTTTAGTGGAGAGCTTTCCATATGGTGAACTTTCACACTCTACTGAGGATAAACTTAAGGTTCTGGCTCGTAAGCAGGTTTGCTGGAGGTCAAGCTTTGGACCCAGTCCTTCACCCTGCTCCATGTGCTTCTGCTTGCATGGTGCAACCCCTTGGTTTCAAAGTAGCTGTGCAGAGCAGCCAATAATACTGAAGCCAGACACATTTCGGGATGATCAGGTACAGAAAGGGTCCTCTAAGAGGTCATTCCCTTTACCCTTCTAAATGGTTCCTGATTCAACCCTTGTAGTGGTACTTGGTCTGCTTAGGGAGTAATGGAAATGGCCTCTGAACTGGCTCCTCTCTACTCATCTCTCTTAGGAAGGGTGCCTAGCTTGCAACAAATACAATCCAAACATTTGCATTGTCCATCCCAGTATGTACCATTTACAATAAGGTTAAGGAATTCCTAAAATGGAGGTCCTTAGCTTCATACAGATCTCTTGCTTACGGTATGCACAGAATGACCCTGGTTAATATTTGTTGTCAGGGAGCACAGCTGTTCCGATTTTGTCACCTCACTGTTGCAAAATCCATGGCCTCATCCATTATGGCTCTTTGTGCACTATCAACTATTTATGTCAATACTTAGCGTTTCATTTGCATTTACATCTCAGCTTGATAGCTTCTTCCCCCTTGAAGGAGCAGCAGATCATAAATAGAGATCTGTCTCCACTTGTTAGGGATGAGTCTAGCTTGTCAAGATTCACTTGAGGATGCAGTCATTTGTCCTCACTCATGAAAACAAATGTCACTTCCATGCACAGGAAGGTGGTAAATATAGTTACCATCTTTCTCTAAGACTAAAACTCCTCTCACATGTATGCTTTCTCCCCACCTGCTGCCAGCTATGATCCATATACCCGAGAGTGCTCAAGGGGCCAGGAGAATGCTGGCAAACTTTTGTTTTCCTATTTTTGAGCATCCATGGTACAAGCTCTTGTATGCAGGTGGGACCAGCAGCTCTGTATGCACAAAGACCCCTTGCATCTAGAGAGACTAAGCTGTTGCAGGACGCAATTGGAAGGAGAATGAATAAATGAGAGAGTACCATGATTCTAGACTCTGAATATAACTCTCACATGCAGGTCCCAGTTTAACAGGAAAGGGGCACTGATGGCTCCATATGCAATGACAACGCATAGAAACTGAGTGCTCTCCTGGCATACAGCCTGTAAGACCATAACCCCCGTAGGCAGCAACATGGTCCACCCTGAAGCCTGGGGGAAGTGCATATATGCAGGCAAAAAGCAAGCATGGTTTTACCACCCAGTCAGATCACTTTGCTCCACCTCTAAATTCACTTTTCAGAGACATTCACGTAGCTAAGTACCATTCCTGGGCACTGAGAGGAGAAGGAAAGCAAAGCACTCATTTAGCCATCAGCCTAGCTCCCAGCATACTCATTATGGCCAGCCTTAAGAGTTATGGCTCCATTTCCTGCCACATCCCATTTCCTCTCAGTATATTTACCTTTAGGGGTGTGCTGCTCGAGGTCCGCCTCTTTTAGCAAAGCCTGGTGTATTTGGGGGCCAGCACAAGCATCCTGAAATGCAGCATGTGAGGGAAGTGTCAAAGATAACAAAGCACAGTCAGAGGGTGGGTTAAAGGGGTCCAGAGAGATAGTGAGACTGTAAAACTGACTTTACCAGAGCTTTAGGGATAATTGAGACTGTGAGTAATGGTCAGAGAAGGCTCAAAGAGACAGGAACACCTGAAACTTCAGCCCAACACACCAAGAGGCAGGGGATTTGTCAGCAGAGCACATCCTGATGTCAGCTTAAGATGTGGACTGGGGCAGGCAGTCATTAGAGTTTTACTTCCACATGCCTGCCCTGCCATACTGGCATCCTAAACCTGGCTAACATCATGACAGCAATAGCATGGGCCATGAAGGAAGGCAGCACAACTACCATCAGGAAGAGCCTTATGGCTTCACTTTGTAAGAGTCAAGGTCTCGCACAAAGGCCTCTGACCAAAATGAAGGGCTAGGAGCTGGGGTGAAAGCTGTGTTTCTCTATACCAGGTGTGCTATAGGTCTTTCCACTTTAGAAGGACAGTGGTAGGAAAAGAATTGCTCTTTGCACTTACCCTGGAGATGCTGGAGGCTGCTGGAGTGAGGACTTTAGCAGAATACATCTTTTGTCTAAATGCTAAGTATTTTCTTGGCCCCTGTTTGCAGCTATTAGAAACCAACAAACTTCCTGCACTGCAGTCTAGGCATGAAGCCTCCCTCTTGGTGTCTGGAGGCCTGGGGCTCCCACCCAGAGAACTCATCAAATCCTTCTTTGCTTTATCCATCTCTGCTGGAGAACAATGCTGTGATGCAACCCTGAGCTTGCTGGAGTGGAAAACATTAAAAGCCTTTTAAATACTGTAACTTTGGCACTCCTCCACCCCCTCCCACCACACTGGGGATCGTTGACTTGCTAAGATGAGTGGGTAACAAGGTAAGTTCAATCCCCGGTTTCAATACCAAGCTTTGCTTTCATGACCTGGGGTCCGCTGGTCTCGCGTCACTGACTCAGTGATTCACTAACCCTGGGGAGAGTGTTTTGCTGTTCCAGATGGATTTTGGAGGGGATAAACCAGCAGCATACACATGAAAAGCGACTTTTCTGAAGCAGCAGGGGCTTCCTGGATCTGTGGCAGCGTTCAAAAGGCTGCCAGGAGAATGTGAGTAAACTGGGACTGCAAGAGAAATGCTGCTGCTGTACTGAAATCCCCTAAAAATCTTGTCACGCTTGACTCCAGTGCGAGTAGGCTACAGCCTAAATACTGACACAGCTACTCCCAGGCTTGAGTCTGACTCTTTCATTTCAATAATTCAGGAGAGATGGTGAAGTATCCCTAACAAAATATAGCAAGAAGGTCCCCTCTGTCCTCCTGCAGGGGGTATTTTTGCTGGTGATCGCAGCACTTCCACAATGGGAAAAGCAAGCCCAGGCAAATACCACAGCTCCATGGCTTGATCGTACAAAAGCCTTCGTGTGCTGAGAGAAACTAATTAAGAGCAGCCCTTGGACTTCTGGCACAGCAATAGTGCAACCCCTGATTTTAGGCTTGTCTAAACAGAGATGACTGCTCTAAGTAATGAGTACGGTGTGGCTCGAGTACCGCAAGCCCCTCCAGCCTCCACACGCGTGCGCCAACATGATGGACACATGCCTGCCTAGCTTAGTCCTACAAATTATGAGCCCAAGTTCTCCTTGGGATCTCTATTCCAGGTGTGACACAACTTACTCATCAATTCCTACTCAGGGCTAGACCCAGGCTCCTCATCCAGCCCTGCCTGCCTAACGGTTTGTGTCTTCCCCTTGCTGGGACCCACACATCTGCTTCACTCACTTCTGGAGGCCAACCCCATGTGGAGGTCCTCCACCTTGCCATAGCAAAGCACTAGGAAGACCTTGCCTGGTCTTGCAGGCTACAGGTGGCACAGTGCCTGTCCGGAGTCTCATCCTGATGTGGAGACACTACCACAGTGTCCCTTCCTGCCATGCCCTCTCTGCTCTGCTCCTGAACAAGTCAAAACTCTGCCTGTTCTATACCCCTGGTCAAAGAGGGCAATTCTTTCTCAATTTCACCTTGTTGCCTGTCTGCGAGAATGAATCAGGTACACACAGCAGAGAAAGCATTACATGGATGCTGAAGATAAGAGGGAATAACTGTGCTGGCTTATTGCTGCAGGTTCAAGCCAGCACACAATTTGGAGAGGTTGAATCAAAAAAGAAATCAGATAATAAATCACAGTTACCATGATGCGAATCCTTTAAGTGAAACGGAGTAAACCAACAGACTGGAGAGACCTGGGAGACAAGATCAATAATACCCCCTCCCCTGCTTCAAGCTACAAAATCTCAACTCATTCTCCTCTCAGCTTCTCTTTGGCATGGCAACTGGAACCTTATACCCTGAAGAATGAATTTGCCATGGAGGATTTTGTTTTTATTAGCTATTTTATGCTCTGGCCATATCTATTTTAGCAGCCCAGCAGGATTGATTGGTATCAGCCAAGATCCAAGGATTCCTGATGAATCACTGCTGGACTCTTTTGTGCCTGCTGCATCAGCGCAGAGAACAGCAGCAAGGCAGAACAACCCTGTGGTGGCTCTCCTGATATGTCACCTGAGCATCCTCTTCCTGGGAGCAGGGCTGAGGTGGCAATGGGACCTGGACCAGAATCCGAACCCCATCCAAGCCAAAGAAAAGCTACCTCCAGGACTCACAGTTCATCTGAACCTTTAGGGTGAGTGATGGAGCCCACTCCCAATTCTGCAGCCCTGGCAATCTCTGCCTGGAACCAAAATAACGCGGCTCCTGCTGCCGCTGACGGCCGAGTGTCTGCGATGGGGGAAGTGTGTACCCAGCCTGCCCACAGCAGGCCTAATTCTTCAATGCTCTGCTCCCTGTGTGCTCACTCACACCTCCGTAAAGCCCTTCCTGAGCACTCAAAATAAAACAAACCCCTACTCAGTGTCCAGCTCAGAAACGTCCTTCCATCTGTCACGATCTCCCAGCTGCACAAGGGAAGCTCTGGGGTTTGTAACTGCAAAAAGCTTGACACACACCACCTAAAATAAAGAAAGAAAACAGGCCTCCAAAGTTTTCCTAGCAATTCCCTAGACAGACAAGCAAAGCAGCGCATGCTAAAGCTACCCTAGAGATGGAAGAACTGCTGAACACAAAGGGAATCCTGCTCTCCTGCCACCCCAGCTGCTGGGCTGTGGCCAGGGCTTCCAGCGAGGAGACTTCCCAGAGCATGGTGGTGCTCTCATCCAGCCCCCAGGTTGGTTTAAACGATGAGAACAGAGACCCTCTCTCTTTTACTCAGCCTAGCTGCTGAGCCTAGGAGTTTACTGCACAGCAATTCACTCTTCCCCAGGCTCAAACTCCACCAACACCACCTTCTGCCTTCCCACTCGCCCCAAATGATGAGCAGTGTGTAGGCTCCAGGGCTGTCCTCCCAGTTAGGGGACCTTATGATCATCTAGTTCCAACCCCCTGCTATGGTCAGGGACACCTCACATTAGACCACATCACCCAAGACTCTGTCCAGCCTGGCCCCGAACACTGACAGGGATGGAGCATTCACCACTTCTTTGGGCAGCTTCTTCCAGTGCCTCACCACCTTCAAAGCGAATAACTTCTTCCATATATCTAACCTGAACTTCCCCTGTTTAAGCTTAAACCATGTTTGCAGTCTTCAATCCCTTCCTATTCAGAGCACTTTCCTCAGGGCAGGAGCTCCCCTTTGACAAGTTGAGGCTTTAAGGAGGGGAAAAAGGAGTTCAGCTCATTGCAAGTAGACCAGATGTCTCCTTGAAAGCAGATCCTCTGCCCACCTCAATAACCCTTTGCTCTACACTGCCCCTGTGCATCTGGGAGCATCTCCCCCCTCTCCAACATCTGCCTGGCACCAGCCATCTCAGTTTTAGCTATAATCCTCTTTGAAGATCTCTTCCTGACTGCTCAAACACCTATCCTTCAGCAGTTCAGACATGCTCCCTCACACCTGAAAAGCACGTTTCCTAGATATGCCAGGTATGTTGTACTACACTAAACTGAACTACTCAAAATGAAAGCACACTGTAACGGCACCGCTGACACATGAGGTACAACGTCTGTGTGTCATCGTGGCAAAGCTGTAATTACAATTTCTTGGTAAATTCAGGCTTTACATATCCAAGAAGTCAAACTCCCACGTGTCTTGCTCTATGTCTGCTATGAGCTTTTTGATCTGCTGCCTGTACTTCAATTCCTTGATGCAAAGCTAACAAAATGGGCTCTTTTCTTTCAAATAAGGTTCAAAAAGGCTAAAACTGCAACAGAAAAAAAAAAAGTACTTTAAAAATAATCTAACCCCTAAACAAAACTGCAGATTGAAATCTAATAGTCATTTATCTGAAATTATTTACCTGCGGATAGCCAGAAACCCAACTACTGCACTATCTGGTTGCCAACACGCCAAAGTTCTTCCTTCCTATCATTTAAGCCATATAAGCTCAAACAGGGTGATGCGCTCTCCACAAAGCACTTTAAACCTTATCCTGTGCTTCAAATTTCTTCTGTTTCAAAAAGGGAGTGGAAAGTAATGGGGTTTTACAGCAGCCCATTCCCTCCAAGGATCTGTGTGGTTCCCAAACTGATCTGCCTCTGCGTTTTTAAATGCATTCCTTTCTCAGTGGGAAAGCACCATAAAACCTCCACTAGAACCTGAGGACACAGGGGGGAACAGCAAGACTGATGGCAAGCAGCACCGTTTATTACACGGAGCACCCAATGACAAGGATCCACCACACCTTTTGGGGTTACAGCCACGGCGGGTGCTACGAGACAGCACACAAAGCACTTAGACCGTGACTCCAACAGCGTTTGTTTCATTTATGAAGCACAACAGCCTCTGTCTCTATAGGCAACCCAAGGGCAGCCACACGCTAACTCTGGAGATGGATGGGGCAGCGCAAGGCACCCGCCTCCCACCTCTCACGTCTGAGGAATCCAACCCCTGCCCATTTCCACTGTCTCGTACAGCACAAGGGGGCTCGCACCCCCGGCACCCACAGCAGCGCGGCCCCCCCGCATCCTTCCACACCTCCTGCCCTCCACCGCGGCGAGGCCCGAGCCCACCCCCCCCAGAGCCCGAACCCCCGAACCACTCCCGGCCGGGGGCCGGCGGACCTGTCCGGGCGGGGGTCAGCGGCTGGACCGGCCCGGCCCGGCTCATCCCTCCCTGGCGCCCGGCTCCGCGCTCGCTGCTACCGGGCGGAGGGGCGGGCCCAACGGACGGAGGGGGCGGCTCGGCTGGCCCGAGGGAGGTGCCGGCAGCACGGGCCGGGTGCGGCCACCCTGAGGTCACCACCGAGCATCACCACCGAGCATCACCACGGGGCCACCATCGGCCCTCACCTTACAGGGCCGCCACTCGCAGGATGACGGGGGCTCGGCCGCCCCATCACCGAGCACCTCCGGGGACAGCCCGTGCGCAAGGGAGGCGAGGGGCTGGGCTGCTCTGGTGCCACCTTCCATGCCGGCTGTCCCAGGAAGTCTGGCAGATCCCTCCTTTACACCATCCCCAAAACCACCGTAGTCAGGCAGGCTGCAGGATGTAGAGCCACACAACGGCTGGTCTCTGACCGAGCTTATGTACCCATGAAAGTCTTGATCAGCTACACCTGGGAGGTTATGTCAGCTGGGGATGTGTGACTTACCACCACTCGATATCATCATGAAGAACACATCGTGCCCTGCAGACAGAACGGTGGCACAAAATCCTGTTGGGAAGGATGGGGGGAAGTGACAAGGATTTTTAAAAAAAATAATAAAAAAATCCATCCAACCCGCCCCCCCCCAAACAAACAAAAAACCCCAACAAACCAAACCCCACAAACAAGCAAACAAACAAATCACCAACCAACCACACACCAAACTCAACATAAAAGCACTGTAAGAGTTAGAGATACAGTGTGAGAGGCAGAGAAGGAAGAGGAAAGCAGGAAGCAGATCGGACTGGAGGCTCCTGCAGGAGGGGAGCCATAGGCAGGAGCTGCTCCATAGCCCCTTTGGCCCCCCCTGCTGCTGCACAGCCTTGCAGCGCGGCAGGAACGAGTCCGAGAGAGCAGGGCTTCCTGAGCACAGGGGATCCAGGGACCATGGCCTTGCACAGGGCCAGGGGGGCAGAGAGCATGCCATGAGGAGGCAGCAGAGCCCAGGCAATGAGCTCCTCTCCCTGCATCTTGGCACTGGGTGCACAGGGCTTGGGAGTCAAGGGTGGTAGAGGCACTTGGACCATGCAAAAACGTGCGAGCAAGGGGATGCGAGGTTTGGGCAGAGGGAGGTGAGGCTGTGGCAGGCAGAGCCTCCAGGAGGAAACACAAACCCTCCAAATAAGACAGCCTCCTTGCAGCAACGCTCAGCTCTTGCCAAGGTGCTCTGCAGCCCAGCCCTGCTCAAAGCAGCAGCTGCTGGAGACATTCCCAAGTGTAGGTTCTCTGTCATACTGCTGGCCTCATTGCTCCCCTTTAGACAGGAGTGCATGCTGACCTGCCTTGAGTGGGTTTGGTATAATCGCAGCTCTCACTGGAGTCCCCTTGAGTCACATACCAATGCTCTGGCTGGGTGGAAGTGATGGTGAAGCCCCTTTGCCCTCTGCATGGGAATAATACCCATCTGTTTCACACCAGCTCCATCATCCCTGCCGCAGGCTGGGATTCACAGCAGGTCTTGCTCTCCCTGCCGTTAGTTGTGCTTCATTCTTGGCCAGGCTTTCAGAGCTCAACACAGGATGCTTCAGCGAGTCAGGAGGTGAAAGACGAGCGGTTCCAACTGGCTGGGCCTTCACAAACCCACCAGCCCAGAACAGAAAGCAGACAGGTGAGAGAGCCACCCTGCTCCCCAGCCATGGGCTGCCACGGTGATATCCTGACCTGCCTGCCTTCAGAAGGGCTGTCCCAGGGCTTGCATCCTCCACCGACACCATGTCCTGCTTCCACGGTGCTCCTTGAGGCCAGGATGGCCAGGCAGGGGGGTGTGAGGCATAGTCACTTGTAAAAAGAGGCGGCAGTTGGCACAGCTGAGCACCCCCATGCTCTCTCCTTCTCGTACCAGTCTGAGCTGAGATACTGTCCCCAGCAGGGCCACAATAAAAGGTCTTTCTCCCAACAGATCTCCTTCCTACTCCTTTTCTGCTGTGGGCTCTTTCAGGGCCACAGATCCGCCTGTAATTGCAGGTGATGCTTAGCTCCCCAAAAAACATTTGTCCAAGAAGAGGTTCCCGAGTCCCTGCTGAAACAGGCAGATCAGTGACTTAACATAGGAGTTTCCTTACTGCAAGGCTGTTTTGGGAGGAGAAAAGCAGAGCTCGCCACTGTTTCAGCTGCGATAGAGCTAATTTTCTTCTTAGTTAAACAATTATGCCCATCCAAGTGAGCCGGACCACTGGTGCAGTGAAAGCATGCACAGGGGTTAGCAGCCTGGACTCACAGTGAGGCCTCTCATCTCACCCACTTATCAAGCACGAGAATCAAAACAGTTTCAGTAGGTGTTAGGATGTGAGCTGGCACTGGGAAATAGGACATGTGCTAATGGTTCATTCCTGGCTGAAGAGCCCAGCATCCCTCTTTTATTGTCCATGAGCTGTTGCAGCCACCTTTCATGCTATCCACTTGCACCCCTTTAGATCTCATGCATCTATCCCAAACCAGTAGCTCAGGAAACACCATTACCAGTTAAACACAGCAGAGCTCACTTCTACAGGGAGCAGCCTTACTTTGGCTATGGGAGGAATAATAAAATACCAAAAACCCCCAACTTTGTGGACCTCAGAGATGGTGCACGGGCTGTTTGGTTTCATCACTTGCACCTACCCGATGTGGGTGGCAGGCCCTTCAGATTTAGCAGTGTTTCCATACCCACCCCACACACATTTTGCTGAAGGTGCAAATGATCCTCCAAGCACAAGGCCACTGAAGAATAAGGCCCCAGATTTCTGTCTCCACACCTACATGTGTTCCCACACACAAGATACAGCATTAATCTAGAGTAACACACCGCACGTTGACAACGCTAACAGTACGTTTGACTGAAACTCCTTAGGCTTGAACCTCAGCATGCAAACCCACAATGCAGGGAGAGTCAGGACAAGGTCTGGCTTTATGCTGCCTGCTCCCTTCTCTTGAAGAGGCAGTTTGATTCTGGGAAGGGGGAGCCAGGTTCACCTTATATTCCTGCTCCTTTCAACAGCGCACTCAGCACAAGGCTGTTACCTTGAATTTAGCCAGGCTGGGACTGGAAGAGCCAGCAGCAGATTCTGTCCTTTGCAAGCACAGTTTTCACTGCAGCCTCAAAACCAAAGGAGACTGACCCAGGGAGTGACATTGGTGTTGATGAGCTTTCACCCCTGTGCGTTCTTCCACAGTCGGGATCACACCATCAGTCCGGCCAGAAGGCTTCCCCAAGGGACATGCAGGCAGAGGTTGCTTCTCCGAGGAAGGTGTGGAGCAAGCATGGGGCTGGCCAAAGCAGGAAGATGACAGTGAGGATTCCCAAGGCCAAGCCCGAGCAGGCAGGGAGCGGTGATGATGAAAAAGCTGAGCAAGCCTCAGTGAGGAGATCTCAGCAGTGGTGGGCAGAGAAGCTGGCAGCAGGCATTTCTTACACAACTGATTCAATGGAATTGGCCAGAACGGTCTCAAATGCAGCTCTGGCATGTTCTGCATAGGGCTGTGGGTAGAAAGAACCTGTCCCCCATCGGCAAGCTGGGAGATTTTTCCTAGAGGAGTCTTCTTCTTTAGAGGGACCTTGATTTTAGAAAAGGCGAGTGGCAGAGATGCTCCCAAACCCCCTGGGGTTAGACCCTTAGGTACCTCAGAAGCCTCAGGCAGGTAAATGGCCAGATGTCATGCAGCCTGTCATGTGCTCACAGGAGGCTTTGAGCTCTGTAGCTCCCCCAACAAATACGGTACAGGCACTTCCCCATCTTCCTAGGAGAAAGCATCAAAATGGAGCTGTCCGTCTAACCACTGGTACTCAGGAGCATAAGGGTAGGCTGCTGTAGCCTTGCTCTTGCTGAGAGGGGGCTGTTGACCTCTGGAACACGAGTCATCCCATGTAAGAGTACCAGGGCCAGCCTCACAAGGAAGCCAGTATACCCCCAGTCTGCACTGGGTAGGATGACATCTCCTGGCACTCCTCCAAAAGTACAGACTCACATATAAACACTCTTGAAGCACGCAAAACACTGAGGATGCTATAGATAGAGCCTGCTCTCTTCCAGGAAATGTATCACCCAACCCCGGTGAAAACAACCCTAAAAGAACTGCAAAACATCTCTGAAGAGCTACGAGCAGTCTTGCAACTCAGGCGTTCCCAGACAACATACAGGGAGCTGAGGTCCTCAGCCAATTCCTTCTGCATGCTTCCGGGAGTTCAGGGGGACATTTGGGGGTTCTTATAATAGGAACAGAAGAAATTACTTCCCCTTCTTACAAAGGCTGGAGATTTTCCCTGATGCTTCCAGATGAGCATCAAGCTTTTCATGGGAAAGGCAGCAACACCTCGGCTCCCTTCCATAGGGGCACTCGCTGGAGGGCATAGGGAGCTCTGGCTCAGATTTGTCATACGGAACAGACCATTAGGCTCAATGGTTTATGTCCTTTCAGCAGGTAAGCATCAAAAGAATCTATTTTGAGGAAAAATAAACAAACAAATCTGTCCTTTGCTGACAAACAGTAACAGATTCCTGCAAAAAGCCTTTCTTCCAACCGACTGGCTTTTCATCAAGGAATCCCTAACCTCTTCCGATTCTTTCCCCACTAGATAGCATATGCCAAAAGCTGGGCTGGATCCTCACCTGAACACCACATTTCAGAAGCTGTACAGGGCAGTGTCTGGCTGAACACCATAACAAAATCAAAGCATGTCTTTGTGCCAGGCCTTAGAAAAAGCATACACCATCAGAAGCAGAGGTTCAAGCATGCCAATATGACAGAGCAACATCTTTCCAGGTGAGAGGACAACTCAACATTTTGGGGTTTAGAACAGCTTCAAAACATGCCTTCTTGACATTTGTCCATGGGCTGATTTATTGCACTGGGTGCCGGCCTGACTTCCTGCCATCAGTAACACAGCACCATCGATATCTGGGCATTTATATCATTTATCTGGCTGGTTCATCTACTCTTGAAGTACCTTCTCACTTAGCAGTGACTATTCCCCATAAAGAGCCCTCTCAAACACAGAGAAACCATTAAAAACTAGCTATTGAAAGCAAAAAAACCCAAGTGGTTTTTTGCTGTTTTCCATCTGGTTTTTGCATGCAGCTGATTATGTAGCAATGTAAAGATGAATGCGAATACAAATGTGCAACCAGAAGAGCTGAGTTTGGGTGCGACCTTGTGTTGCAAGTCAGCATGCCCACCTCACACTCAATGTAAAGGGAATTACTGGTGTGTTTGTCTCCCAAAGCAAGGCAGCGTTCCTGGGGATCTCAGCAGGAAGGAGATTCCTGAAGCTGAAGACTGAGCTTCCTCTCCTCAACAGAAACCTCTCCCATTTAATGATTACCAAATCTTTTGTCTCAGAGCTCAGAGGAAGCAAAACCCGAAGGAAGCCATGGTTGTAGCATAGACAAATGAGAGCAACTGGGCCATCAAGTCAGAAGAACTATAGATTCAAATGTGTATCATCATCCTGCTAATTTCCAGCTCTCCCCCTGCTCCCTCCTCTGCTGACACTCCAGTCCCCACTTCAATACCTGCCAGGTCCTTTTAGAGAGCTGACATTTCCATTCCTGACATTTTCTGCAGCTCCATCTGGGAATTAATGGCCGGATATCAGCAGCGATGGGGCCGTTTATCATAATTAGTCTCATGAAGCCACTAAGCATCCAACTATTTTTCATCAGCGCTGAGGAAATAAACTGCAGAATCCAGCAGACGAGACGGACGATTTCTTTATTGATTGATTGATTTTGGTCTGTCAGGATGCAGCTTTGAAGTTGGCCGAGATGAGCAATCTGGGAGGCAATGACGACAGCAGGGCTGGCTCACCTTGGGTGCACAAGCAGCAGAGAAGAAGCTCCCAAACCCCCTGGGACAGTGAGGAGGCTTTGGTTATCCTATAGCTGCTCTAGCCTCCTCCTGATAGGAAACAAGTTGGGGACAAGCTCAGGAAGAGACAGGCACAAGCCACACGATGGCATCATGAATGAAAGCCATCTCCAGGCATGCCTTTTCTTCCCCATCAGGAGGGTGCTGTTCACCTTACAGGAGGTGGCACCTGGACCAGCAGCAACAGGACTGTCATTTGGCTCAGGTGTGCCAGGTTGTCCTTGGACCTTAATGCTGAAATGAGGATGCTGCAGACAGCACATCTGTCACCTTCCAGAGGTGCCTGGGAGCAGGTAAAGCTGTTCCCTTGTCACCCTATGTGGAGCAGCGTGAAGTACTAGATAGTTCTTTCCTTCCCCAGAGGATCAAAAGAGAATGCTGAGGAGGCAATGTTTTATAAGCAAAATATCAGCCCCATTGGAATGGCTGGGGCTCACCACCATGCACCTTCTCTGGCAGAGATAAGGTGCACCCTGTCACAGCTAGTGCTTGCTGTGCTCTCAGTCTTACTTTTTAGGGGCTAATGCAGTACATTGGCTGCGTTTCTGGGAGCTTGGGTACTCAAGGAACTCCGCTCCTCTGGGGTTAGCTGGACACTGAGCTGCTGAGATCCACCAGACGTTGTTATCCATCCTGGTGGCCACTGATCTGGGCAAGGAGGCTGTGCTGATCTCAGTAACTTCTCTATCACCTTGCAAGTACCACTCTGCATGGCTCGTAGCCTGCGGTTAGAGCACCTCTGCCTGCAGCTCCTCTCTGTATAAGTAAGAAATGAGGATTACGAGCCTGTGTGGAGCCTCTGCCTGGAATGAGCCATGAAGGCATTCTGGGCTGTGCTGCTTTTCCTTCTATCCCCAGGAAAATCCACAAACCTTGCCACAACCCATAAGCCTGAGGGCTCACCTGCAGCAGACCCACCCCCTCTCCTGCAAGGCTGATTATCAAGGGCTTTCCATCCCGAGGTTTGCTATGCAAACATTAAACATTTGTGTTTAAATATTACACTCTTCTGCTGATGCGAAGCCAGTAATTACAGCCAGATGGGACCGGGCTCACAGGCAGACACAGGGCCCACACACTGCTGGATGGTGGCTTTTGTTCTTTGCAAAGCCATGTGGCTGACCACCAGCAGGGGTATCAGAAAAGCTGGGTGTAATTAAAAACAGTAATAAAAGAAGTCTTCTAAATAGATCCTGCAACGTATTCCAGGTGAGCGCTAAGCGTTCCTGGCTGCAGTGCCTGGCAGCCTCAACGCTATACCTGGGACATGATCCAAGCCAGCGTGCTTGCGCCATGCATCCCTCCAGGCACAGCAATGACATACACTAATTTGATGCTAGCACCTCCTACAGCACCAACACTGATCCCACAGAGCCTTCCTCAGCTGAGTGAGACCTCTTTTGGCACAGGAGGCTAACCCAGCCTGTACTCCAGTCCATCAAAGTGGCCCCTACAAGCGTGTTGCAGTCGCAGGGCCACCACACCACCAGCGCAAGCTTACAACTGCTGCTGCCTCCTCACCTGCTTAGTTGAGAGATCATCTTCATTTCAGATGCCTGCACGCATTTCTGCTTGTGTGAGCTGCCCAGAGGAGGAAATCCTGCACTTCCTGCTGCCTGCAACATTCCAGGTTTGATTCTGTTCAAGGCAAAATAAATACATGGCAGCAAATAGTGCATTTTCCCCCCTGAAAAATAACCCATATTCACATTCAACATCTAAGGCTTCTTTTAGTATATAATCCTCTTCCCCATTGCCTTGCCCCTACACAGCAGACCCAAAAGGTAAGCAGGAGCATACCGGTTTAAGCAAATACCTGAATGCTTGTCTTACTCATCACCTGCATTGCATTTATATATATATATATACACATATATAGACATACTGCACTTTCTGCTGCCTGCAAGATTGCAGGTTTGATTCTGTTCAAGGCAAAACAAATACATGGCAGCAAATAGCACATTTTTCCCCCTGAAAAATAACCCATATTCACATACAACATCTAAGGCTTGTTTTAGTATATAATCCTCCTCCCCATTGCCTCTCCCCTACACAGCAGACCCAAAAGGTAAGCAGGAACATACCGGTTTAAGCAAATACCTGAACACTTGTCTTACTCATCACCTGCATTGCATTCATATATATATAGACATACACAGAGAGCAGCAAACATCCAGTAAGCAATACCTACCTACCCCACAAACCTAATTGAGCACTTGTGTTCTAGCAGCTACAGCAATACACACAACCACCACCATTTGATGCCTGAAAAAACTAGAGCAAGCAGCTCATGCACAGTTTAAGTAGCCCTGGTAAAGGAGCTGCAGGTGATGCCACTGAGGAGAAATGAGCTATAAAGGCTACAACCCTTTCCCTGCAAATCAGTTTAATATCTATGTTCTTCTTTCCTCCTCTTTGTTATGAATATTCTGGCATCCTTTCAGGATGCTCCCAAGGTAAGTGTTAGAAAGTCAGAGCTTGGTCTCCTGCCTAAGCAACCAGTTATGTTTAATACTCTGGGACAGCTGCTGAGGTGTGTTCTCTATTATAACAGTCAGCATTGTATCTCTACCTGCTCATGATCCCGGTGTAAGAGGTGCCTTACAGCCAGCCTGACGGACAGGAGCCAGTGGCTCTGGTTTCAAGGGGAAGAAAGAGGGAAAGGAGCAAACACAGGCAGCAAAACAAAACAAAAAGAGGCTGTCTAGGAGATGTAATAGAAATCATTGTTTTGTGAGACACGGCCGAGCCAGAGCAAACATATGCTGTAATCTGAGACCCGTGCCAAGCCCTGATAGGTTTCCCTATCGAGGAAATCAGGATCAGCCTTGGTGAGAGGCCGAGAAGGGGAGCAGGTAACACACATGGAGAGACAGGAAGCTCTGATGCAGTCCTCTAGGAGCCTGTGCCAAAGCTCCTGAGCCCCATTCTCTGAGCTTTGGCTCTTTCTCTGGCTAACCAGAACCTTGTGGCTGTATGATGTGCATTCATGTTTCATTTGCTACCCTGATCTCACGTGTCTGCCACCTCTCTTGCTTCTCCCTCTTCCTGTGCTTTATGGGCTTCTAACTTCCTCATTCTTCATCAGGGACCATAGGTAGAGCTTCCAAAGAAGCTTATTTCTGCTGTCATATGCATCAGGAGGGTGTTACGGGAAGGGAAAGACAGGACTCAATGCCTCTCCCTTTCTGCACCCAAGAAGCAGAGCTTTGGCATACCGTTACCAACCCTTGTTTCTGCAGTAACCTTATCCAGCGCTGCATGGGTCTGTGGAGGCTGTGTTGTACTACTGTTGCCTTAATGAATAATGGATTCCCTTCCACTTTCCCTCTCCTCTTCCCTGTTAGATCCCATTTCATGTTGGGCATGCCTGGTATGTTTGCTGTGTCCCCTGGGAACACTGGTTCCCAGCTCCACTTCCCCCTCTTCCCAAGATACAAGCATTATGCAAGAGAGCACCAAGGATAATTCAGGTGGTTATCAGCAGGGGCATGAGCAGGATCTACCTGTTGGGTTTTGTTTAAGGTATTTCTGTTGTTTCCAATGAGGCTGTGCAGCTCATATTGTCAAAGCCTGAAGGCTTTAGTGGCCCTGACCAGCCTCACCTAGGCTGTCCTTGCAACACGCTCTGCTATAGCAGCACCAGTTAAACTCAGACCTAGACCCCCTGTTCTTGCATGAGCTACCTTATAGGTGTATCCATCTCCAGTTGTGTCTCTGACCCTGCCTTCTGCACAGACTTAAGACCCACGTGTAGCCTTATCTCCAGGTCTGTCTCTGGCCCTTGTGCTCCTAACAGGGCTCTGTGGATGGACTCTGGAGCTGGCTCCATCAGAAGCTCTTGTTCTTCCCGTCCCTGTGAAATATACTCGAATCTGGCCAAAATGGCAAAAAAGAACAGTATGGGTGCCTATTGCAGAACGAAACATGCATGCAAGTTACCCAAAGGCCAGTCTGCTTGCAGCATGAGAAATGCTATTTCAACGTCATTTGCACAGAGCTTAGTTATTTTATGACACCTGATTTTTAATTTTAATGTGAATGACACAGTTGAGCCGCTTTCCTGAGGACCCCTGCTCATCCCACTCTCAGGACAGACATTGCATGCTTAGCACAGAGTCCTGCACTGTTCTGTTTCCATTGTGTTGTTCAGTTCATGAAGCCTTAGGCAGGATTTACTGCACATTATTCAATCTCTGCTAGAGAGGTAAGATTATTAGTCTCCTAAAAAGCTTTTCAATTGAGTTCACTAAAATAGCTGAATGTTCTGAAACTGTTAATGATTTTAGCTTAGCAGCTCCCCTGCCTGAGGACGGGTCTGTGCTGTGGCTGCTTTACTGAGGACAAAACTGCAGCCCGGAAGGGCTAAAGGGATGGGATCTCTGGGGCCCTGCATGGACATACCTCAGGTGGGATGTTACAGAGAAGTGTAGCAGCTTCCCTTCAAGACAGGGGTCTTAAAGCCCCATGGAAAACGAAGATCACACCAGTGTGGAACGAACTGCATAACCAAGCTATAGCATGAGGAGCAGCTCTGAGCCACCACACCACCTTTATGTGCTCACTGGTCATTTCCTGCAGCCCAGAACCAAAGAGCGTATCCAAATTAAAAGAGACCAAATTGTCCAAACCTGGATCTAGGCACTTGGTGGGAGTGAGAGTTGAAAACAAAACACCTCAAGGGTCAAGCTTGGGTAGCACGGAGCATCTGGCATTTGTCCTCCTGGCCCTGGGACTGGAGACATGTAGCCTTCATCCCACAGGTGGTGGCTAATCCCTGCTATCCACAGCCGCTTCCATAATCCCTGGCGGCACTAACCTGCTTCTCTGTACCCAAGGAACCTTTTGTCATGGGAGCAGAGACCACTGCAGGGACTCTCTTCCTGATTACCCCTAGGAGGGGGATTTGGCTTTTGTCTGAGCAAATGCTTTCCTGATTCAGCATGGGAGTGGGGGAACATGACACACGTCTCAGGAATCAAATCCATTGCTGGAACTGAAAAGATCCCCGTCCCCAAGATGCTGATGCACGGTGTCAAACGGGGTGGGGGGAGGAAGAAAGGAGGGTGGACAGAAAGGGTTTGCTGAGCAGACCAAAGGCAGGTCTGAGTTTCACCCGGCACAGATGACAGCGGAGCCTCCCTCCCTGTCTGCTTCCCTCCCTCCCTCTCTCCCAGCCCTTCTCTCTTCTGAACACAAGCTGCAAGTCCCTGGGAGGCCCCTAATCTGCTTTGCTGTACAAAAGGCCCAGTCTACTGGCTTTCCTTTTCTTTTCCCCTCTTTAAAGTTGAAGTGGGGATCGGTTTCCAGGCACCAAGGTAGGGAGGGGAAAGGAACGGGGCACAAGCGGTTGCTCTGCTAAAGAGATTCTTCGGAAGGCAAGGGCACAGGTGTCTTCAGGTGGGATGGAAACACAGGGGCTTTGGGGTTGTCAGAATCCTTGCTTTCTAATTACTTTTTCTGGTGTGCTTTGGTATCACTTATTCCCGTGCCAACATCACCCATTATTTTATCCGCCTTTTCTTCCTCCCACGTGCTGTTTTCACCCCCCTGATTAATAAACCAGCGGAGAAGATAACTCCTTCCAGCCTTTGTGTTACTTGTCAAATAGGATCTCCATTCTCCTGCTCACCCTCAGAGACTCTTTCTGCATTGCTTCTGGTGTGAATTCAGCCTACCTGCCCAGCACTGCTGCCGGTGCTAGGCCAGGTCTTGTCAGTACTGTGCAAACACTATTAATAAGCTTCTTCTTCTTGGAAATATCCCAAGCCCCTTGGGTCTCGTTCGCCTTTTTTGTGCCTTTAGCTCATTGGTGCTTTATAATCACCCGTGACTGCTACAACGGAGTTCACCTCCTCAGTCCTGTCCAACTGACACACTGCCTGTCTAGCATGAGCAATCCCCAACCCTGTGATTAGTCTTGCATTTCGTGCTGGTGAATTTCAACTCCTTCCTGCGTCTCCATCCTCAAGGTTGTCTGCTGCTTTCTGTTTGATCTCCCATCTCCTCTGCATTCACAATGCCTCCCCAGTCTGCGTCATGAGCTGGCTGCACCTAAGCGCTTCCACTCCTTACGACAACATCATTCATGGAGGGAATAAACAAGATCGATCCCAGGATTGATCTGGGAGAAACTCCAGTGGTGAGCTCTGTCCAGAGGAACAGCTTCTGCCCCCAACTTCTATTTCTTCCTCCAATCCCATCATCTTCAGTTTAATTAGTAATGTCCCAGTTACTCCATTGAGCACAGCTTGCTGCATGTGCCTAGAAATATGTCTAGATAAACGGAGAGGAGCAGGCTGACTCGGTTGAATGCTTTCCATGGCATGCTGAGATGGTTTTCCTCCAGCCATTTAACCATGCTGGTCTGCAAGTCTTGTTCCAGGGCTTTGCATGCTACTGACCTATCCTACAAACTTCCCAAGCCCACAAACAACAAAGGAAGAATGGGTATTACATTCACAATCTCTAGTGTGGTGCTTTCTCTTCTACGAGAAGAGAAACTACACCAGCAGTTTGGCACATTATTTTGTTTGGAAGCCACAGATATGTGCTTGTCCTGGCTGCAGTGCATCAGTGCATCTGACTGTTGTCTTTTATTATGTTATACCATTCCACCTTTATACTGTCATCCTCTATCTTGCATGTTGACCCTACACCCAGCACTGTCATCGCCTTCAGGTTGGTTGGAGGCCACATCATAAGCATCCTTGACACTCAGTAAACCTACCATGTTGAGCTGATGCCTGAATAGTATTTTCCCCTGTGTCATAGTATCCTTTATAAGGCTTATCTCAGCTCAGCTTACCATGTTATCCTTGCTGCTTCCAGGTCTCTAAAGTAGCATCCCTCTTGTCACCAAAACTGGTAGAGGAGTACATAGATCCAGTTAGAACTGGATTTCCCATAGCTAAACTCTTCCTTGTTAATGTGAGGCAAGCACATCTCAGATCTAGTCCTCAATTAGGGGCTCAGACAGATTTAAGGTCTTACATTCGCTTTGCTAAGTGACATGCCAGGAGGACCTGGCAGTCCTGCTTCTTCTGACTCTCAGGCTTTGGGTCCCAGATGTTCCTACTGCAATCCAGGCCTGTCACAGGCAACTTTAATGCAACCTGGGGATGGACCAGGTCCTCTCTAGTGGGGACAATGCTAGACCTGGGAGTCTGCAGCCTTCACTGGGAAGGGAAATAACAAAGTGTGTTCTGATTAAATTGTAAAACCTTCTCTATCAGGCTACTGAAAACCAGCTTTCCCCAGTTGAATTGAACCTGCTGGGGCACTGGGATCCCTGAGCAGGAAGAAGGGGGTAAATCCATCCTCAGTGAACAGAGGAGTGAGCAGGCTCTTTGTGTTGCAGTGGAGGCTGGGACAGAGTCCATGTCCTGTAATGGGCAGGTGGGATGGACCCGCTGGAGGGTTACCACTGTGTTAACCTCTGCAGGAGAGCCCCTCAGCATCGCTTTGCTCCCTGCATCTCCCAGGATGCTGCCAGCTGTCTGGGTACGTGGCTTCCCTGGAGACCCTGTCGGTTGCTCCCAACTCACCTGCCCTGCTGCGAACACCAAAGGGGAAGCCGGAGCCTCACCACCCTGCCCTCTAAAGCCTCTGTCTTGTGGTGGAAATAAATTGCCTCAGATTCCTGTAACTCAGGCAGAAAACCCAGGCCCCTTGCTGATAAAACCAGGCGGCCTGGACAGCGTTGCCCTGGCAACCTGCACTTTCTTCCCCATCCTTTTGTTCGGCCTCGGACCCAGACTTTTGTACCCAGCCATAATGGGGCCAGACTCTCGGGATGTTTACGGGGTGAGGTGAGAGGAATTTCATTCAGCTGCGTCTTGCTTGGCCCGTCTCCTTCCGCAGGGCGAGGGAGGAATGTTATTGACCAAGGCCCCATGCAGCGACATAGGCACTAAAGAAAAGCACTTTAGACTTTCGGGCAAAGAAAAGAAATTCCTGCCCTCCCCCATGCAAACATACCCCCTCTGCCCCAACGCGCCTTTTGTTCCCTTATTTCTCTTTTTGTAGCTCCCCTGCTCACCCACTCCTGCCTACAGCTGCTCTCACCGGGCACAAACAAAACCCTTTAGCATGCCCTGTGTGCTTGCCAGCTCTGGGCTGTGAGACGTTCAGTCCTCCTGGACCACCATCCTCCGAGGCTCCTTGCCAATAAAACGGGGCTGTGGGGGCACTGAGTCTGCAGGAGCAGCTGAGGCAGGGGCATGGAGCTGCCAAGCACAGCAGAGAGCTGGAGCAGGACCCCCAGCCTGCTCTGAGACCCTGCCATGCTCAATCCAGGACCCTCTGGTTCAGGCTGGAAAGGGTTAAGCACATCAGGTCCAACTGCCTGCTGAGAAGACAAAAGACTGCCTTGACATCCAATATTGAAGCTCCCAGGGACACCACTGAGGAATTCCCATTAGCTGGTGTTTGTGGAAAGCTTTATATCAAGTGCAGAGGACAGCCAGTTTGCGTTCCTCGTGCCAGTCACTGGGAGAGCAGCAGCACCTTCTCAGTGCTACGTTGCAGGGCAGAAGCAATGCAGGTGCAGTGGCTTGTGCCTTTGTCAAAGGAATGTCTTTTGCCTTGTGCCCCTGCACTGCTGAGCAGCCCCAATAGCAGCCAAAACCCATAGAGAAATTTCCCTGACTTGACCTAACCTGTGCCTGGGTTTAGGTAGCTCCTTTCAGAGGTGGACCCCATAGCATCACTCTTTTCCTCACCTTCAGACCTTGTAGTGTCTTAGGAGAAGACTAATAAGTTCATGGTTTGGGCAGAAGACTTTGAGGACCTGTTACTGACAAAGCAATGCTGTTTTCAGTGTACTCTGCCCCACGCTGCTCTGTTTTTAGGGCAACTGTGCAAAGCAAAAGGCATAGGCAGAGATGGGATGCGGGGCAGAATGGGGCCTGGGTTTCCTTCAGTTCTGCTGTGGGCATAAACAGGAAACAAAGCCCAAGTCAGTGTTGTTTGGCTGAGCACGGGTGCATTGAGAAGTGAGTAGCTCCTGCTGTGGGCAGCATCCCTCGACTGTCCTCCTTCAGTACTCAGCCGTTCTGGGGGACTCCCCCCTACCTGATCTAGCATCAGAGAAGAGCCTTCAGCTCTTGGCAGGGACACTGAGTGTCTTAGGGGTGGTGAGAGGCACTGCTGGAAGCTTATCTTTAGCCCCAAATGGATTTATATGCTATTGCTCTCTCCTGGTTGGATTATCTGAAGTCTAATTAAAAGTGAGCTCAGGCATTGTAGCCTTTCACTTCAGTTGGAGGAAAGCAAGAAGTTGGAGGAAAAGGACCTGGACACGTGTTTTCATAGCACTTGTCTTTGAGACTCCTACTCTTCCGTCACGTCTAGTTGAGTACAATGAATCAGCTGGTAGAGCTAAAAAGTGATTAGTGATCTGGGCAGGGGAGAGAAGAGGCAGAACAGACAATTGGAGACCACAGACACCTTGTTCTGGGACTAGTGCCAGCAAAACCCAAAGCCCAGAGCATGCCCACTTGGCTCTTGGCAAAGGACTGTCGCACTGGCACCAGTTCAGTATGGCTCGCCTCGAAGGAATGAAACCCCAGCTATAAAGTAAGCTGGGAACCAAGTGGAAGCAAAACGCACACCAGCCATGAATAATGGGACAAATGTGTCAATGCAAACAGAAACCCGCAGTAGCCCTTCCTTCCCATCATCCAGTCTTGGCAAGGTCTTGCCAAGAGCTGCTGCTAAGGCAAATCTTCCTGGATCAAACAGAGTATGCCTGCAGGCATAATCCCTGAGCTGGGTTTGACATATGTGTTTCAGGGGTTAGTGATTGTGCTGCAGTGAGGGATCATGCACAGACCTGGAGGGAGGCACTCTCGCATGGCTCTTCCATACCTGCACCTCCCTCACACCGCTCTGCTGACCCCTCAGGTTTGGATGGGTTACCTGAGCAGTGATTTACCTTTTCAAAAGGCGCAGAGCTGCAGATTTCATCATGTGTTTTGAAGTGCTTGGAAATGGCTTCTGAGACATGAAGCCATACTGAAGAAGTCCGTTCTCTTGCATTTTAAAGCATTAGCATCTGTGTTTCTTATGTTTCCTCCTTGTGGGACTGAGTGGGGCTCAGGGCAGGCAGGAGGAAGCAGGCTCAGGTATACTCACCAATAGATCTCTATTAGGAAGTGCAGTGGAAGAAAACTGCTTCTGGACAAGAAGAAGGAATGAGAAGTGAAGTTCTCACCACTGGTGGGAACAGAGCTCTTGGAAGGATGGGAGGAGGCAAGAAAAGCTGAGGAGGAAGAGCAAAGGCTGAGACAAGGATCCTTAAAGCACAAAAGGGAGGGAAAGGAAGCAGTTCTGTTAGGGAAGGTTTTAAGGCACAGGGAGAAGTGACATAGTGCGCAATCTGGTAAGTGGCCCTGTGAGCTTTCCTCTATTTACCCAGTAATAGCCCAGGGGCCCAGGCAATGGTAGGGAGAAGGATGTCAGCTTCCAGCTACCCCTTTCCTTCCATGTGCCACACAGCCCAGCAGAATGGCTCTCCAGTAATCGTCTAGAGACATCCAGAGAGGTGATTCCTCTTCAGAAATGTGGGCTGCTCCATCTGAGGCTTTGTCTGAAAGAGAAGATGTGTTTGAGCAAGCCTCTGCGTTGTAGCAGCCTCTCCCTTCCCTCTGATGATATGAAGAGCCTCACTGAAGAGTTCAGCAGTAGGCTCCTAATCCTTTAAACAGCAGAAAGTAATTTCACCCAGAGTTACTGGTCAAAAGTTACTTGCTCCTCTGCCTGGAAATACAGCAGAGGGGTTGATCCTAGATCATCCAGACCAGGTTCCAGCCCAGGCCACTCTGGGAAAGAACACTGTGTAGTAGCTGGTCTTGGGACCTGCAGCATCAAGGCAAGAGCATCACAGCCCTGTAGAAAACACTCCCTCCAGACCCCATCCCAGCTCTTTCAGGTACCTTGTGGGCTGCTTCTCACCCTCACAAAGAAGGTCTGTGAAGTAGGGATGCCCCGCAGAGGAGGGGGGCTGCAGGGACCTCTGTGCATGGAGGGACATGGGCAGCAAATCTCTGCTTAGGTGACCCTGCATCCCCCACACACGCTGCCTTAGTCACTCACTGCACCCAGCCTCATCCCATAGAAGTATGTTTTGTTTGTACATGGTTCACAGCCTCCAGGGCGCTGCGTTCGAGGTCTCAGTGAGGGGATGCGGTGCAGTGGCTTCAAATGCTGCATCCAACAGCAGCTGAGCACTGGACATCTGAATTGCAGGAGTGGGAATTGCGGCAGGCTGGCACATGAGAATTTCTGCTGCTAATGTCTTGTCAAGTCATGTGGGCTTAACCTGTCAGGCAGAGCAAGAAGCGGTAGAGACAGAGTACCAGTTAATAGGCATTAGGCCATACAAATCAGCAGGAAACCCATTTATCTCCAGCCACCCACAGCCCATACTGATGTAGCCTTGGGTATTTTCTGTTTTCAGCAGTGTGTTGGTGGAAACAAAAGCATGTCCCTTCTGAACCCATTTGAGCAAGAAGAATGAGGTACAGTAGAGGCTCCTGGGGAGGCTTCTTTTATCAGAGATGCTGGTGTCAAGGAGGTGGAAAAGACACCAATAAGGCATAAATGTTGCATTAAATTTGGGGCTGTCAGGGATGCCTCAGATGGGACGGGGATGTCACTGAATTCCCTCTTGCCTTGGTGCAGGTGGGTTTGTCCTGTCAGTGCCATGGAGGTGTTAGCTGTAATGCAGCTCCCCTTTTTAGTGGCATATGAGGGACAGTTCGCCACTGTCTTCCTGCATCCAGCCATGCTCAGGGGTCACCAAAAGAGGCTTAGGTGCAAATGTACAAGATAGTTCTTCTCCATGGGGCCTGTGGCAGATGTTCAGCACTGCCAAAGCTTTTATAAATATGATGAAGTCAAATGGGGTTTTATCTCCTGTTTCAAATGTTAGGTACTTTGATGCACATAAACCACCTTGGATTATCTGTAAGTAAGAGACTTTTGTATGGAAATATTTCCTTGGGATCATTTCTAGCGAGAAAGACAGAGATCTTTCATCTGAAGCTCCCTTTTAAATCCCAATCCATAACCTCAATTTTCAGATCAATGTAAAAAAAAAAGGAAAAAAAAAAAAGAGAAAAGATGTTAAAAAATCTATCAAATGATTTTCTTCCTGCTTTCTTCTGACAATGCTTTCCTCAGCACTCCTCCTCCCAGCCCGTTACCTGGAGGAGCAGTACAGGGTGCTCCAGGGTGACAGGAGACAATCTGATTACAGCAGTGCTGAGCTCTGAGCGCCCTCGGTTCCTGCCTCAACCTGCATGGCAGCTGTGTGTGTGTGTGTGTCCCCCAAAGGTGGACATGCATTGCTTTGGTGGGTGGCAGGAGACGGAGGTGCTTTTGGAGTAAAAGGCTAATTGTCCGTGTCGTTATTAATGAGCTTGAGTTGTGTCACTGCAGCAACAGAAAAAATAGGGACAAAAAGAAAAAACCAGCTGAATAAATTCCTAGATTTGCTTTTTCTGTCTGAAGAAAGGAGATAAAAATATAAAGGGGCTCAAACAAATGGAAAACACATCAAGACAAAGCAGAAACAGTGTCAACTTTCCAGCAAATTACACACTTGGCGTTTAGAGACCACAACTTTGATTTCCAGTCCTCAGGGATATTCCAGTGCATCATCTTCAAGCTGGCTTCCTTGTTCAGCCGTGGTTGGGTCTGACGGCTGGTGTGGGCTCTAAAATCATGAGGGATTAGTGTTAATAAAGGCAACATCCCCCCACCCCCTTGCTTTATTTTAGGAACGGCCTTGTGCTGGGGATGGCACATTGTTTCCCTTCTCCAACCATCCATCAAGGACGGCTCATCTCAGTCTCCGATGAATCCTATTATTTCAGCTGCGCGTTTCCACTGCCTCCAAATCAGCAGCTGATGATATGCAGAGTGTCGCAATAAATGTTTATGACTCTGCTTCTCCTCAGCCTTTCATTTCGATGGCTTGATGCTGATCAGCCCGTTGAACGGAACCCGTTCACATCATTACTGGTGTGTGCAAACAGCTTGCGCTGGCAAGCATCGCCAGCTCAGCCGCCGCACTGGTTTTGGCTTGTTAGAGGTGTTTCCAGATAGGATCTTAACTCATGAAAACGAATTATTTCCTCCAGCCTTGAGCTAGCATTCTGCTGTACAAAAAGCGCATGCTACGGCTGTGTTTATGCATGGATGAATGCCCTGGGTGTACACATAGCTTGGGATTTTATTAAAACATATACCCACCTCAGTGCTTGTGGGCAGATTCACAGCTGAAGAGCACCATCAGTTTGGGAGCTGCGTGCAGGCTGTGAAAGCCAGTCATTAAACACTCCCCCAAACCAGAGAGCTGACTTTCCCTGCCAACCACCTGCCCTTGCCCATGGAGCAGGGGAGGATGTCACCGCTGTCCCCAGCCTGAAGCATTGCAGAGGCCAGAGGATGCTGCCATGGAGCTCAGGACCCGCTGGTGTGAGGTGATGCACAAGCACCTATTTTTAGCCACATTTTGGACCTGATAGGTGTGGCTTCGAAGCCTTGATGCAGATTTGGGGCACACAGGAGTGCAGGGAGTCCACAGCAGAACTGAGCCTGCATCCCTCACATCGTTATCCAGGGCAGCCATCCTTCTACACTGAGATCCCTTTACTGACCTCACCTTGTGTCCCACTATGGACTAAGCCACATTTTCTCAGCCAGTCATCCTACCAGGATACACAAGCCAAACTCCTAGGCCATGTTGGTAGCCAAGTTGAAGGACAGCATTTCACAGTTCCATAGTGGAGCTTCCATGTGAATGAGCAAGAGGAAGGCTCGGGGTGGGAATACTGCTGGTCTGAGGCTCAGGAAGGGGGTGAGGAAGATGAGCTGGGGCTCTGCTTGCCAGAAAAATGAAGTTCACAGCTCGCTTGTCAACGCAGATACAGGAAGGGGGGGCTTCCTGGGAGAGGGATGGAGCTGGGGAGAGTGGGTCGTTAGCCTTCTGCTCACATCGGCGGGGGAAAGCAGTTTCATTTGCTGGCCTGATTGGACTGATGAGATTTCCATATTCTTCATTAAGGGGCTGCCAGCAAGCGCGGCTGGGCTGCCATTTCCCATTACTCACAGCCTATCCATTATGCAAAAGGCAAAGGGGAGAGGGACGAGCCAATGGGCCCAGATAGGAGCTGTAATGATCCTGTCAGCCTCGGCGCTGAGCTCCAGGGAGAGGGCAGCCTGAGCTGCCTCTGAGCATGTTGCCTGCTGCTTCCTCGCCTGCTCCCTCCTGCACGGGCACATGCTGGCTCCTGCAGGTGCCAGTTTGGTGGCATCACACGCTGTGTCTCATCCTGGCATCTCTGTTCCAAACGTGCAGCTCTCCTAGGGGGACAGATGAGGAAAGCCTCACTGCAGAGAGGGGGATGAAGCCCTTGCCAGCCCCAGGATGTGCCCCCCAGCCTCTCAGCTGGGCTGCAGGGCACCCCCTCCCCAGCCTCTTTGCCATAGCAGATGAAGCAGGGCTGCCTGGTGCTCCTTGCATCCCTGGTGCGCTAGGATGGGGTGGCAGGGAGCGGGAGGAGGAAGGTGGAAAAGCCTCCTTTGGTCATGGGCATAAAGGGCAGGAGCAGGTCTGTATGTGCCCCACTGACCTCCAGGTGGGCACAGCTTCTGCCTGGATTCACTAACTGCATCCCATGAGAGCTCCAGGGCTTCAAGCTTGCTACTCTATCAGTCCCCATCCTTCCCTGTGGGTCACAGCCTGTTGGATGGAGCTGCATGGAGTTTGAAGGCAGGGATGCCCAAAGCATCACTGCCTGGACCCTGATCCATCCAGAAAGAGCCTGCACTGAAGGAGATCAGGAAAATTGCCTCTCAACCATAGTATTGAACTGGGCTGCTACAAGGAGGCCTCAGAGCTGGGAGCTCTTCCCAAGGTATCCGTCATGCCTGACCTCAGCTGTCACCGGCAGGCAATTATCTCGGTGCTGAGAGACGGCAAGGACCCAGCTCTCCTCCTGCCTCCCCTTCAGCCCCCTTTTCCCCATCATACTCGCCATAGCAGCACAGGCAGCAGTCGCTGCTGGTGGGAGGGTGCAGGCAAGGGCAGCCCCAGGGATGCTGACTGTGCTCCGCAGCATCCATCCCAGGTTATGGATGGGGCTCTCTGCCCTGCTCCTGCTCATCGGGGCTGAGTCATGGCGTGGGGAGAGGGATGGAGGAGAGCTGCCGGTGCCTGCGCGGCCTCCCCGTCCCCTCTGTGCCGTATTTCATGGGATTGTTTATGAGTCCCGATGCTCCAGAGGGAGCGCAGGGCAGCTCCGAGCGAGGCTGATATGGGGTGGAGGGGGGGCTGCATTCAGAGGATGATGCCCAATGTCCAGACACTGGAAGGAGCAGGGACATGCGGCAAGGGACAGTCTCCATTTATTAGTGACAGTAACCCCAGCAAAAAATAGCCTGGTCTTTGTCACATCCTCATCCCTCCAGTGTCTCTGCAGGACACAGGCAGAGCAGCTCTAATTGCTCCCGGCTGTGGAGAGCGGAGATCAGAGCCTGCAGCTCTCTCCTCACCATCTCCTGCTTTCTCCTTGCCCTTCTCTCATCCTCTCCACCCTTTCCTCTGCCATCCCTCTTTCATTCGCCAGCGCTGATACACCCAATGCACTCAGCTGTCTTTGCTCCTTCGTTCCTGCCTGTATTTCCCTTCAGAGACCTCAGTCCTGGTGACCCTGCTCGACCCTAAGGAGATGCTGTCTGCTCCTGTCCCTGGCCTCTCTGGCTGCTTTTGGGGACTGCTACGCAAGCGCTGCCATCCCTCCCTGCATGCAGGCAGGAGGAGCACACAGAGAGGGACAGGAAGGTGCTGTGCATATTGCCCCATAGCCAAGCCTTGGTTTTGGGGTTGGAGACCCCCCGGGGCCGGTGGGGAGAGAAGGGTTAATTGCCCACGGTGTGGTGCCATCATTCGGTGCCCATCAGGGCTGTGTTGCACCAACACAAGGCACTGAATACCTTCCTTGTTGGCTGCGCTCCAGCCTGGCTGAGGAAGCTGCTGAGAAAATGCAATTACAGCAAACAACAGCCACACGCGCAAGCGCTGCAATCCACACCTGGCACTAATTAACTTAATTAGCCCTTAATGAGCTACACTGGTCGGAAGGCCTATTTTTACTTAATTATCCCCTAATGCGCTTGGCAGAAAGTGGGGGCCCTGATGGATGGAGAGGTTTACCTGGCTTCCTCTGCTCTGGCAGGATACTCCATCATCCTGGCATCTAATGAGCTGAGCTGCCCAGGAGTGGGGTGCTACGAGCCTGGGAGGGGAGGGAGCCTGGCATTTGGTGGGCATTTGCCTGGCAAATTTGGCTGTGCTCATGGGGACTGGACATCCACCTCCCCCGGGTCTGGGTGCCAGTTAGGAGGGCCAGTGGCAGTGCACCAGGTGGGTGCCAGTGCAAAAGGCTTTCCTGGGGGCATAATGGACTGGAGGTTGCATCATGAAGTGCCTGGATCCAGCACCCCAGCTTGCTGAGGAGAGAGGTGGTGGCCAAGGTCTGGTGCATCATCTCCCATAGAAGGGAGCCCTGTGTGAGGAAACACTCCATGCACAACACAGGTGAGGTGGGACAGGGTGCCCCTGCCCACCTGGGGAAGGTAGGACTGGAGCAGGCTGAGGACAGGAACAGCTCAATGCCACCAGAGTCACTTTCCTGTATCCTATGCTCTCCAGCCACAAACTGAGCGAGAGGAGCTGGTCCCGGGTGCAGGGAAGATGCTGCGGTCCCTGGATCTGGCCCTGCCGTTTCCACAGCAACCAGCATCATCCAGCCCAGCCCTGGTAGATGTGGCATCTCTCTGGGGGCTTCCTAAGGAAACGTGTCCTGATGGCCTGAGTTAAAGATGGAGGAACCAGCACCTCCGAGCCGTGCCCAGGGAGGCAAAAAGCGGGATGTGAGGACCTGCTGTGGCAAGCCAAGGGTTGGGGGTGATGGTGGCACCTGACACCGTCCCTTATTCATTGCATCCATCCATGTAAGGATGCTTTAAAGGAAAAGCAGGGCGAGAGCCGGGAGGGCAGCGCTGCTCTCCCAGGCTGCCGGAGCCGCTCCCCAGACAGCCGTGGCTGTAAATTATAGATCAAATTCGCTGTGCTTCCCAGCAGCAGCTGCGCTCGTGATGTGCGTGTGAATGGAGCGGCTGTTCCCCACGGCACGGCTCGGCTGGGCACCTCCAGCTGGTGCCCTGCTCCTGCTGTCACCACACAGCCAAGCCTGTCCTTACCAGCAAGGTGGTCGGGCAGCCCTTCCTCCTCTTCACCCAAGCAGGTTCAATGAATACCATGTCAGGTATCGCTGTCTCTTGGATTTGTCCCGACACTTCCTATTGCTCCTCATCCCATCGCTTTGCTGGGGTGATGTCCTAATGCTATTTTAATGAACTTCCTGATTTCTTCCTTGCCCAGTTATCACTGCCCAGACCTCAGAAGAAATCTTGCCTGTTGCTTTCCCATTGCATATTGCAGTATGGAGCCATGGCAGGGCCCTGCTGCTGGGGCCACTCTCCCTGCTCCCAGTCCCACAGGACCTCCTGCCCACCTCCCTCAGTTCTCTGGGGGCTGATGGATGCTTTTGTGCCTCTGAATTGTTTGTTTAACGGGTTTAGGACCAGCAAACTGGTCTTCACTACCCTTTCTGGGTCCTAGAGGGTTTTGCTGGTTATGAAGAAGGTGCACAGGCTTTTGAGAGGTTTCTCCTGATCTGGACTTTGGTTTATTCACTCTGTTCTCCCTGATGACTCAAATCATAAGCATGAGGCCCTTTATTCATGCATTAAAGTGTGTTGGGTGTTTAAAGGAGGATTTAGAAGCAGGTGATGGGAGCGGGGAGGGCTCCTGGATCCTCAACCCCGCTCTGCTGAGTGTTTTCCACCCTGCTTGCACCATGGCACAACTGGGCACCCATGGGCACCCCAGCCTCCCCTGAGGGACCCAGCCTTGCCCCCACAACACCTCCTGGCACGCTTGTGACAGCACTTTGCTCAGGAAAAGGGGTCTGGGGTTGCTCAGAGGAGCCCAGTGTGGGGCTGGCAGCCATTTCCAAAACCAGGGCTCTTGTTTTGTTGTTGTGGAGAGAAAACAGGGCACTGAAGTGCATTTGAAGGTGAGCTGATGCAGATTTATTGGTGGCCAGGTCTCCCTGTGAGAGGCATGTAAGTAGCACTAAGAGGATGCTAGAAAAGCGTTTCCAGCGGTGAAAAGTGTCCCTGAATGAGAGGTGGGCTCCAGCCATACAGCCCACCTGAAAAGTACCCAAGGTGGCTGTTCTAACCGTGGAGTGAAGCCTTCAGCTGCGTTCCCATCTCCTCCTGCTCGTTGTCAGGTTGTCAGGTCCAGCATCCCTGCCTTTGACCCCCACCAAACAGCGGTTTGGCACCTAAATTCAACAGAAAGAAGCTTTTTTCCTTGCTCCTGGTGGCCCAGAGGAGCTCCCTGGGGATGGCTCCCATCTCACCTGGGCACTGTATCCCCAGGGAGGGAAAACCTCATGGTGGGGCACAGGCATCACCCCCCACTCGCGCTTTATACTTGTTATCTCCGAAATCTCTCGTCTGTAATGGCTACAAGGTGGGGAGGGGGAGATAAATTAGTCCCATTCATCGGGGAAGAATGAAGTGACCCTGCAAGGCGAGGGACGGTGGTGATGCTGGCCCCAGAGGCCGAGGCAGAAATGCTAATTCCTCCTTTCCTCCACCAAACCCGGAGCGGAAAATGCTAATGGGGCTGACGGCGGGCTGAAGATAAAAGTCTGTGTGTCTGCTGCGCGCACGCAGATGGGTTTGAGCGCCGCGATAAGCTGGCAAACAAGGTAATTAAAATAATTAAAATGCTAAACAAAGAGGAGGATGGAGGCGAGCGGGACAAAGGGCTGGGAGGGACGAGCGGCGCCCGGGAAATGGCAGCGGGGTGCGGGTGAGGAAGAGGAGGGCAGAGGGATGGAGATGGGTGGTGGGGCGGGCTGGGTGTCCTGTGGGAGTGGAAGGGTTGGGGGGTGCACCACGGAACCCAGTCCGTTGCAAAGCCCCATCCCTGGGCTGCAGTGGGCTCTGGCCATGGGGACATCTGCCTTGTACCCATCCACTGCCAGCCCCTGCTTGCCACAGTGGCCCTGCAATGCGGCTGGGGGTCCCTGTCCCAGGCAGGCACCCCTCAGCCAGGGGGGAACCTTGTGCAAAGGGAGCACAGGTAAATTCCTACTGTACTGGCAAATTTCTCTGGTTTAAAACAAAGTACCCCCAAACCAGGCATGTTCTGCTCTGGAATGGCCATCTCAGAGTCTCCCTTTTATTAACAACAGCCATTAAAATTAAAATAGAAAATTAAAAAAAAAGTGAGCTTGAAATTAGATTTTTTTTTAATTCAGGCCAAGGCAAACATTTGGTTTGAGCAAAGCAAAGTTTTATTTATTTATTTAAAGCAAAGTCCACAGATGCCGGGTGGCTTTCCTGCATGGAGAGTGCCAGGGGCTGGAGCTGCTCTAGACACCTCTGTGCCGTGCCCAAGCCAAATCCCTGCAAGTCCACGATGGTGCAGCCTTTGGTGGTGGCCAACGTTATGCTTGATAGGAGGGTTTAACCTTTCTTGGGTCGGTGGCAGCTCCTCCCTGTTCAGTGCAGTATCAGCCCTTACTTTTGCCTGGTGCTGTGCCCTGGCCTGGCACAAGGGACAGTGCCACCCAAGGTGCTCTCACCCTGTGCTGTGTCCCTCTCTCCCAGCTGCACAGATCCACCGTGCAACACGCAAAGGGGATGTGTGATGTGCAGCATGGGCTGCCACCGCTGCGCCACGTGCAAGGTGCTACACGAAACATGCAGCGTGCAATGGGGACATCCCTGACGGGCTGCCCTCACCGTGCAACCCGCAGCATAAACCAGGGATGTCCGTGCCAGGCTGTGCTGCTCTAGGGATGCCCTGGAGGAGCGCGCTCCTCCTTCCCCAGGGCTGTGCATCCCCCGTTGCTTGCCCGGTGGCCATGCCCTCTGGACACCCATTTTGGGGGCATGGAGGAGCCTGTGAGGTGGTCTCAGCAGGAGCCCTGTGAGATGCAGGGCGGGGAAAGGGGGGTAGCGACTGAGATCCCCCCCCTGCCGAGCTTCCTGCTGCAGAGGAGCCGTAGCCAAAAAGCGGGCCGGCGGCTGGCATCCTGCCCGCCGCGAGCTGAATCTCCGGCTGCAGTTTGAAGCTCGCAGACAGCTATTTAACACAAACAGCCAAGCTGTTATCTTCTCCCTTAGGGCCACCATGCCTTTCGCTTCTCAAATGCCAAATTACAGCCTACATTTAATTTCAATGCCACGGGGAGATGCATGTCAAGGGAGGGCAGCTTCGTTTAAAATTAGCCGCATTAGCTTAGTGGTGATACAGCTGGGGAGGAGGGTTTTGGAGAGAGAGGCTGCATCCCCGTGAACTTTGGGGGAATTCCTCTGAGCGCATCGAGGATTTGGGGTCTGGCAGAGTCAGGTCTGTGGCATCTGCTGCATCCCTGGCTCCGCAGGGTTGCTGGTTCCAGCTGGGGATGTCTCACATCACACAGGGCTAGGGAAGGGATACAGGGCATGGGAGGCGTGATGCAGAGCTGCTGCAGAGAGATGTGGGTCATGAAGCAATGTTTCCAGCCACCAGCTGCTGTTTAGTTGACCAAGGGGAATTTATAAGGCTCTCTAATGAAAATAACATATCCACAACCCCCCCAAGCAGCACCGATAGGAGCAGGGCACAAGGTGACGGTGGCTTTCCAGGTGCAGTGTTGGCATTGGTGGGATTCCTGCAAGCTTTTGCGGGTAGGTATACATGAAATGAGAGGGAGAAGAGCTGAGCCCTGCTAGTGCACAGCTGCATACTGCTCCAGGAGCCCCCACGGTGCTGTTCTTTGGTGGGGGAAAGGGTCAGAGGAGTTTGAAACCAGCCATGTGCATGTGAAAAGTGTCGGCCCAAGGCTCAAAATCATTTTTTCCTTTATACTGAAAGGCAGAAATGCTGAAATTGTGGGCAATGCATTCACGGGGAATGGTGGTGACAGACAGAAAAAAAAGGGAGGCTGTAATTGCAGGCTTTCACTGACAGCAAAACAACCCTTTAATAATAACTAAATACAAGGAGTTGCAGAGAGCAATCTTCTCCAAAAGAAACAAACACTCGTTTCTCTTTTTTCCTCCTGCTTACCAGAAGCATCTCTGCTACAACAGAGCTGGCTTCCTCTGGCCCTAGGTCCCACCAAGGACTTCCAGCCTCGCTGGTGTGTGGCAGGGGAGGATGAGCCCCAGTGATGCTCCTGCTTCTCCACTTGCAGGGGGTGTGATGGGTTCACAGCAGGGTTCAACATTCCCCGTGCTCCAGGAATGAACCTGGAGTTTAAAACTACTGCAGCCTCAAAATCCCCTGGGGTAGGGCTACTGTAGAGGGGAAACAGGAGCAGGACACGGAGTGAATCAGAATATGGACAAGGTGTCCAGGGAGGCCCCTGATGGGGCTATGGGCAGCAGTGCCATGGGGCAGTGCCACCCCTGCTCTGCTCCATGCTCGGGGCAGAGCCCTACAGGCAGGCTGCAGCAGAAATCCGGGCAGGCACATGGAATCCCATGGCACAGAGATGCTGCTGCACATCCCTGTCACAGGGATGCTCTTGCACATCCCCAACTGCAGAGGTGCTTCTTCATGTCCCCATCACACGTCTGCTTCTCCACAACTCCATCATGGGGATGATCCTGCACAGCAATGCCTCTGGCTGGCCACATCCCTCCAGGCACTTGCCCCAGCTCACCCAGGTGATGTGGGGACCACTGTGGCTCTAGCAGGGCAGAGGAGATGGTGATGGGGCTGTGACCAGTCCAACATGCACTTCATCAGCCCGTCTCTCACAGCACACCAGGACCCTCCAACACTCCCACTTCCAATGGACCATGCTGTCTGGCCCTGCCCCACACAGCAGATCCAAACCCCTCCTTGTGGGCAGCTCTTCCCCACCCCAAGACCACACAAAATGTGGTTTGCCATTCAAGCAGCCAGCTATTCTTACAGCAGGTGAGACAGCGGCGGCAGAGGAAGTGGGGAGCGGGGCCCACAGAGCAGCATCAACATGCGGAGCAGCGTGCCAGCTTGACGGTGCTGGACGGCGTCTAGCTCATCCAGACAAACACCACAGGGAAAGGTGGCGAATTCAGCCCCCAGAATAACAGTGGAGAAGGAGTTTGTTCACCTCGAGCTAGGGACAGCACTGAATCCCTCCATGGGACCTGCTGGTGGGAGCTCCTCATGGCCCCATCTGTATTATTCTGTAAGTTAGGTGCTAGCTCCAATTAGAGAAGCAAGGCCACATCCTCAGCTTGCATAAATCAGCTGCATAACCCCGGAGCTGAAGCCACCCTGCCTGTTCCCTCCTGCTCCCTGGGGGTGGCATTTGGAGTGGGATGCCATTGTGCCCAGTCCAGGCTGACCAAGCCACCGATGCCAGCCCTGGTGCTCGGGAATCCGCCTCCTCATGGGCTTCGACTAATGTGACTTGCATCTGTAATTTACTTTTAAAAGGGGATCCTTGCTTTCTGTCTCTCCGAGCCGCCTGCTGCCTGCTCCTGGATTTTCCAGGCAAAGGGAAGGGGAAGAGGGGTATGAATAAAATATCATCATGACAGCTTTTATATATATACATGAACCCACTCCGCCAGGCTGCAAGCTTCATTTTTAAATAAGAAGCTTGACTCTGTTCCCAAGAGGCCGGGAAAACGCAGCGGGCTTTTAAGAGAAGGGACCAAAACAGAAGAGCATTTTCCTCTTCCATCACATCAGACTGGAGCTGGGTTAATTACGCTTCTCTGTCCTGATTTAAGCACGGGAGCTTTTTCAGTACAACTGTTCCTTTATTAATGAATTGCAACCCAATTTTAACCAGAGGAAGCTGGTGAGGAAGGGAAAAGAAAAAAATTGGAAACCTTTTGCCAGCATGCTCTGTTTGCCACTGCCTTTCATTTACATAACTTCAAAGTGATGCATTTTTTAAACCAACCTATTTTCGGGTTGCTCTGGACTGCACGGGTGCACGGACATCCATGCGGATGTGCCACCCAGCATCTCTCCTCTCTCTGGGCGCCTGTTGCTGCCACAGGGTGCAGCATCTCCTGGGCTGGGATGTGGCTCTCCCAGCGCTGCTGGCTCACTCGGGCACGCATCGCTGTGAGCTTGTGACTGGTGCCTACATCAGCATCCCAGCGCCCCAGTCCTGCTCCAGCCCATCCTCC
Source organism: Neopsephotus bourkii (assembly GCF_033783945.1). Lineage (NCBI taxonomy): Eukaryota > Metazoa > Chordata > Aves > Psittaciformes > Psittacidae > Neopsephotus > Neopsephotus bourkii. The sequence goes on along the minus strand of NW_026900793.1, from coordinate 1,821,358 downwards.
CCGGGCTGGACCAAGGGGCTCATGGAGGGTGCCCCAGTGATCCGGGGGACACCGTGCCTCTGTGCCAGTCTCACAGGGCACTGCTGGCACCTCGGGGTCCTGCTCTGCCTCCCTGCAGCACCGGGGGAGCCGCGGGCATCGCCGCCCGCCGCCGCGCTGCGGAACCGGGACATATGCTGCGTGTTCACACCGCGGAAACAACACCTGCTCGGCTTCCTGCTCAGCCCCGGCAGGCGCGGGGGGAGCCCCAAGCCCCGGTGCCCCTCAGGGCGTCCCCACCAGCGGGGCTTCCCCACCCGCTTGCAGCCAGCTCAGGGGTGCCCTGAGCGCTGGGGCCTCCCGGGCCAGCCCCGCCGCTGCCCGGGGCCGTGCGAGCAGAGCCGAGGGCAGGTCCCAGCCCCGCCGTGTGCCAGGACCCGGCCCGGAGCTGGCACCCGGCAGCGCACGGGAGAGGTGCCGGGGTGGGGGAGCTCATGCATATTCATGAGCAGAGAATTCGCTGATCAAAAGGCGCAGTCCTGTTTTCCTTTATAATATATCTGGTTAATACGGACTTAATGAACGAATGAATAATAAATTAGTCCAATTTTGTTTTCTTTCTTCTTAGAAAGGCAGGCGCGAAGGGGGACTCAGTGCGGGTTTGATTGATAGCAGGGGCTTGCTGGGAGATCTGCTCCTCAAGCCCTTATTAAATATGAAACAAATAACAGAGCAATTGGTTTAATCTTGTTGCAGCCGCAGATGCCGGCTGGGTAGGGGGAGAGGAGGAAGAAGATGATGGGGAAGAAGGATCCAGCATTGCCTTTGCCCCATGCTGAGGCAGGGCGTGGGGTGCTCCATGCTCCATCACTGCACGGTGCCCACGCAGCACGTGGCCTGGGGTGATGTGAAAGGCACCCCGAGGGGATGGATGGAGTCTGTGCAACAGCAGTTGGATCAAAGCAGGGTCTTCTGGGTTTGGTGGGGCGATACCTGAGGAGATTTCAGCAGAACAAGGGGATGGGCTCCATCAGGGAGGTGAGTTGCGGCCACCCCCTTGTCATAGCCACAACCCTGGGACAGTGGGAGGCCATGGGTCCCTGCACAGCAGCACAGCTCACTGAGCTGGCGCTGCCTCCGCCGGCACGGCTCATTACAGCCCTTGGGTTCATTTCACATCCCACCCGCTGATGCGAAGCAGCAGGAGAAGCTGTTGAGTCACGGGCTGCTGGCACATCCTCCACACAGCCAGTTCATGAGAAGGCGGCTGCCCAGGGCAAAGCCCATCCTGGCCTGGGGTGTTTCACTGGGAGGACTGGAGTTGGCGGGCGAGCTTCCAGGGACACGGATCCCTTCAGAGACACCCTCCTGGCCGCTAACAGGCTTCAAGGCCTGGGCTCCATCCTGGTGCATCCCACCAAGATGCCCAAATCACCCGGGAATGGGAGCATCTTCCTGTGTATGGTCTCTTCCTGACCACAGCACCTGCCTTTCCCCATGACTTGGGTGTCGTGAGTGGCTTTCCCACTCCCAGCACCTCTCTGCCCTGCTAGGAGAGGCCAGGCAATGAGTGTCATGCAGCCCTGCTTACACCACAGGGTCGCCACTCTGCCTGCCCTGATGCTGAGGATGCCCCAGTCCCCCCTGCCTTTCCAGGCAGGAGAAGGTGATGGATGTACCCTGCTCCCTCCCTCCAGGTGGGTGCTCGCACCCCAACCACCCAGCGATGCCTTACAGCGCCGAGCCTCCGCCGGTGCAGCAGGGGTTTGGTGTGGAAGCTGCTCATCCCCAGGTAGCTTTCCGCTGCCATCCCTTCGATCAAAGACCCCAAGCGCTTCCCAGCTGCTGCGAGCTTAGCGCAGCTCCAGCTGCCTCGGCCCAGCCACGCCACTTCCCTTTGAGGCTCAAAGCCCCTCGCTGGAGTTCCAGTGGCGGTGGGAAGCGGGGCTGGGGATGAAAGCGCCGGTTACCTGCTTACTTCTGCTCCAGCGCTCAACGAGCAGCAACGCACGGATTACCCAAAATAATTCCCCCTAGAAAAGAAGAGGGAAAAAAGAAATAGGGGAAAAAAAAAAACAACAAAAGAAAGCAAGAAAGAAAAAGACTAAAGAAGCCTGTGCTGCGGGAATGGGCAGCTAGCCTCAAAAGCCTCTTACCTGGCTAGATTTAACTGCCTTTGTTGCTGCATCAGCCTGATAGATTCCCTCTTGCATGGTGTCGGTGTTGCTGGCAGCTCCGAGATGTTTCCTGGCCCTTTGTAATGAAAAGCGGCTCTGTGCAGCCTGCGGCCGGGCTCCTCTCCTCCCGTTTGGGTTTTTCTCCTGGGAAACCCGGCTCATCTGTCGCGTTGTTTTGCCTATGTTGGCCTGTGCTCGGTGTGCGTGGGGCTTCAGAAGCGACCCGGGGAGGGTTTGCCTGTATTAAACAGCCGCCCTGGCATTAAAATGTCTTCTGCCTCCTTGAGCCCGCTTACCACCGTGATCCAGACTGAGGCATTGCAAAGTGGCATTTCTAGTAGTCAATTAGTAGCAATCTATTAGTTAATTAATGGCTTTATTAATGCTAGAGGAACGGCATGGGTTGCACCCTGGTGCTCTGGACACAAGGGGCTGGGGAGCTTGGGTGAATGCTCGGTGTGAAGGCAAAGCCTGGAGCCGTCCTGGGGGAGCTGTCACTGGTGGGATGCAGCTCCCACACATTCCCATCCCCATCCTTCTCCAGGGCCATCTCTGCCGCTGCGGCTCAGAGCCCAGCGGTGGTGACATGCTCCAGCCAGCAGTGATGCTGTGCTGGGGGCAGGCAGGACACTGTGAAAGGGACAGAACCCGGGTGCCATCTGCACATTCTCTTTGATTTTGCTACTGGCTTGGTCCTTGGAGGTGAAGTGAGACACGAACTGGCTGGGAGGCTTCAAAGGGAGAGGTGTGCATGTGGATGGGTTACACCACCAGCTCCCTCTGAGCTGGCATCACCCAGGGGTTAGGTGGCAGCCACCTTGCCCAGGAGCACCTACAGAAGTGGCTATATCTGTCTTGAGGATACAAGGGGAGTGCTCATGCGTGTGTGGTTTTGGGGGCCTGTTTGTGCCCCAGCACTCAGGGCTGTGGCACCGGTGTGGGATGCACCCGCAGCACCCCACTGCTGTGTGTCTCAGGGCACCGGTGTGGGATGCACCCGCAGCACCCCACTGCCGTGTGTCTCAGGGCACCGGTGTGGGATGCACCCGCAGCACCCCACTGCCATGTGTCTCAGGGCACCGGTGTGGGATGCACCCGCAGCACCCCACTGCCGTGTGTCTCAGGGCAGTTGCAGCCGCTTCCCTGAACCTGCCGTGGCTCAGTGCACATTAAGGCCGGTGACGATGCTGGGTCCTGGCTGAGATGGTTTTTGTCCCAGAGCGGGCATCCCCATCCCGGGCTGTGCCCCCCCATCCCGGGCTGTGCCCCCCATCCCGGGCTGTGTCCCCCCATCCGGGCTGTGCCCCCCATCCCGGGCTGTGCCCCCCATCCCGGGCTGTGCCCCTCTTTGCCCCCAGTCTGGGCTGTGCCTCCCTGTGCCCGGCCCCAGTGCGGCCCCGGGGGGGGGTCACGGGGGGGCGCAGGGCAGGGCCGGGCCGGGGGAGCTGCGGAGGGGCGGGAGCTGCGGCCGGCGCTGCAGGGGCTGGGGGCCGGGGCCGGGGCGGGCCGGGCGGACCGGCGGGGCCGGGGGAAGGCCGGGGGCGGGGAGGGGGCGCTGCCCCCCCCCCTTTCCGCTGCCCGCCCCCGCGGCAGCGCGGCTCGGCGGCGGCGGCGGCTGCAGACGGGGACGGCGGCGGCGCCGCGCAGGTAGGACCAGGACCGGCAGCGGCAGCGGCAGCGGCACCGGCAGCGCGGCCGGGAGGTGCGGACCCGGCTGCGGGGCGGGTGCAGGGGGGGGGCTGCGAGCGGGGCCGGATCCTGCCCGCTGGGACCGGCCCTGGCGGGAGCATCCCCCGGGATAGGGAGCGGAGGAGCCCCGCGCCCCGCTGCTCCCCGCCCCAGCAGCCGCTGGCCGGTGGCGCTGGGCAGGAACCGGGGAGGGCTCCCGCTGCCGGAGGGTGCTGCAGCCGCGGGCAGGGAGCCGGTTTCCTGGCGGCCGGGAACGGGGGCTGCTGGTCCCGGGCGTGATGAGGGGGAGCCCACGGGAAGCGGGTTCGTGGGATGCCGGGGTCTGGCGCGGGCGTGGGCTCGGTGGCCGGCTGCCCAACGGCAGGTGGATCCGCTCGCCTGGCCCCCCGGCTCCGGCGGTCACTGGGGGAGAGCCCACTATGGGGAAGCAGGAGCAGAGCCCCGAGGGGGGGGGGGGCTCGTGTCCTCTCAGCCGCCACAAGGGACTGAGTCCCCGTGGGTCAGGGCCTCCCCCCGGGTGGCCTCGGAGGGGTGGCCGGCGGCTCCGCGGAGGTGCGGTACCGTGTGACCCGGCCGAGCTCCCCGCGCAGCTCCCGGCGGCCGCCTCTCCCCTCCGCAGTTTTTTGCCCTCCCATCTCCACGTCTACCTCTGCAGCCTCCGGTTTCTTTTTTATCCTTCCCTCCCGTTTCAAGGGCCGTGGGTTTGTGTGGGTTTTCTTCCAGTCCCCCCCCGCTCCCCGCCTGTTTTCTCATCCGTGCTCTCGCTGTAGCCCGAGTCTTTGTTTCAGATGGGGAGGGGAAAAAAAAGGAGAAGAAATAATTGCTTCCCTTGTAAAGTTGGCCCTGGCAGAGCGAGCCCCTGGAGATCGATGCTGCCCGGGTGGTGTGGGAGCCAATGGCAGCCGCGGTCCCCAGCGCAGGGGGATAGCCGCTCACCCCCATAAATACCTGTCCCCTCCCAGCGCAGCGGCACTGGGGTGCCCCGCGGTCGGGGGACACCGTCGGTGTGGCTGGGGATCGCAAAGGTACCTCCCTGCGCTGCTTCCCCCCGGTGGGCTGTTCTTCCAGCATGATTCTCATCATGGGCCCCGTGTCTCGGTTTGGGCATCGCTGCCACTCAGGTCTGTGCGTGAGGCTGCTCCCCAGGGGTGCCATGGGGCTAGGGGAGCCTGGGCCAGCCTGGGGTCTTGGTGTGGTTTGTGTTTCACGTGTACCCAGGTTTGCCTTTGTCTGGAGCAGGGATGGGGATGGGGGACGGAAGGGTTGGTCTTTTCTTTTCCCTTTTGCATGTGTCTTTGATACTGTCCCCAGGAGGGGATCCTGTTTCCCCAAGCCGCCCTCACTTCACGTCGCTCCTCCTGCACCACTGGGATTCACGCTGGCCTCAGGTAAAAGGAGAAGCCAGAACTGATCCGCACTTCCCGCTCCGCATACCATGGGCAGGCTGCTGGATCCTGGTTGCAATCCCTGCACCGAGCTGCTTTGTGGCCAGGTTTGGCCTCGCTGGCTCCGGTACCGCCGGCCGGATGCTGGCAGGAGAATCTGGCCCCTTGTTTGTAAGCAGAGGAGTAGTTTCGTCCTTATCTCCATCCACTACGGAGCATGGAGCTAGAATTTCAGCTGAAGGCTGCGGATTGCCCTGGGAGGCAGTGCAGCCAGTGTGGGTGCCTGTGGGAAGGTGCGTGCTCCACATGGGGCAGAGGAGCGAGGAGGCCCCAGCTCAGAGCTGGGCTGTTAAGGACCTTGGGTTTTATTGTCTGGTGTCTCTGTGTCCCCTCTGCCCCATCTGGCTCCTTCTCTTTCTCAGGGCTGGCTCCAAAAGGCAGCAGAGAGGTACTCAGGGTGGGTGGCACACAGAGGCCATGCAGGGTGCTTCAGGGGGTACGTGCATACAGGGGTCTGTGAAATGCCTGCAGAGATACCTCATCCCCAGAAGTTTCTTTGGGGGATGCTGCTGTGCTGTTGGGCCCCTGATGCTTTTGATCAACTAAAGAAACCTGGGCAGGGTGGGAGCAGAGCACGAAGGCACCGAGCCCCGCTCCGTGGGGTGCGGTGCCCGGGCCCCCCCTGGCTCCCCGGTGTCGGCAGTGCCGAGTACGTGGGCTGTGTTTGGAGGAATGACGTGTGCGGTGACAGGAGGAAGGGGATGAGCAGGAGCTGGAGCCCGCTGTGACCCAGGGCTGGCGTGGGCAGCCACAGCGGGGATGGAGAGCAGGGGACAGGGGTGCAAGAGGGACAGCATCTCCCTCCGCTCGGCCCCTCTGCCTGCTGAGCCCCAGCACATGGCGCTGTGAGCCGCTGCCTGCCCTCTTGAACCGTTTGAACTCGGCCATGGGGAAAGAAGGCCGGGCATAGGGTTTCCTCCCACCTCCCCCCTTCTCTTTTTTCATGCTGTTAGATACGAGACATTCCTGAGCGGATATTCGTTGCCGGGGCTGGGACGCCTCCTGCCAGACAGAACTAATGGGAAGTGGGGAATTGGTTTGGGGTCGGGTTTTTTTCTCTCTCCTGTGTGTTGACCCTTTGAGTTATTGAAAAGCCAGCTGCAGCTCAGCCCCATACAGCGATTCCCACGTGTCTCCAGCCACTCCTTTCAGGTCTGAAGGTGGCTTGCAGAGAAATCATTGTGAGTACGGGAGAGGTGGCTCGCACTGTCGTTGTTCCTGCGGTGGGGGACACGGGTTTGTCTCTATCCCCCCCCCGCCTCGGATCAGATGTGTAATTATCAGAGCCAGCGAGGTGTGAATTATGAAGCAAAAAGCCCCCGTGAAATATTCATAACTGTGCCTCAGTGAAGGGTCAGCCTTCGGCGCTGGGGAGCTGCTGCTGTCCCATTGCCCGGCCACCATCCCATCGCCGGCTCAGCCGGTGGCAGTGAGGCAGGCAGGGAGTGGGTGACCTTGTGACGTCCCTCGTGTCCCGCTCTGCTCCACCACCTCTCGTTTTTGTCCAGGCACTGTAGACATCTCTGAAAGCTGTAATCTGCAAAGCCCTGGGGGGGGCTCCACACTGCGCTGTGTGCCATTATCCCTGAGACAAAGAGGGACAGGCAGGCAGATTACCTTGGCCTTTAGTTTTACATCTGGGAGCAAAGAAAAGCCTTAAATGAGCTCACTGCCAGGGGGGAATTGAACCAGCAGATCCCCAGCTCACCCTCACGCTCCTTCTCCTCCCCAGAAGCTGCAGGACCCCATCCCTCAGGCCAGCAACAGCTTCTGTTGCCCCGTTGCTCCCTGCTTCACCTCAAAGCCGCAGGGGCAGGCTCAGGGCTGGGGCTCCCCTGTGCACCCTTGTTTTCTCACGGCAAGCAGCAGCCTCTCACGGCTGAGGTGGCCAGGAGCAACCTGATGCTTGTACCCATCTTGTAGCATCACCTCTGGGCCTGATGCTTGCATTTCCAGGCTGGACTGGCAACGGGCAGAGGCGGGGCTCGCATGGCCCATCCTGCCCGGCTCAGCACCAGGCTGCTGCTGTGCCAGGGGCTGTTTCCAGCCGGCAAACAGGGGCAGGGCCCCTCCACATGGTGCCCTGGCCGGCTCCCAGCGCTGGGGCAGGTGCTATGCAAACCCTCATTGTCAGCACCCTCGGGATCTCCCTCCCCAGGCAGGGACCCCCCCTCCAGCCCCTGCTGCTCCCCTCACCCCAGCACCGCCGGCTTATCCTGACCTGCAGCCCCACTGCTGGCAGCCGCAGGGCTGGGTGGGCTTTGTCAGCCGGCACTGAAGCGCTGATGGGTTTATGCCTGGCACTTCATTATCCCCCCCATTGCCACCACCGTGCGCTGGCGAGCGGCGCTGGCTGTGACCCCGGCGAGCCCGGCTCCACTGCTGCAGCCTGGGGAGCTCATGGCAGAAGCACGCCCCACGTGGAGTTTAATTATTGGCTTTCTTCCTTAACAGAGTACATTGGCTGACCTTAATGCAATTAATTAGGGCTTAATCAACTTCTGGTGGCTCAGCACAGCACACAGCGATTCCTGCCTTTCCAGGAGGGTTTATAAGAGGTTAAAGCGGCTGAGGAGGGTTGGGATGTGGTCTGCAGGTTGAGGGGCTGTGCTGGTAAGTAGAACTCGGTTAGCTAGGCACTGGGACAAGGCTCACGTGTCTTCCCAGGCTGGGCTTGTTGCTGGAGATGCTGGTACAGGCAGAGGTGAGCTGGACCCTGAGTTGTGCCTCTGCACAGGATTGTCTATGTTCGTTGGTTTTGGCATCACCCTAAGTTTGTGTGTGGCTTTCCACAAGGCTTATCTCTGTAGCCTTGCTGGGCCACACTGTTTGAGTGCTGTCTACTAGTGATGGGGCTGTGGATGGGTTGTACATGCAGCAGCAGCAGCTGGATGTACGAGGTGGGTGTCCCTATGCAAGCAGTAGCATCTCCCAGTGAGAGCTGTGGTGATGGGGACCAGGACAGTGGCATGTCCTGCCTTGTGCTCTAGCATCCTGGGTGCTTTGCATTCTCTCTGGTCCGTTGTGCCTAAGTAGCTTCTTTCCCACAGTGGTGTGTGGCCCTCTGTTCCTTTGGATCCCCATGTCCCAGGCTGCCCCAACCTGAGGGGATGCTCTACCATGCCCCTTATGCAGGCAGCCCTGTGCTGGGACTGGGAGGTGGCAGCAGAAGCTGTGCCAGCCGCTGTTGCCAGCTTGCTTGCTTCAGTGCCAATTCATTAATATCAAAAAGCTCATTAGGATTCTGCAGCCCTTCCCTCCCCTTCGGAGGCTGGAGGATACTGGTAGTCTGTGGGATTGTGCTTAGCCCTCCGGTCTGTCCCAGCCTGGTGGTTTGTGCCCCTCTCCGTGCTCCCAGTTAATCCACGTGGCTAAAGCCCCTCGAAGCCTGGCAAATGGGAAGTGATATTTGCCAATAATCCCTCTGTTCTCCCGGGCAGGCTTTTCATGTTCCAGCTTATTAAAAACCCCCAAACCCAGGCAGCAATAACGGTGGCTCGGGGAGAGCCCAGGCACAGACTGCTCCTGGTCAAACCCCACGCAGCAGGAGAGCTGCCAGCATGACATGGCACAGCCGGGTCTCATGGAGCATCCCTAGGCAGAGCCCAGTCCTTGCAAGCGGAATAGGGCCAAGCCACAGCCTCAATCCTTGTGCTTCCAGGGGATTCCCTTGAGTCACAAAGAAATCCTGGTTCTCCCCATAGGGAGACCTGGAGGAGATGGGATAAACCCTGCCTGGAGCTCACCTGGGCTCCCTGCCCCAGCCTCAGCACCTTCCCCACCACTGGACTGGTCAGCAGCAGCTCCTGTGCTGGCATCCTATGGGGACAGCACCGAGCCAGCCCCAGAGCGGGGATGCTGCTTCCTCCGGGCAGCAGCGGTGCTGCTCCATCCTTTCTGCGTAGATCTGGCCTGGACAGAAGCCAGAAGGAAGCCTTGCTTCCTTGAGGACAGGCTTGTCCCATGGGAAATGCAATATGCAGAAGTTCTGTAATTACTTGCCATTTTGGTTTTTTGTTTGGTTTTTTTGCTTAGTTTTACTGCAAAAACACCAATTTCCCTGCAAGGAGTCTCATGCAGCTCAAAGCGTTTCACTGCATGGGCTGGGGGTTTCCTTCTGGTTTCAAGTCAACATTTCCTCTTAAAATATCACTTCTTTTTAATGCAAAAGTCTGTGATGACATTTTAAGTGGAGAAGAAAATTGCTGCTTCCTTTCAAAATGTCAGCTTTGAGTGGGGTGCATTTGGTTTTTATTTTCTCATTCCGGTGCTTCCCAGGGGAAAGTCAAACTGGTTTTGTAACCGCTGCCCCCTTGTCGCCCCTACAGGAAATCCTTTTTCTTAACCTGATGGCATTTTTGTATCGGGGAAACTTCTGCCAGGAGAAGCTGTGTTCAGGTGGGATGCTGCCTTGGGAATGGGCAGCCCTGTTGTAGCCAAACTTGAGCTCTCTATGGCTAATCCTCCAGTGGTGACCCATGGGTGAGCCTCCACTGCTGCTTGCGGCTTCAGTTGCTGTGAGAGGGATGAACAGCATGACCAGGGGTAGAAGCTCCCCACTTTCTGCTTTCCCTCCACCTTGTGCTCCTGGTTTATTTCACACAGCTCGCCCTGAAAACCGCTTGTGTTAGATTAGGTGAGAGACTGCCGTTATCTTCCTTTTATTTATTAGGGTAATTATACCTAATGATTCACATGCTCCTGGAGAGCAATTAGTCCCAAATACAGTGTTCTTACCCAGCCTGGGCACAGTGATTCACAAGCCTGTCTTTCCACACAGTTCCTCAGGTGATGGTCCCTTGATGTCTGATCCGGTTTGGAGGCGATCGAGGACCCAGTGGCACCATCACTGGGCCCAGCTCGCTCCGGCGCGGTCACTGTCGCTCACCTCCTGCGTGGGCTTGGCTTGAGCCCCTGGAGCTGTGGGAGTTGGGCTGTTTGAGGAGCCACAGGGTCTCATCGGGCAGTGGCTGTGGCACAGCCAGGGCTGCCCATCCAGGTGAGGGATGATCCCTCCCTCCTCCCAAACCATGGCAGTGGCGTGGCTTGACCCTCGCCTCTTCACAGCTCTTGGAGCAAGTGGGTGAGGGCTTAGGAAATGATGATGTGGAGAGGAAACCCTCTGGGTTTCACACTGAGCATTCACTGGGCAATAGCTCCTCGGCCCCATTCCACCCACATCCACCTTCCCAGCTGAGGGTCCCTGCTCACACCAGTGCCTGGCCCCTGTCAAGGGCTCCTGCAGGCAGCTGGGAGTGCTCTAATGGGCTGCAGGGGGCTTGTGTGCTTACAGCTCCCTGCAACCCCCTAGGCTCTCTTTGGTCAGACAGCAGAGGATGCTCTGACCACCATGGGAGGGGGCTGGCCCCTTTCCAATCCCCCCACCAGGCATTCATTGCTGGTGGTGCTGGGGTTGCCCTGGTGGAGCTGATGAAGCTCTGGGGACAATGGTGTTGGCAAGCAGAGAGTCCCCAGCTGGAGGAGCCCCTGGAGGGTGATGTTCTGGGATGGGCAGAAGGGGGAAGTGTGGGTGTACCACAGGGTGAGTCTTGTCTCAGCTCCAAGGGGGACTGGGAGGCCCCTGTAAGCTGACAGCAAGTTCTGCCACCCCACAGGGATCCCTCTCCAGTGGCTCTGGGGCCTCCCATGCTTCCTGCTGGCTGAGACATCGCCTCTCTTCTCTGTTTGATGCAGGGCTCCTCTGGCTCCCCATGGACCCTGCACAGGGGCTGGGGGGGCTCCCCAGGGCACAGCCACATCCCAGCAGGGTCCTGCAGAGGGACTGGCCAGCACAGAGCAACTCGCAGCCTGCTGTCTTGTATGGCTTTTTATTCCTATGTGATTAAACATCCCACTTCATATAGGGATTGAAGCCGTGCAATACGCCGGGGTCCTACAGCGGAGAACAGCCCCTGTTCCATGGAGCCACCAAAGCTGTACCCTGGGGTGCTGGAGGAGGGCTGCCGGCCTCAGCCCGGGCTCTGTCCTGCACCCCAGCTCTCATGGCAGGCAGGTAAGGGGTCCAAGCTGCTTCGGCCTGAGGCCAGCACAAGCCCACTCCTTGCATTGCATCACCTTGAAAGGACAGGCCTGATTCTGCACCAGAACTATCCAGGAGATGGGTGACAGCATCCGGGTGCAGACACTGGAAGGAGGCGATGCCAGCAGGACACGGTAAGAGGAGGAGGAAGAAGAGGAGGAGAAAGGAGCCTGGGAATGGCCATGGCAGCAAGTGTTGTCCCAAGCGTGATGCTCTTCGAAGTCCCTCAAGAGGCCCCAGCCGCTCTTCAGAGGTTTGCATTAAACCTGTCACATTAGTGAAAGTAGTGAGAATGGTGGCAGCCCCCTTCCAGCCCTCCATAAAGGAGGGAACCCCTTAACACCTACTGAAATATTAGCCATTAATCAGGCTCCGTGAAAATAAACCCATCCACATCTATCATTATTGGATCCTTAATGAAGTGATAATGGGAATGCTGGGGAGCTGTGATATTAATGTCTCCTAAGAGGCAAGAGCAGAGCCAAGGGCTGCAGCCAGGATTTTTAATTTACTGCCAAAAGCCCATGCTGTTAATAACGCTGTTACTTCTCCTGCCCATTAGCACTGCTTGGCTGTGAGCAGCCCACTTAGGAGAGCAAATCAACCCCAAACACACCTGTGATTCACTCCCCTGCTCCCTGCCCAGCACTGGGGTGTGCTTTTCCCCAGTGGTAGTCCCTGTGTCCCCTGCCAGGGAGCTGTTGGCCATCCCCACCCACCTCCCTCCTTCCTGGAGGCTGGCTGGTGTAGAATATTGCCCTTACATTACAGAGGGAAGGGACTGAGAGCATCCAAAGGAAGCAGCTCTTATTGTCTTCCCTGTGTCTGTGACTTGTTTCCCTAGGCACAAGCCCATCGGAGCAGGGATGGCATGGAGCTGGTTCCAGCATGGCCTGCATCTGGAACCCCTCATTGTGTGTAACTGTGCTGCACTCTGGATTTCTTCATTTGCCTGGGTATGCTCACATGATGCCAATATCCCATCCAGGACAGTGCAGCAAGCCCAAAGCCCTGCTCACTCAAGTTCCCAATGGGAAGCTCATTGCTGCTCCAGGCTCTGAGAGCCCAGAGTCCAATCGTCACTTGGCAGGTGAGTGATGCTGTTGTGTCTTTAGATGTGACTGTTACCTCCCAAATCCTTGCCAGTCCTGACCACTGCAGGCCGAGTGTGTGCTGGGTCATGCATGGGGTGTTCCGCTGTCAGCAAAGGGACTGCAGGGCAGAGAGGGCTGGAGCAGTAACAGGCAATTCTGTGCTAAGCATTGACCATAGGAACAAACCTGTACCTTGTGTATGAGGGCTGCCTGCAGTCCAAAGCTCCTTTCCTCCCTAGGCAGAAGATGCACAGGGTTAACCCCTCAGAAATGGAGTTTTGATGTGTCTAGATAGAAGCATCAGAAGAGGAGAAGTGTTTTGGTAACCTGGGTGTTCTTGGTCAACCTCCCCTTGCCCTGTTATCTTCTCATTAGAAAAGGGGACAAGAACAAAAATCGTATACAGAGGCCAGGCAAATGTAGATGTGAAGTGCACTTCAAACAGCTCCATCCTTTCAACAAACCTTTTATTAGCCTTCTGTCCTCCTCAGCACAAACTCTTTTTAATCACCAGTGAAAAGCCACTCTTCTGAAGGGAAGGACAGGATACATGTGGTAGGCATTTCCCAGGAGAAGCCAGCAAATTGGAGCCCAAGGTCTTATGGACTTGACAAGAGATGCAGCACAAGCAGCAGCTCCAAGGACTAGCACAGTGCTCAGCAATGAGGCAGGGTGCAGAGCACAGGGTATGGTGCCCCTGTGACAGTGTACCGAGGCTTGCTGGAGATGCCAGTGACCCTCGTGCCAGGCATGCCAGCCCGAAACTGGAGTCACACTGGACTTCACTGGAGCAGAACTGCACAGGAAGCATTAACAGTATTTTGGAGCCAGCTTCAGCCTGTTATCCTGGCTGCAGCCTGTATTTTTTGCTGTATCAGTGCACATGTTAGTGCCCCACAGTGCTGGCATGCTGGGCATGGAGGAGGTGACCTGCCAGCAACCTCTGCACTAAAACACACAGCACAAAGCAGCTTCTCCTGTGCAACCACCACCTGACATCGCAGGGGCACTGTGAGCTCTATAACACTTGGCAGGTTTTCCCCAGCAGATCTCAAAGCTGTTTGCCAGCATGAGCAAGTTCAGGCATGTTACAGAAGCCCTTCAGACTCACAGGACAAATGGGATGTGTGGATGGGTTTAACCCACCGGGATAAAACCAGGGCTTTGAAATCTCCAGGCCTGTGCCTTCACACTGCCCCTGGGCTGTGGCCCAGACAGTCCAGCTGCCAGCCTGGCATTGATACCAGGCCCCATGATGGTCCTGCTGATATCCCTGCTTGTTAGAGATTGGCTTCAAAACCAAAGCAGGAGGTGTTGCATCCTTCTCAAATCCACCCTCCGACCCAGCTTGGAGCAGGGTGCAGAATGACTGCAGTGAGACACCACGACTCATGGTGTTGGCGCGACAGTGTTTTTATGTCACGAGATGAGATCAGTCTGGAAAGAGTCTGAGTCAAGCGTGTCCTATTAAATTAGGGCTGGATTTTCAAAGGAGCTCAGCTTCTACTTAGGCTCTGTAACAATCAGGCAGACATTCAATTGGACATGTTGGGTCATACTGGCTGCTGGGTTGAAGTCCTTTGAATATCCAGCCAAAACCATCACCGTGCCTGTTGCTGCAGGCAGAACCCTTCTGAAATCCCATCCCACTGTAGGCTCCATGTCCTGGGAAACCCAGCTCATCTCTGCTCTCCCACATATGTGCTGCAGTAGGTGATGAAACTGTGATAAACACCTCATCCTCATACATGCGGGGGAGCGGCTCCCTGTCAGAGCACAGCTCCAGCAGCTTTGCCCTTTGATCAGCTCAGCAGCATGGGTCAGGAGAGCCGAGCATGAAGGTTTCCTTGCCTTTTGTTCTGTGGAATTAGCAGAGTTAACCAGAGTGACAGCGACTTCTGCCTCGGCACAGGAGGAAGGTCAGTGGCTCAGACTGGTGCATCACTGTTTTCTAGGCAACTGGAAAACAACACTGTAGAAGCTCACAGCACGCACGCTGCTGGCACGGAGACTCCCCCTCCAGGGATCAGCAGGGATGATGTTCCTGCAGAGGGAAGGAGGCTGGAAGAGGAGGACCCCACTCAGCTGGCTTGCTGCTGCAGATCAGCCATCCCCATCCTTATGCTGCACAGTGAAGGTACACCGCCCTCTGTCACTGTCCTGTGCACTGCTTGTGTCATGTGTCCAGTACCAAGCACATCTCTGCCCATGTGCCCCTTAGCTACACTGGTGTGCATCACGCTGGGCTTGAGGTCTCTGTTGAGGTATGCTGGTGTGGGAGGAGCTGCAGTGCACTGGAGCGGGTGCTGGGTGTCCCCTTCCCACCATGTTCCCCCAGCACCTCCTTGCCTTGAGCTGGGCAGGCTTTGCCATTGCTTTTACTTCTTTTGGTCTCTGTAATGCACTTCTGTGAAACTGCATAAGCCCGCTGCTGAGCTGCTCTTGAGGTGCAGCAGCCGCTGTGAGGGCTCTCCCTGGCAGCCCTACCATGGCCTTCATTTCCTCACATCATTTAACTACAGTTGAAGCAGTCACAAGTGTGGTGGCTCTCAGCAGCAGTGTTAAATCTGGCCTCTACGTCTGTAATGTGACCTCTTATCTCCCTCTGATTCTAATTACAAGTGCTTGCTTTTGCTGTGGACGTCCACTCCTGTGTCTAATTAGTGGACTATTTCTGTCAAAGACAGTAGAACCCTCAAAAGCAAGCCCTAATTTAAGTAGTTTACATTTGTCTGCAGTGTTGATGCCCTCCTTTACCCCCGGTCCTAATTAAATGCATCTGGATAGCTGCAGAGGGACCTCATTCCATGGCTCTAATTAAAATGGCCTGGATGTCCATGACATTGGTGCCTGTCAATCCTGTCACCAGGAGGTGATGTCCACCTTGGAACTGGCTGAAGAAGGCATAGGAGTTGTTGCTGCTAAGGAAAGCCTCCACATCGAGGCCCTCCTGCAGTGCCTCAGTCACCAGCTCTGGGCTGCAGAAAGCTCCGGCTGCCTCCGTGGGCCCATCCTGCCCGTCCGTCCCACCGCTGAGGAAGAAGATCTCACACCTCCCTGGGGAGCTGCTGGCTCCCATGGCCTGTGCCTTGTGCAGCCCCAGCCCCACGCGCAGGACCAGCTCCTGGTTCCTCCCTCCCTTGCCGGTTCCTCGGAGCTGGACTGTGGTTTCTCCGCCAGCCAGGATGCACACTGCTGTTTTAGACCCCAATCCTCGCAGGGCCTGTAGGAATTCAGCAAGGTTCAAGCCTGGGATCTGTAGCTCTGCCACCAGCTGCAGGAGATCCCGCCTCACCTCATCACTCTGGGGCCCTTCTCCGAGGCCAGCAAAGCCCAGGCAGAGCAGCCGGATGAGCTGGCAGTACAGCGTGGCAACGCGGCCAACGTCCCCACAGACTGCTGCGCTCAGAACCAGCGTGGTGTAGCCCAGGCCCTCAGCTTGGCGTTTGGCCTCCTCCAGAGCCAGCCTGTTTGACCCGATGATGATGTTGCAAACGTGGGAGAAGTCTTCTGGAGCAGTGGGCTTGGTGGGAGAGCTGGACAGGACCGTTTCCACCGACTTGGGCAGACTGTGCAGCAGGTTGTATTTGGTGAGTATCTGAAGGCAGTCTTGGACAGTGTGGGAGCTGGCAGCAGTGGGGCCGCTTGCTATGATGTCCAGGGGGTCACCAATCACATCAGAAAGGATGAGGCTCACCACCTTCAAAAAGAGATGCGCACAGATTATTGTGGGAGGCAGAGCACGCAAGAGCCCTGGCATAAGCGCTGCTCTGAGTTACACTGGTGCCACCCTCACGTCAAAGGAGATGGAAATAGGTAGATGTTGGTCCATTTTTGGTTTATGGCCCTGTGAGTGTCACCTTGCCCTTGAACCCACAACTCTACAACGTCCTTTGATGGTGGACCACCACTTTGGAAGATGTAACCCATGACACTGCACTTGTCAGTGCACTTACAGCCTAGTGTGGGTTCAGCAATGGCATGTGCTGAGAACAGCCCCTAGGGAGTGCCGTGTTGGACTCTGTGGTGGAGCACCAGCACACTGGAAGTGCCTGCTGCATGAGGGCTGGGATCTGCTGAGAGTGGTGTGATGGGACAGCCAACACAAGCCAAGTCTGACATTTGCCTCTTTCATCTCTGTCTCCCTGAGAGTTTGGGTCCTTGGTGCAATCTGAGCCACAGTACCCAAACAGTGTGTAAAGGCTGCTCCCTCAGTGAGGAGAAAAACCTCCAAGTGCTTAGGTCAGTTGATTAAACCCCTATTTCAGGGGCTGGTGGGTGATCTCTGGGCTTCTTCTCCATTACCTGTGCAGGATATGAGAGCCGGGCCAGTCCTCCACCCTTCAGCAAGGACAGAGTCTTCCGGACAACGTTGAGCTCCTGTATGGCAGCTCCTCGGGAAGCCAGCATCTTTGTGAGTTTCTCTTTCTCTTTGAGGAGGATGGGAGGGATGGGAGCAGGCAGTAGGGCTGATCCACCCCCTAGGATGCAGAAGAGATGGCAAGGACATCAGGATAGCAGGAACACGACAGAATGAAAGCAAGGCTGTTCAGAACTTGTGCCTTTCCTCTTCCCTCATGAGTGCATAGAGGGAAGGCAAAGGTCACTGGGGACTATGCTAACATCTCTGCATAATTCAGTCTTCACTGATTGGCTTTAATCACAGTTGTCCTGCACTGCCTGCACTCAGCTACATTTCATCTGGGCAGTGTAAACCTCGCTGCACACCTGCACTGGTGTGAGGACAACAAAGAAGGGCCACCAATTACTATCCCCACTACCCCATATATAGTGAATCACCTGACACAAGCGGGCATTGGAAATGCAGAAAGAAGGTAGGTTCCAAAGGAAAAGTGGAATGGATGGAAAACACGGAGTAGAAAGGAGCAAGATCTGAGCAGAGAATGAACATGCACAGAAGTACAGCTGAAAGCTACTGTCAAAAGGCAAAGCCTGCTCAGAGGTTTGAGACAAACCAGCATCAATAAAACATGATGAGCAAGAAAAACAAATGCAAATGCCTACTTTTCAGTCAATAGCCAGGGATCTAGCTGAGAGGCAGGAGCAGTTGGGGACCGGCTGCTGTGTGGGAGTGCACATGCATAGGGAGTCGCAGCCACGGGGAGATCCTGTACAGGCTCCTTGAAGGGCTGAGGAGTCTCTTGGAGATTCCTGTAGCCAAAGAACAGGAGGAAGCCCAGCAGGTGCAGCTAGGTTCCAGTTGCTTGGGTGTTTGCCTAATGCCACTACTCTCTCTGCACCAGATCAGGCTCCAGCATCCATAGAGGAACAGTCACTGAGCAGAGACCAAAGCGTTTCTCCAGAGCTGCTCCAAGCCCCTGCATGCTTTTGACCTGTGACACTTGCTCACCCAGCTGAGCTCAGGCTGGGGTGATGTCACTGCATCCCTCTGATGCACAATGTCTGCCTTCCTTACACAGCCCCTGCCCCAGCAGCCAGGGCCTGGGTGAGTTCAGGGCTGACCCTGCAAGGTGTGTAGCTCATTGTGTTGGAATGTGGGGGCCTTGTTTCCACTGGCCAGGAAGCAGCAAAGCCCTGTGAAGGGTCAGTCCCAAATCTCAGCTTACAGACTTGCACCCCTGTACAAGTCTGGAGCATGCAAGTACACCAAGTGCTTGCTTCTCCAAGTCTGTATCCCCAGATATAAGGAGAGGGCAGGAGGAAAGCATCTTCTTGCCAAGGGGTGAGAGCAGCTGGCAGGCTGTGCTCAGAGGTGTCATCTCACAGTGGTGGCATGACCTCAGTACCCAGCCTGTGCAGCCATTGCTGGGAGGCAGCATGTCCACTCCAGTAGCAGGTAGCTCTGTGCCCTCCCTTGCTGCATCCCTAAAGGCTACACAGGAGAAGGGAGAGGTGAAATGATAGAGGTGCAAGTGTCAGTGCTGAAAGGGCTGGCACAGCACAGTGCTCCCACACGGGCAGGCAGCTGGAGGGCCCCCAGCAGAGCCCATTCCCTGGGATACCCTTCCTACCTGAGATGAGCACAAGGAGCAAGTCATCCTCAGTCAGACCCTCTGCCAGTTCCTGGATGGCAAGTGCTCCCTTCAGAGCCTCTGCGTCTGGGAGGTTGTTCTTGGCACCTTCGATGACCTGGATTTTGCTGTGTGGCTTCAGCAGCATCTCCCTGGTGAGGTAAGAGAGGCAATCACACCACTGACACATGCACCTTCACAGGCAGCCCTGCTGTGCTAGAGGAGCACAATGAGAGACCAAGACAGGGAGGTGGCCTTTGCTGAATGTCTCCTCCCCAGGCCTACGAAGGCAGCACATCCAGCACAAGAGATGGGCTGTGTCATTGGTGACACTGGGACGTGATGGTGGCTGGAAACCAATGTGGTGTGGTGGATGGGGTGAGCACCAGAGCAAGGGTAGTTGGAACGGACTGAATGGGTCACAGCAACATCGCACAGAGGATAAATCTGTCAGCCTCCCCCCAGAAAATGTCCAGGCATGGTCCCCCTTACTGCATTCCTGCTCGCTGCAGGCTCTCCTGGATGCCCAGTGGCACATTGATGATCCCCCGAACGAGGTGGTCTCCCAGGATCTCTTCTGCTGCCGCAGCCATCCCCAACACAGCTTTGCCAAAACCCACCAGGTACAGGTTCCTCTTCACTGGGAAGGCCCTGCCCTTCACCAGCAGCTGAGGGCACCCATCCTTCTGGAGCTTCAGAGCCCTCTTCAGCATCGGAGCCGGCCGGACAGTGCCCAGTGCACTGCAGAAGAGGGTCAGTGCGTGCTCACGGAGGGACATGGTGCACAGGTGGCCAGGGTGAGTCAATCTGCTCAGTGAGGGGGGCTTGGACACATTCTGCCAGTTCTGGCAAGGCTTTAAGAGCTGGGGCCGCTGACACCCTCCAACCTGCAAGAGAATGCGAACAGTTTTGCCAGCAGAAGAGCCAGGGCTGACACAGAGAGAGCAGGGAGGGCAAAACATCAACCCTGGAGCTCTAGCTCCTGTTTTCTCTTCTAGGTTAAGGTGCTATATCAACAGCACTTTCAAACCTCTCTTCAGTCAGGTGGGAGGCAAAGGCAGTGTCACATTCAAACTACTTGTCAGCTTGTGGCTCCCTGCAATCCCATCACCTCCCACAGGGAAGGTGAGTCCTGCCAGCCAGCTTCTCCATCACTGTACATTTGCCACTGGCAAGCCATCATTTCGTTCAGTGTTTGATGCCTTTCCAAACTGTGGAAGATGCTCTCTGTCCTGGAGAGAGCAGTGCATCTGGGTGGAACGGCTTCTCGCTACGTTAACTCCCTGCTCATGCCAGCCAAATGCTGATGTCATTCTCTGGCTGCACATCGCCCCATGTGTCTCTGCAGCATCAGGCATGGACTTGAGAGAAACAACAGGCTTGCTGGCTGCCTGATCCCTTTCTGCTGGTGGCCACAGAGAAACAAGTAATGAGGTTTCCCAACTGTCCAGCAAATTAACACAAGGCTTCATTTGCCTTTACTTTGTAGTCCTTTATTATCCATTAAAATCACATTTAAAGCCCAAGTAAGGCCTCAGATCAGGCAAAGTTGCCAGCCGTGTCTGCAAAAGTCCATTTGAGCTAGTCTCCACTGACTATTAGCATTATATGCAACAGATCTGCATGTGGACAGAAACATCTCAACTGCCCGAGGGCAGGCACTTGTCTTGACAGAGGAAAGGCAGCCCCTGCCAGCACACATGCATCTATTCCCTCCCAGCATTTCTCTTTCTTTCTGTTAACTGGCAGCAAGTTCAGTGCTGCTTTCTCAGGATCAAAGATCCTTGTGATCTGCGTCTCCTCTGCTCATGGTAATTATGGTGCTGGCAATTAAGACAGGGTGCCAGGAGGCTGAAGCAGCCTAGCAACACACGGGATCACAGACCTGTTCGAATTACCTGAGAGAGTTAATCTTCCCTCTAGTAAATGGATGTGTTTCAGTGCAAGGCCAGTGGCTGGCTTCTTCTGAGAGAGCTCACGAGTCCAGAGGTCTCTTTGTCCTAATACTCTCATAGCACTGCAAGGTGTTAATCATTAAGCCAGGCAAGCTTCCCAACAGCTCCTCTGAATCTAAATCTGCCTTATTTTGCTGCAAGGACCCAAAGGCTCTGTGAAAACCTCAGACAGTGAAACCTGGACACACTCTGAAATCTAAAAGACAAAGGACTTGCAGGTAAAACTACATGGAGAAGCACAGGTTTGCCAGAGAAACAAAAAAATAATCCAAGAATCATTTAAGCTGTAAAAGACCCTTAAGATCAAGTCTAATTGTAAATGATTCAATGCTTAGATTTTAAAGGTAAAACTCCAAAGCATATAAACTACCTGACTATACTCCCTTTAGATACTGGCCAGAAGGACTGGCTTTTCAGTTACAAAGAATAAAAGGCAGAGTTCCTGACCACTTCTGTGACTAGACTCTTAAACTTCATGGCAGCTGATGCTGCCAGCAGGTCAAAGCACAGATCCTCAGCCCTCTTACAGTGAGGCCCAGAGTAACTGTGCTAACACCAGTGACTTCAGCTGTGCACCTCTCAGGAACTGAGATCAGCATCCCCATTCCCAGCAGGTCTCTGATTCACCTGGCAGCACAGTGCAAGCAGGAAGGTGTTACAAAACAGAGGTGCATGGCACCCCAGGTTGCCTCGTCTGAGCTGCGAGACAGGGTTTGCAGAAGTGGTTGGAGAAAAAGGCTTAAATGGAGCCAGGGGAGTTTAAAAAAGTAATCCCCATAGCTTTTAACAGGCTCTGTCTCTGCCTTGATGTTCCTGTGCGTGGCTGACCCTGAAGAGCAGGGGAATTGAGCACAACCAGACCTGCAACTGCTGCTCCTGTCACACATGCCCTGCCGGCGGCTCCGCTCAGCTCCGACTCCAGACACGACACAGCAGGCGTGAGTTGTTTAAAAGCAGTCTTCCCCTACTGGAGCTGAGAAAGAGAAAAGCCAGTTTAATTCATCTGGCACTCGTGTGCATACTGCTAATGCTTGCTCTGGAAAGCGTTTCACTACAATAGCAGGCATGTAATTTCTTTTCTGCACTCTGAACTCAGATTATATTTTAACCATCAAGGCCCGATCCAGAGCCTGTTGAAGTCAGCATGAGTCTTTCTATTGCTCCTAAGGATTTTACAGCATGCTGCCTGATGCTGATCTCAGTGCACAGGTGTAAACATAGAGGAAATCTGGTGTAAAACCCCCCTGCAGTCAGAAGTTATCCGACTTTACACCAACACAACAGGGAGCTGAATCTGGTACAGGCCCATTAGCTTTGGAGGTCTCAGTGTGTAACTGCTCCTTGTCAGCTCTGATTAGACATGCAGGCTCACTGGAGGCTCTCCTTGGAATGGGGGTGCTGCTAATGATGCCACAAATCCATTTTTATGTAATTTATTTATACAGTCTCAGGCACTGGGTACTAAACATCATCAGGGACCAGCTATAAATCAGTGCTATGAAATCCACTGCAGATATTAACAAAAATTAAAACTAGTCATTTCCCTAGGGCTTCAAAAACCAAAATCAAGAGAACTGAACATCACCCCACACCAAAGCACAGGCAGCCTTGGAAAGAAAGATAATCCTAATGGCAGCTCTTGAGCTACCTCCAGGATAGTGAGTCTAGAATTTATGTTAGCTGCTCTGTATTGCACATGGAGAAATTACATCCTCACATCCCTCTTCCCACTGCTGGATGGGAAAAATCTGGGCTGGGAGAAGGGGCTGATGATGTTGCTTCACGCACTAGTATTTGTTCCCTGATTTCTCAGGGAAATCACATAGGGATGAATGAGCCCTCTTCTATATGGATATAAGGTGGCATACTATAGGCACCAGTGGCACTCAGGTTTACGCCTTCCCTTTGTCCCTGCTCAGAATAACTTGGAGTTTGGGTATAGATGATCATTTGAAAAGTTGGGAAAAAAATGATGCTGAGAATTGCCTGTTTCAAAGAGAGCAGGAGTACTATAAAGGGTTTAGATTAATCCCCTTTAAATGAAAACTTCTTCAGCTTTCATTGATGAATAATGTTCTCCGTCTCCATACTTGCTTGCATGCATTACCATTAGAAATTCTTTCTTCATAGGGCTCCTCCTAAGCCTGCACTGTTAACTCTCACCACAAAAAGCAGCAAACCCCCAGCTCCTCATTTTCACTTTCTCTGGGAAAGAGGGAGGGAGAGGAGCTGGACTCTGATAAAATACAGGCAAAGTGCTCGTTTGCATTACCTTTCATTAACTTTTTAATTAAAGCAATTCTGCAGGCAAGGAGCCAAAGTCAGAAGGAGACAGAAACAATCAGCACTGGGGGCAGAAATGTGGTAAGCTGCCAGGTAAATTGGATGGTGGCATGAGACCAAAAGCATGGACATAGGTGGGTGTAGCTGAGCATAAACTTGGAGTCACACTGTGAACAAATGAGCTGGCCATGCCCATGCAGTGAGCAAAATGATGCAGCACCTTGCTCCATGGCATGTATTTGAAAGCCAGAAAAATATTCCCTTCTAGGAGCCAGCCTGCCATCGCTGGGCAGACCTGAGCCATTCCAGGTGCTGTGGTTAGAGGTTTGTTCAAGGGTTTGCATCATGGGCTTGTGGTTTTCTTGAAGCTGGAGCAATTGTGCTTGCTGCAGGCCAACGCAATCACACATCCCAAGCGTTTCAGGTGCTGCAAGATCAGAGGATGCTGTACATTAATGCTCCAGGATGTCTAATTGAACTAAGATCTTCAGGGGCCTAAATTAGCTTCTTAATGTCATTAGGACTTCTTTGGATTTCCCCCAGTGTGGCAGTGGTTGGTGGCTGGCCCACTGTGTACAGGGTCAACTCCAAAATCCCTCAGGAGCTGGGAAAGTACTTGCGATGTCACTGGATCAAATCCCAAGTGTTCCAGGATAATTGTGAGCTCAAGCTCTAAAGACAGATTACATCTTTGCTACAGTAGTAAACTACCAGACACAGCAAGTTTTAGCAGTGTCTCTTGCTACTCATTTTTCTTGTTGCATGACTTTCTTCTGGCCTCTCAGTATGTAAATTACTGTTAGGCTCACCAAGGCTCCCAGCTTCCATCTTTCATGCCTCGCCATGGGAATTTACCTACGAAGTACAACAGAGCGGAGATTGTACTGCCTTAAACTCCTCTGTTCCCACTTACTGACACATCTTTTCTATCATTTGATATATCAACTTTAATTTGCCTGGTGAGCCCTGCTCAAACTCAAACTTGCTGCTCCAGATGGTCCCAAAAGCATTATGAGCAAATTTTCCAGGAGATGCACTGAGCCCAGGAGGAAAGCAAAGCAGTGAAGGTTTGTTCCAAGTGACTATTCTGGGAGGATTAGAGGGGGATTTTTTGAGACTAATCTCTTTAAATGAAAATTTCAGAAATTGATTAATTTTTTAATCTGCACATGGATTTGCATAAAATTACTGCACTGCCTCATTCATTGTGTGAAAGAGAAAATGTCTGCAGCCAGGATGGACTGGTCAGCTATGAAGTGTCCAGCACACAAGTGGGTGTGCAGTGACAGGGTGAAAGGTCCTTTTGCTCCCACTCCCTGTGGTGCTCCTGCATCCATAACTGGGAAAGAAGATGAGGGTGGACAGTAGCAAAATGATGAGACCAGAGAGCTGCCCTTGCAGGCAGGCAAGAGAGAAAGTAGGATGGAGTCTGAATAGCTTTGTTTCAAGAACATGCTGAGCTCTGGAAAACCCAGGAGCCCTAATTTCCAATATGTGGCCTTCTATATGTTTCTTGGAAAAGAAATATGTCACTCTCATGACTGATTTACTCACCAGGAAGGTGTCAACAGCATCTCTTTGCCTTTGATGGGGAATGTAGCCTAAGGCCAAACACATGGATGATAAGTGTCCCGTTCAGCATTTTATATATATAGATCAGTATCATTAGCAAAAAAAATTAACTGGATTTGACATATGCATCTTACTAGTTTTTCTAGGTCATACTCCCTTCAATCCCTATATACCTTTTGGGAATGATTTTCCCATGCACTGGGGATTGCAGGGAGGAAATATTTTTCACTAAAAAATCATACTGCAGCTCAATGCAGACCAGCACTACCCTGAAGCCAAGTCCATGCCAAGCCTACTTCCTTTCATGCTGTAATTTCTCAAACTCCCTATTCAGAGTGAACTTGCAATCAAAGTTGAGAGCCCTTTAAAGTACAGGGAAGGATCAGGGTATTCTAGAGAAGATGAAAAGATGCCAGCCTTGAGGACTGGAATAATAGAAAGGGGTCGAAATTCAGTACTGCAAAATACAAGGTCATGCTCTCTGGGATTAATAGCAAAAGATTATGAGCTCTTCAGTTGGAAATAACATAAGAGGAGGAAGAGCCAGGAATATTAATCAGTCACAGGATGACAATTACAGCTGCCCTCTAGGCTGAGACAAGAGGCTATGGGAAAAGCAGAAAGCAGCAGATGTAATCTACCTTGACTCTAGTGAGGTTTTTGATACCATTTTCATGAGCACACTGAAGAAGTGTGGGATGGGCATACACACTGTCGGATTCATTGAAAAACAGCTGGAGCACTGGGCTCAGAGGGTACAAATCAGTGGCTCACGGTCCCGTTGACAGCTGGTCATCAACAAGGACTCTGCTGTGGTTCATGTCACCCTACGGCTTCAATATGGAGGGCAGCACAAAGCGCTTGATTTGGGAGAGGTGCTGCTGGAGCCACCTTCCAGGGGAACTGTGATAAACTCAAAGTCAGGGCCAACAGAAACCTCGTGTCACTCAGCAAGGAGAAGTATGAAGTTTTGCTGCTGGGGCAGGATCCCCCCTGTGCATCAGGGTAGTCTGGGAACCAAGTGGTGCAACCAGCTATGGAGCAACCCAATAGCAGCTACAACGACTTGAAGGGTGGTTATAAAGACAGCAGCTATGAACCCTTCTTAGTAGTGGCAGAAAGTATAAGTAAGGAGCAACAGCCACAATTTGCAAGTGAGGATATTCACACTGGACATGACTGACGAGGTTTTTACAGGGAGAGTTGCACAATACTGGATCAGGCCGCTCAGAGAAGCTATGGTCTCCACGCTAGGTGGTTTTCAGGGTTTGGCTAGACAAAGCCATGGCCAAGCTGATCTTGTGCTGGTCACCATTCTGCACTGAGCTGAGCGTGGAGCAGGTAGCTCCAGGGGTCCCTTCTCCCCACACTTCTGCAATTCCATGTGGTAACAGCAGGGTCAGACTTCAATGGTCCTGAGCATCACGCTTAGTTTGAAGAGCCCATAAAGAGAAGCCAAGTTGTAGGATACAAGCCCCTCTCCACACAAGTGTTAAGTCATAACTGTTACCCACAGAGAATCGTCACCCCCAGCGGAGTTCAACAGAAATATGAGCAACAACACTGAGCAGTGCTGTTTCCAGAAGCATCCCTCTAAAATTCACAAGCACTCCCCTGAGCAAGCACAGGTCTGTTTGTATTGTGCAGGTTACAGTGGTATCTAATATGGAAATGCACAGGTAGAATGACTGCATTCGATCAATATTATTCAAGCAGCAATTAAGCATTTTTTTTCCATTAACTAGGGCCATTATCCATAATGCCTACTTAATATGACATTTTGCTAGGAGATCCAATTATCCCACCGCATAAATTCCAACTGGGTATAAACTGACAAACGAAGTTCCAACCATTAGGAACAAAGGCAGAAGAAAGAATAAAAAGGGAGTGACAAAATATCAAATCAACAACCCACGGTGTTATACAACTGTAAAACTAAGCTAAGTATTGTAGGTGTTTTGAAGTAAATTGTCTTATGATGGTATCAGTGAGTCACCTTCAGGGCCCACATCAGATAATCCAGGCTTTGATCATGCAGGTCACAGTGTGCAAGAATTCTGTGCTTCTTTACAACCTCCCATCACACAGAGATCAGTTGTGGGTTTTGCACTTACCTGCAATAGCGCAGCTGACCCCGAAACCTCAGAAGCAACAAAGGTGACTTGTGTTGAGAGTCCCCAGACACCGGTGTGAGAATCCTGCCTCCGTATCAAAGTAACATGGGTGAATCATTCCGATGAGCCGATCCCATCACAGCAGGAAGGGGTGAATCAGGTTAGACGGCTAAACCTGTAACGGTGAACAGTGGGAGCAAGTAATCCGAGAGAAGACTTTTGTTTCACTCAATTGTATCTGCACATAAAATAATCAGCATGTTTGAAGAACGAGCACGCAGACCTTTGGCAATAGTTCCCGGAGTTACTGTTGTTTGACCACAGGAGGGCAATATTATTCTAAAAGCAAAATCAAACTCTATTCTGGAGACTGAAAGGAAAATACCATTAGCATTTATGAAGGCATCTATCTATGTTTCGTTGGGTTTTTTGATTCTGAGTTTCTGAGAGGTAGAAATGACAAAAGAATTGGTGTTCTAAAATGAAACTAGGGGGCCACTGGTCATCTTTGGGGGTGGGGGGCATTCTCACAGCTGCTGTTATACCCCAGGAATAACTTTTAAAGTTAAGAGATGTACAAAAACATGAATACAGAGCCTGACATCGGGATTCATGATAGAAAAGAGTAGCAGTTCCAACGTGTCTGTGTCGGAGCACCAGCCTCAAATGCCAAGGTGCCTTTCTCACAAGCTGTGTGATGCTCATCTGTACCTGACATCTTATGGGATGCGAGCTGTGGTGTTCCTGTAGCACTGCTCGGAGGCCAGGGTTGGAAGAATAAATAATACTGAGAAATAAAGATGTGTAATAATTGGGCTGGGGAAGGCTTGGATGTGGTATTGGTAAAAACGTCTCCACCAAAAGGGTGAAGCACTGGAACAAGTCTCCCCAGGGAAGTGGTGAAGTCACCATCCCTGGTGGCATTTCAATGGCCTGTAGCTGCCGCACCTGGGGACAAGGTTTAGTGGTGGACACTTG
The DNA here is from genome assembly GCF_033783945.1 of Neopsephotus bourkii. Taxonomy (NCBI): domain Eukaryota; kingdom Metazoa; phylum Chordata; class Aves; order Psittaciformes; family Psittacidae; genus Neopsephotus; species Neopsephotus bourkii. The sequence continues at coordinate 1,794,039 of NW_026900793.1, read as the reverse complement.
GCAGTTCCGGGGTATCGCTCGGGCTTGATGATCTCAAAGGTCTTTTCCAACCTAAACACTTGTATGGTTCTATGAAGGTAGGGCCACAAAGCGAGGGAGCCGCCACTGTGGTTTGAAGGAGGGGGCCAGGGCCCAAACACCTGCGAGACGCGCTCCCGGGCCAGATCCCTGGGGACACCCGGCCCCGCCCCGGTCCCTCCTGACCAGATGAGGCCGGCGCAGGCCGCGTTCCCCCGGGCTCCCTCGGAAGCTGCCGCGGAAAACGCGCTCGACCTGCCCCGGGGACCCTGCGGAACCGCCGGCCCCGCGGCGGCAGCGCGCACCAGGGCGGCGGGAGCGCGGCCGCACCTCACGTGCTCGAGCGGCGCGGCTCCAGCGTTGCCCGGCACCGGAAGTGACGCGGTCCCGCGCTCGAAGCCGTTGCCCGCTCGTCGGGATGATGTCACGCCCTCAACCCGACTTCCCCGCCCCGCACGGCCCGGTGGGTGCAGCCCAGCTCCAGGCTGCGCCTTCCCGCCCCGAGGGACACCGACACCGATCACCCTCCATCCGCGGGCCGGAGGACCTTCCCGCCACACTCAACATGGCGGCCGGACACGGGCCACCCCAAACGCTGCCTTCTCCCCTATCCCAGCATGCAGTGCGCTGCGCCCGCTCCCCCTCCTTCCCCTTCCCATGGTGCCCAGCGCGCCGCTCGTTGCCGTTCCCCAAGCAGCAAGATGGCGGACACAATGAGGAGCAGCCGCGTCTCTGCGGCCTGAGTGGGCCGAGCTCAGCCGGAGGGCGCCGCCGGGCCCCGCCGATCGCTTGCTGCCCCCTTCTGCTGCCCCCTGCCTGATCCCCGCCACCCCGCGGGGACCTGCCTGTCCGCTCCCGCAGCCGCTGCCACCACTAGGAGCCCCGCCCGGCTCCTCAGCGCCGCCGCCCTCGGCGCGGCGCGGCCCGGCCCGGCGGCGGAATGAAGCTGACGGACAACGTGCTGCGGAGCTTCCGTGTGGCCAAGGTGTTCCGCGAGAACTCGGATAAGATCAACTGCTTCGACTTCAGCCCCAACGGCGAGACCGTCATCTCCAGCAGCGACGACGACTCTATCGTTCTCTACGACTGCCAGGAGGGCAAGTGAGTGGCGGGGGCCCGGCCTGGCCCACTCTGCCGCCGCGGGAGGGGTGCCTGGGGGAGCTCCTGGGGCGGGGCAGCGAGGGGTGCCGGTTGAGGTTGGCTGTGCCCGTTGCCGCGTTCGGGGAGAAGCAGTGGCTGGCTCCGCACCGGTGCGGCACCCCCGGCCCGTAAGCGGTACGGTGAGCGGTGCGAGTTGCAGCTTTTTTTCCGTTGATTTTTAGTGCAGGTTTCACAGTGGAACCGCAGCGACGTCTGACGCGGCGGGGCCGGAGGGGAGGGTATAAACGGTTAAATTGGGGCGCAGGGATGGGAGCAGCATGGGTTTGTCTGCGGTGTGGGTTTCTGTGCCGGTTATCTCTGATAGGCAGGGTCCAGTGGTGTGGCTGGAGCCGACGATGGTAATTTCCCAAGAGTTCACTGCCGTGAGAACCGAATAGTGGTTTAGCTGAAGGGGCTGAGTCTGGTCACGTTTCCAGGCTCAGAGAGGGGGGGTTAGAGATGGTCAGACTGACATGCTGGGCTTCTCTGGGCTGAATCCTCACTAATTAAAATTGAAGCAGTTGCTCTGAGCAGTCTACAGATGTGCTTTTTTAAATAACCTAATTAGGCTGTAAGTTCTTGGATAAATGCTTTAAGCCAAAAGGTGAAGATGGGGTGGTGTGTGTTTAGTGTAACTTTGAAAAACTCGGTGGTGTTTTACTTCAAACCTAGCTCCTAAGTGGTGTCTGGGAATGCTGCAGATAAAGGTGGTCCTTTGTGCTTTTCTCTAGTTGTTTTCATCCGTAAAGCACAGCTAAAATACCTGTGTGATTTGCATGTGTCTTCAGAGGTGGTCTTAATTTATATTTAATCCATCAAGGTGTATATTGGTTTCCCTTGCTTGAGGGCAATATGTTTCTCACTGAACAGAGTTGCCCAGTTTATCTTCTTTCATTGATTGCAAGATGTTCATCCTGTTCTGCAGATAAGCCCCCAGAAACTTGCACAGCACTTGAGGTATGCTGCTCTTGTTCAGAGGAGAAAAACATGCAAATAAAGCCACCAGTAACACTTGCAGTTGATGTCTTGGAAAGTATGTAAAAGGCATTTGTATTCTATGAGAGTTGGAGCAAACTGAGCCAAATGATGTCATTGTTCTGTTAAAATCTCGGTACAGGTATGCATTTGGCTGCTTTAAATTCTTTTAAGTTTTAATTTTCTTGTGCTGCTTGGTCAAGAGATGTAATTCTGAGGTTTTTGTTTGTTTTGTTTCAAGATTAGCTCGCATACATACAGAAAGTGAAAGAAAACCAAGCATGTGGATTGTAGGAGAGAGAATCAAGTGTATAGGGTAGTGCAGGAGTGAAAATGGCATGGGGGTGCCAGGTGGTAGATGTGTCCGTGTCACTGTATTTTTTAGTAAACCAGGTATTCCTAATCCTTCTGCTTTTTCAAGCAGGCTGAGACATCATGCTTGCTGTGTTTGAAAGATTGCATCCTGCATGCTCTCCTAATTTTGTAGACCACTTATTACATGTTATTTTGCACTTCTATTTAGTTTACTTGCTTTACACATTAAAGTTGTTTGTCTTCCCCGTGTGATAAACTCATTTGAAATGATTCAGTTTTTCTTTGTGTAAGACCAGGTAACTTTATACATATGGTGTCTGCAATGGATTGTATTCTAGATCCTAATCATATACGATAGTAGAAGGGCTGAGTGATGTTAATGCAGATGGTATTGATTGTTTTTCCTCTTTCAAACTCTTAAAGAACAGTTTGATGGGTTGAGAGGCATTTGGTGCTTTCATCCCTATCTCTGTCTAGACTTGCTGTATGCTTTGCAGGCAGAGGGTTTGCTTTAATTAAGTTAAATGGCAGAAGATCGATGGTTGATGCTGCAGTGCTACAGGGCAACAAGAGTAGTTTCATCAAGGTAACCCCTGCTGCAAGAGGCATTTCTCTAGTGGCTATAAAATTAATTTGAAAGGTTCTCACGTACTGTCAATTGACTTAGAAGTGTAGCTGTAATTTTTAGAGGACCTGCTTTTTCCCTCACCTGGAAAGTTTCAGCTGTGTGTTGTCACTGAAGATTCATGTAGAGACAAAGAATCAAATATGAGAATGAGCTTTGTAATGTGGTGGGATTTGGCAGTTCCAGGCCTATAGTTTATGATTGTGGGGTGCTGTTTTTTTTTCTTAAATCACCATTTAAAGGGCCTGAAACTCACTTTCAATGTGCAATTTGCTAATGAATACAATGGCCAGGAGGAAATAATCCTGCATGCTGGGTCTCAGTAGAAGATGCCCTGCTTCATCAAATGTTGATACTTTCCCCATGTGAAAGTGACAGGATTTCCTTGGTTGGTTTATTTTCCTGTTAATGAGCAGCTCTGCAGGTAGAATTAAAATGCAACTGTTTGGTTATGCTTTAGGTACACCCTCACCTTGTTTGCTTTGCATTACCAAAATGAGCCATACAGCTACAACAGTCATTACCAGCATGGCCAAGCCCCATCTCAATGAACTTCAGTTTCTGAAAGTGTCAGAACAGTTTAAACAGTGATGCGTAGCCAGGGGCTGACAGAACAAGGTAATCTTGAAACACAGATTCCCTTATCATGATATTCTGAGTTTAGGCAACAAGCTTGAAAAAGTAGTCCTGTTTCTTCATGAGCATACTGTAATTTTGGACCCGAGATTGCATGTCTAGTTCAAAATGTGTAAACAACTAAATTGTTATTATTTTTAACCCATTCTGCTTCACTGACTACCTCCATTGTAGGCTGTCTCTAAAGCGTAACGGAGAGGCTTACCTGGGACTGTTGTGCTCAGGAATGAACTCTGAAAGCTTTTAGAATGGAATTATGTGCTGGGATGTACAGCAGTCCTTGAGTCTGGGAGCAGGAGGCTCCTTGCTGCAAATTTCCCACCCTGGAGTGATATAATGGTGGATTGGCAAAGGCTTAGCTTGTGTTTTAGTATATTATCTATCTATATAATTATATTTAATATATTATACAAATAAAGAGGTGGTGAATCTGAACTACCCCAAGCTGTGGTGTTTACTAGACATCCCAGCGAGCCTGGTTTTGTATGATGGGTTTTTACCTGCAGTAGTAGTGATTCAAACCAAAGCACTGATAATATTACAAACCTCTCCTGTGTTTTGTTTCATCTGTATAGCATTTCTGTCTGTGATCTTAGGAAGTACTTTTTGACAATATTGTTTGGCTTCGGGTGTGCTGCCTACATTAACCTTAAACTTGGAGTTGTGTTTTGCAGTTTGCTGAAAAATATGTAACGCTTGGTTTCCTTGTTTGTGTGTTTAAGTAGTGGATTGGGAACAGGCAGGCAGTCGTGTGTGAGGTAACATGCTTCTGCTTGTATCAGCTTACATGAGAACTTCACCTTTCTTAAAACATGGAAGTTCTTTCTTTCCTCCTTTTTGGTAAATGGGCTTTTGTCCATCTGTCAGTCTTTATTTTCTGAGCTTCTCTGCTTTAAATGTCTCTCAGATAAAGAAGAGCCAGACTAGACATGAGAGTCTTGGTATGTTTTGAGGTTGGTTGGTTTTTTAATTGTTTGAGGTTTTTTCTGCAATATGGTCAACAGCATAGTTGAGGTAACTACAGAGAGCAGCATTGGGAAGTGTGTCAGGGATAATGTTACAGAACTTTAGTGTCTACATTTACATTTGATGTGTTGCTTTCAGTTTGCAGCATGTTTGCATCTCAAAATTGATTTAAGAATCTACTTAAATGGGGAAAGTCCTATTGAGATTTGGTCTGAGTGGTACAGGTGGTGTACAGAGTTTTGTTACATGTGCTATGTTGGCTTTCAGCTAAGGGAAGCTTGTCCCCAGCAAGTTTGTTTGAAGTCAGAGCACTGTGGCTTCTGCTGGTTGAGAATTAATCTTTAAGAATGAATGCCTTTTTCTGTTCTGATCTGAGAAGTCTCCAACTCATGCTCTTACTTGGGTGTGTCAGTTTGAGGCTAATGAAAACAAGAGAGAGTTGAGCATTTTAGAAATACCTTGTCTGAGGGTGTAGTCTGAAACTTTTCTCTTGGCAGCAGTCTTGGTTTAAAATGCTCCTGCTGTTTGTTTCCATTCCAATGAAGTTGTCTTTGGTTTGTGTTGGTAAAATATTCTGTGGGCTCGTGTAATAACCAGACTTACGAATTTCTGGATTAAAAATAACTCCTGGAAGAGATTGTATGTTTTCTGGTGTTGATCATTACCCAGCTTTGGAACCTCTCTGCTTACCTCAGTTAAGAAGAAAGGGGAAGGAGGCTGCTAGAGACCTTACAATGCTTAAACAGGCAGGCACCTGCTGCAAGATATTCTTATTAACCAGCTGCCTCTAAGTTTATTTGCAGTTTAGATTTCTAGTAACTGCTTACCAGACCCCCAAAATCCAGCCCTATGTTGTCTTCACTCTCACTAGAATGTCTTTAATGCTGTTGCAGAATGTTACATATCAGTTTCATGCTTTAATTAAGGTTGGATATGAGTATAATTCTCCAGCAGTCTGAGAGTCCCTGTGTTACAGTTGCTTTTATAGACTACTGGTGTATATGTATGTGTTTGTGTTAATGCTGAGAAGCCCTAGTCTGAATGAGTCCTGCTGTTCTAGGGTTTGAAGTAACACAGAACAAAAAGACAAATTATTCACATCTAAAATAAGTAGCAGATAAATGAGGGACTTGGGTGGGCAAGGGAATGATGAGACAGTGCTGCCTGACATGCTTCCTCCTTGTAATCTTTTTACAGTAGACATCATGGGAAAAAGAATTTTTGGAGGAGGCATTTTGCAGGTGTTAGAGGAAACCTCAAGCCTAGGGATAGTCTTAGAGAAAGCACAAAGGTGCTTGTTCGAAAATCAAATACAAAAGCTTTTCTTTCTTTGTATGAAAACATCTGACTACTTGAAACAGGCTTGTAATAGCTCACTGAAGGCAGGCCTTGTTAACGTGGTGAGTTTGAGCTTTTTGTTGCAGTGAGTACAATTATTTCTGCTTCCTTCTGACAGACCAAAGAGAACATTGTACAGTAAGAAGTATGGAGTGGACCTCATCAGGTACACACATGCTGCCAACACTGTTGTGTATAGCTCCAACAAAATAGATGGTAAGTGATCCACTGGAGTTGAGTCTTTTTAATCTCCTTCCGCTTAAAACTACATGCTCGGATAAATAGCTGTAAAAAGCTGGGAAAAAAACCCCAAAACAACTTATTAGTGATAAACGCGCTGTCAGAAACAGAGGAATTAATGTTCAACTGTAATGCACAGCTCTGCGATACTCCCTCGGGCATGCTGATGTGAGTTTTGTTCATTCCTGCAATAACTAAGGGATTAAACATTATTAGTGTGATATTCTGTTGTTCACTTTGCTGTTTGATACCAGTGCCATCAGCCTTACTTTCTTACATGTGAAATCAGAATCAGAATCGTTTAGGTTGGAAAAGACCCTTAAGATCATCAAGTCCAACCATAAGCCCAGTACTGCCAACTTGGAAGACACATACAATGAGGCAGAAGGGACATGTGGCAGAAGGCGGGCTACATACTGTCGCTCTGGTGCACACACAAGTCAACTGCAGAGGAAGGGAGGGCAGGAAGTTCAGGTAACTCAGCAGATCACCACCAGACCTGGAGGAAGGAGGTCACAGAGCTTTTTTGAGATTGCCTTTGCTTCTGTTAATCTTTTTTTTGCATGTAATAGAGAGAACACCCACTTTCATGCTGTTTCTACCCAGTCAGTGTCTCTGGTAGCCATGCTCTGTAAATCAGTGACATTGAAGAGCTTGTCGAGCTTGTGACAGGCTCTCTATTAGCCTATTTCTGTTTAAAATACAGATTTAAGAACTGGCACAGTTCACAATGATAGCTACATTAATTCTTCCTAAGGTTGGGGATAGCTAGTGTTCATTTCAAATTCTGAGTTTTGTTTGTTGTAATCAGTCTCTGAGAGTTTTCCAGTGAACAAATCTCTTAGCACAGCACTTTACAAATGGGTTTTAACACCATTTGTCAACTCTCAATCATTTCTGTAGTAGTGGTTTGGTTTTGGTTTTTGCTTTGCAGAGAGGGGTATTGACAGTAGAGATACTGGTGCCTTGTGGTGTGTGCTAGGTTACTTGAGGAAGTTAAAGAAATGTGAGTTGAGAGCACATGGAAGTTGAGTTAGGAAGTCAAGTGAAACTAGAACAAGCGGGACCTGAAACTAGAAGAACACGAGAGTTTCCAATGGAATTGGATTTAATGGTGTGAAAGGATTAAAAGTTTGGTAGCCTACTTACTATCTTTTTTATTAAATCATTACTTTTATGCTACGTTTCTGACTTGGCTGTAATTTACAATTAAATAACAACCATTTAGTGAAGCATTTAATGCCATTTTGAGTTCTTAATTTTTGTTTGTAAGCACTGGTAAGCCTTTCAGGAACTAAAACTTAAGAGGTTTCATCCTGCAGGGTTGCATTATGATAAATACTAAATGAGAAGAAAAGAAAAAGGTAGAATGTGAAAGTATTTGTTGCTGTTATAAACCATAAGCCTAATAAAACCAGCAGTGTGTTATGTAGGGGTCCACATACTCTGTGGTCCCTAATGCATGCAGTCTTGGGCAAGATGCGTTGTGTTCAACATGTTACAGAGTTATCGGGAGGGAAAATTAACCCAGGAGCGTGTTACAGGAGTGCTGGTGCTTGCTGCAAGCATTTTATGTGTCGGAGTTTTACTTCTGAAGATTTCCTCAAGATCTTTGAACCCCGTTCTTCTTGCCTGATTCCAGGCTGAGGTAGTAGTTTGTACAGTTTGAGGGTCTATGATACCACCCGGTACAGGAGATAACTGTACAGGCCACTGCCTTGCCTGGGACAGAGCACTGCCAACAAACAGGCTGACAAAGGATCACAGTTCCCCAGTGCTTCCTCTTTAGCAAGGAAGACGAAGTTCTGCATGGATACTCCAGGTAATGACAGTTCTTGCAGGAAAAACTAGAGATATGTTTTAACAGCAGGCTTGAAGTATGTCGGGTCTGGCCGTGATGAGATGTGATGCTGTCTTGAGGTTTTGTGATTCGGACAGTCACCTCAGGTCACTTAGAGCCTTTCAGAATGGTGTGTCACCAGCATGTTTTTCCAGTTTGATCAATCTCCTTTAGTTTTTGTCAGGTACAGGAGGGTGGTCTAGAACTGTGCTGTCAGCTTCACATGAAACCTCAGGCAAAAAAAAGCCAACAACAACTTGATCTTTTTTTCACAGAAACTAAATATGCTGAATGAGCCTTTCAGAAACTTCTGAACACAGTAACCTGTATGAGAGCGACAATCTTGCATCCCCTTGGTTCTTGTTCTTTCAAGTAAAAAGTAAAAATGTCCTTTTCCTTGAGTTTATCTGTGGAGCCTTAGCAGGGCTTGTTCCATCAGTATGAAGTCAGTGTGTAGTACAGGTACAAAATGCAGATCTCTTCCATCCAACAACTGCGTAGACCAGTGTCTTCCAGCTGGTGTGAGAAGGGATTTTGCTGGTACTGCTTTGAGGTTTAAGCTGTGCTCTTCATGTGTCATCACTCAGAGACATCTGCACATAAAGATAAAAAAGTGGCTTCTGTGCTTTAATAGTTTCCTTTCTTTTAATCTTGGATGAAGGTCTCAACAGCATCTTCTAAAATTGTGGGCTACTCTTGGTATGTTCATCTGTACTCAATAAAATTATCCCTTGAGAAAAGTGGTGCTGCTCTGATTTACTCTGTTTTTAAGACTGTTTTAAGTGGACTAAGCTTTAGATTATTCCTTTGTCCTAAAGCTTAGCGGCTCTAGGTGCCAAGAATGTGTGAAGCTGTTGATTGTCAGTCTTGACCTGGCTTCGAAGTTCATTTTTTATCTTCTCTTCACTTAAATGCACATTCACACATTACCTGTGCTTACTGTTTAGTTGGGAGACTTCTTTGCTGGATGTGTACATAGATAAGACAGCAAGATTCATGCTGTATGCAAAAAAAAATGGTGGTAGTATCAACTTCATAATTTGATACTCCCAGTTTTGTGAGAATGATGGAATAAAATGTCCTGGTACTTAAACCATTAAGATGTAATACAACTTCAGGCTGTGGGAAGTATCTTTTTCTGGTGCCTGATTTCCATTCCTGCCTTGAAAAATGAGTTGTTTTATGTCTGTTTCTAACTCGATTCTGTTTGAAAGCTTGACTTGAAATCAAATGACCAGACTTATTCACTGTGGCAAGATTACTGTGTGGGAAGCAAGTTTAATGTGTGACTGCTTTGAGATAATGTTGGATTTGTGGTGTAATGAAGCTTTTGGTTTGTTTCTGGTTTCAGATACAATCCGATACCTTTCCCTGCATGACAACAAATACATTCGCTATTTCCCAGGGCATACAAAAAGGTAAGATGTGGCTTGGAGGCAGTGCAGGAGAAGTTGAAATAGTGATTGTAATGAGCTTGAGTTACGTTACAGTTAGTTCACTCCAGTTTTTGTTTTGTGTTCATGGCAATTACAAGCTTGTACACAGCTGTTGCGTAGGTGGTGTTCTGTTTACTTCTTTTGTGTGTCTAATGCATGTGGTCTTCTGTGTTGCAGAGTTGTTGCTCTTTCAATGTCTCCAGTAGATGACACTTTTATTTCTGGATCCCTTGATAAAACTATTCGACTTTGGGATCTCCGTTCTCCAAATTGCCAGGTAGGATATCAAATTCATGTACGTAGGATGTTGCATTTTCAGTTAAAGGGTGAAAAATGGACGTGTGCTCATTATAAAACAGAAAACCTGCCAGGAATGTCTGCTGCTGGTTTAGTGTTCACACCTTCCTGGAATGCTGTGGGAGCCTGGATCAGAAATCTGCGGTTGTGTTGTGTAACATCACTCACTTTCACCTATGGCTCTGATGAAGAGGTGCTGGGAAGAGCAAGAAATAACACCCACAGTTGATCAAACAAGAGGAGAGCTGGGTGTTGTCAGGACACTACCCTGTGCAGAGTGTCCTCTCTTTGCTGGCATCTCTCCTGGGTTAGGAATGTATCTTGCCTGAGTGTTACAGCGTGTGTTTAAAATTGAAGACTTGATGCAATGAAATGTGAACAAACTGATGATCTAAGGTAACACAGCAGCCATATGGTCTACCCCTCCTTATATCACCTTTGTTCATCAGACCTGTTTGTGAGCAGATTGAACTTTCTAGCAAGGGAAAACTTTTGGGTTTATTTCCTTTTTTTGCTGGAATATTTTACATTGTCAAGTGGAAACAGGCTTGTGTGAACTGAGAGAAGTACCAGAGCTAGCAGCAAGGTCGGGAATGAAAGGCTAGGGTTAGAATCTGCCTTTTACTGATGATAAGCTGTGTGCACTGACAGCTTGGAAAGCTAACCCTATACTGGGCTGCATTGAAAGAAGAGTGACCAGCAGGTTGAAGGAGGTGATTCTACCCCTCTGCTCTGCTCTTGTGAGACCCCGCTTGGAGTATTTGGTATAGTTCTGGTGTCCACAACATAAGAAGGGCATGGAGCTGTTGGAGCAAGTCCAGAGGAGGGCCGTGAGGATGCTCAGGGACTGGAGCACCTCCTGTGTGAAGACAGGCTGAGAAAGTTGGGGCTGTTCAGCCTGGAGAAGGCTGCATGAAGACCTCAGAGCAGCCTTCCAGTATCTGAAGGGGGCTACAAGGATGCTGAAGGGAGGACTGTAGTGACAGGACAAGGGGTAACGGGTTCAGACGTAAACAGGGGAATTCAGGTTAGATGTAAGGAAGAAGTTCTTTACTGTGAGAGTGGTGAAGTACTGGAACAGGTTGACTAAAGAAGTGATAAATGCTCCATCCCTGGCAGTGCTGAAGGCCAGGTTAGACAGAGCCTTGGGTGACATAGTCTAGTGTGTGGTGTCCCTGCCCATGGCAAGGAGGTTGGAACTATATAATCTTAAGGTCCTTGCCAACCCTGGTTATTCTGTGGTTCTGTGTAGCATTGTGCTCTCATTTTCCTGTCTCACTAGGACCATTTTGCTAATGAAAGAAGGCTGTTTACTTATTCCAGGTGATGTAACTGTGAATGCAACATGAAGAAAAGGTTATATTTCTTACAAAATAGTTTTAACTGTTTTAAAACCATACCAAGGTCTTTCTGACAAGAAATGTTAATTTTGCCTTTCCCTTGGGATGAGCCTCAGTCTTTAAGTTGCTACAGATGAGACAGGGTGGTAAATTCAGAAGCAGTTCTGTAGCCTGTAGTTGTAAGAGTGGTAAAACTAGGACTTGTGACTGGAAGCTGCGTCCTGCAAAGTCTGGGAAACCGGTTTAGGAAGCGTGTCACTTGTAACTTTCAGTTTGCCCATGAGGTGGCAGCCGTACTGCCTGGAAATGTCATCGGCAATCCAGAGATACCCCACTTGCAAGGCTGGCTTACAGCTCAGGCCTCAGACATCACAGGAAAAGTGGCTGCAATTGGGAAGATAGTAGTAGTAATGTCTCCAAAGAAAAATGATATCTCAGAAATGCAGAAGCTTCTTAAATAAGATCAGATCTTTCTTTGAACTGACAATACATTTATGTGCATACAGTTACATGAAGGCATTTGGCCAATACACACAGACCTGCCAGACAGGATACAAAAATCATGTATCTTGTTGCCTTTACCAAATTTTACTCAAGTCTTTTCTACTATGTGAGTTAAGGAAAAATTGACATTAAAAATAAGCACTGATAGTAATCTGTCAATTTTAACATTGTAAGATGTGTTGGCTTCCAGCAGACTTGAATTTTCATTAAGCAGGCAGGGATAGTTAAGCAGTGGTGCTCTCTGGAGCTGTTTGTATTTCCCCTCCTTCACAACCACCATTGGTAGAGCATTGCTGTCAGTCCAGGCAGCAGTGTTTTGTGATGCTGTCTGGTGTGGTTATTGATACAGCCACATCATCCTCCCTTCTCTGGGAACCTTTTGAGTGGATGTGAGCTCAAATGAGGTCTTTATTTAGTCTAATGTAAACTTCATCATTGCAGCAAACTAGAAGCTCCATATGGTGACCTGAAGTGGTCAGACTTGCTTTTGAGAAGCTGAATTTTGAATCTTAGTGAAACCTCAGCATTTACAATTGAAATCAAGTTGTTCAACACACAGGCTGCTGTCCAGAAGGGTGACGATAGAAATGTATCAGTTTCACAAAATAATTTGGACTGCTTCTGGTTTCTAGGGTTTAATGCATCTCCAAGGGAAGCCTGTGTGTTCTTTTGACCCAGAAGGGTTGATTTTTGCTGCTGGAGTCAATTCTGAAATGGTGAAGCTTTATGACCTCCGTTCTTTTGACAAGGTGAGCTACATTAATGTCACTTCTTATGCTTTTTAGCCTCCAAGAAGTAGTCTAAACTCTGCACAGAGGCTGGATTTCTTTACTCCATCTTACTCTCTGGGATGCCTGCTTGACAGTACCTGTGTTAGACAGAAAAGGATGCATGCTGCCACCAAATCCTGAAACCCATTCTTGAGCCAGTGTTAAAGTTTACTTCTGATAACTCTTCAACCTGTTCCAGACTCCTGTTTAGGCTTGCTGTTGTTGTGATGTGGAGTTTGGTTTGTTTTCCTTGCTGCTTTTTCTGGAAGAACACTAGCAAAGATGGAGGGAGAATTGTCAGAAAGAATGGAAATTTCAAAGGAGGCTATAATTAGGTGGCAGCTGAGCTTAGTTAGTTCCATGGGTTTCAGAAAGTCAGATGACAATAACACTGGCACAGGCTCTTTCTCTAACCTCACTTAGCACCCTTGTGAGAAACCATCCTACTTTAAATTGATTTCTGCTGTTGAATGTGGTAGGGTATGGGATTGTTGGGTGATGAAGTGCCCCACTGTGGCTCTTTTTTGCTGTGGAAACTGGATTCATACTTTAAATATTACACATGCAATGACATCTTTTTGCCATGAGACATTCCTTTGGTATCTTGTCACTAAATGCTTTCTTTTGAAAAATCCAGCTGTTTCCTCAGCTGAAGGCTAAAATCAGCTTCCTAACAGCAACACGTGCAGAATCTACATCATATTTCCCATTTTTCGTTTGAAGGGGCCATTTGCTACGTTTAAGATGCAGTATGATCGAACATGTGAGTGGACAGGCCTGAAGTTTAGTAACGACGGCAAACTCATCCTCATATCAACTAATGGAGGGTTCATTCGGCTGATTGATGCCTTTAAAGGAGCTGTCCTGCATACATTTGGGGTGAGCATGCTGCCTGGGCTACCTGCTTGAAACTCAGTTTTGGAAACAGGTGCCCTTCGGTTGTGGGATGGCTGTGGACACACTCTCTACTACATCTTCTCCTGTTTTGTGCCATAGGGTTATAACAATAGTAAGGCTGTCACACTGGAGGCATCATTCACCCCAGACTCTCAATTCATCATGATAGGTAAGATAATTCCTCTTTCAGTGCTCTGAAATTAGGTGTATTACATAGGACTTAAGTTGTATGTGGGAAGCAGAATGTATTTAAATAATACAATGCCTCTGTCAACTTTCCTTGCACTGGCAGTTTTGTTTTGTTAGTTCACTCAGCATTTTCTAGGCTGAATGTAGGTGGGCCTGCAAAAATACTTTCTGGTTTTTCCTTTATGTAGGAATACTATTCCAAACAAGATAAGAAACCAACAAAGCGTTGTAGTGTGTGGAGACCTGTCATATAAATTATGGCAGTGATCCTCATCCTGTGGTTTTGGTGCACTCATGGGCTGCCTCAAAGCATATCAGGGCTGTCTGTTGTGCTCTGTCCTCCACTGCCTGATGAGCAGTGCTTGGGTGATGAGTCTCTTAGCCTGATGTGTTTGTACAGCCCTGGGGGGTAGTCCTGCCCCAGTGACATGTGGGGCAGCTGTGTTTTGTTCATGTCTGTGGAACTAGCTCTGCTTAACCCTTGCTAGAAGCAGTAGGCATCAGCCTGATGGCTCTGACTGTATGATTCCTCTGGCTCATGCCCCTTCCTCACTCCTGCAGGGAGAGGGACCCTTGAGTGAAGTGAGTGCGAAAAAGCAGTTGTCACTGCTGTAAAGCTTGATGCTGCAGGTTGGTCCCCCCAGGATAAGCACTTCAGGCACTCTGCTGCCCAGCAGGACCTGTGAACACAAATCAGGTGCATCTGTGTAGTGCTGCCCTCTCCTAGCACTTCTTGTTTGTTCTTGCTTACACGGCTGGTACATCAAGTATGTTTTAACTGTGGTAATTGGTATCTGGATCCTCATTTTTCTTGGATGAGTGATGGTCTTGGCAAAGCTCCTTTTTCTTGTTCTAGCTGAGAACTTCCTGGTTCCAGAGAAGGGTTGGGTTCTTTGTTGGGTCTGTCTCTGGAGAGCACTTTATTGCACATATTTACCTTCCTGTTGTGCCCTTCCAAATGAAAACTGTAGTGGAAGAAGTTCCAGAACACTTATTTCTGTTCAGTTTTTACATGTGGTTAAGTTATAACTTGTGTTTTTTTTAATTTTTCCTTCCTGGAGGGCTGTAACTACAGAAGCAGAAGAAAATTCCTTGCCTTTTTTTATTAGGAATCTTATTTAAAACGAGGCTAGAGCAGAATTGAATTATAAATATGGTATGTGCCCAGCCTCAGAGTTTGCAAAATGCCATTTTAAAGGAAAAAAACCTGTCCTGTTGTAGCAATGTGGAGAGTTGACATGTCCAGTGAAGCTTCTGGTATTTGGTCTAATGTATTGCAGTGAGGTTACCCTCAACAGTAAAGCCTTTGATTTGATTTTGTGCTTACCAAGTGCAGTATTATCTCCTCCTGTCTGAACTGGGAACTTGTGTGAACCAGGACTCTCACATCAGCTTTTGGCCTCTTGCACACTGATGCACATTGGCAAGGGTCTTTCCTCCTCAGCTGAGTGCTGTCAGCTCTCCTTGTCCTCTGGGTGACTGTAGCTGTAAACCCCTTCACCAGAAGAGCATTGCACTGGGATGTGTAGTTGAGTGTCTGCAGTGTAAATACATAAACTGCCATTTGGATAAAGGTGTGTAAACTTGAGATGCTTTGTAAATGCCCTAGTGATAATTTTTAAGCTTAAACTATGAGGATGAGGCATGCTTGTTCCTGCAGTTCTCTGACAGAAAAGAACATAATGTTCTTCAGTTTCACTGCTGGCCTCTCCCATGTATCTTCAATATCTTATTTTCCACTCCTGCCTGCAGGTTCAGAGGATGGGAAGATTCATGTTTGGAATGGGGAAAGTGGAATGAAGGTGGCTGTGCTGGATGGGAAACACACAGGCCCTATAACCTGTCTGCAGTTCAATCCAAAATTCATGACTTTTGCTAGTGCATGTTCCAATATGGTAAGGAAAGTGTTTTAAATTGCTTCTAACTGGGTGAGGTGCTGACCGTTTTTAGAAATGGATCTCATAAGTCCCAGTGCCACTGATGGGTATTTCCTTGGGCTTTGGTGAGAGCCAGGCCCCTGTTCTCTGGCTTAATTGCACCTCACCTGGCAAGTAGATACATGGGGCAGCAGACCTGGCAAGCCAGTGTTTGAACATACACATGAAAGCAGAACAGCGAGTGAATGCACATGCAGAAGTATGAGTTCTTTAGGTTACTGCATATGGCTGGTGTTTTCAGTTTGTGTAATACTGGCTTGCTCTGGAGAGCATGCAGAGCAAACCAAGGATTGTACCCTTCAGCTGCTGGGAGAGTAGTGCTGCCTCTTTGGTAGTCTCTCCTTGTATGCTTATAGAAGGTAGCAGAGATCAGCTCCTGCAGTGTGTTGCAGGAAAGATCTGTTTTCTGTAAGATGTTCTTTCTTCCCTTTTCCCTAGGCCTTCTGGTTGCCAACTATCGACGACTAATTCCTCCACTGAAGCTGCTGGCAGATGACTCCCATACTGCTAACAGCAGCACATTATTGCAAGCATAGTATTGGAATTGCCTGAGTCTCCTAGACTGCATTCCTGTTCCCGAGTATGTTTCCATATGTCTTACCTTTATTTGCCGCGTTCCTTTGGAAGGACTCCTCCACTCAGCCTCCTAGCATGTTCAGAAGCAGCATGCTACACAACCTTACTTTCTAGTCTGTCCCCAGCAGGCTTCAGCTGAAGTTGGAACTGACACAGTATTATTTCTAAGAGCAATGAAGTCTGTTTTATTTACAAAATGTTTGTGGCATTTTTTTAAGCTGTAATTGTGTGTTTTCCTTCTGTAAGTGCACAAGGCTGTTGATGTTCCAAGGTGGAACGTGCAGTTCCTTCCCGTAAGTGCAGGTTTTTAACATCTGGGATCCCTGGTTTCACTGCAGCCCACAGATGGGAAGTCACTTCTGTGCCAAATGCGAACACTGACAGTTTTCAACTTACACAGCAGATACTGGATTCTCTTGCAGTGGAACATGCACCAGAAGAGCAGGTGACTGTAAATATACATGGTACAACCTGTCATCCTTTCATTTGGCGATTTAGTGTACAACAAACCATACAGGTTTTGTCCACTGCCAGAGCTTGCCAAAGCCTCTTTGCTGTTTGTTGTGCCAGCATCCCAGAGGGCACAGACAGTACTGAGGAGGTCCGGCTGGTATCCCAAGCAATAAAGGAGCCTGTCAGCAGGAAGGTGGAGAAACCAAACCGAGACTGAAAGCACAGCCTGTGTCTGTGCATCTTCCTTATGTATCATCTTGCCTGATCTCATTTGTAAATACCTGGGGGAGGGGAGGGCAGTGGGAATGGGCCATATTTTTTTACTTTTAGATATTAAAGAAAGTGATGTGGGCCAGTATTGTGGGGTGCTTAGGCTGTTGACCTCCACCAGTGCAGTTTTCCCCTCCTGGTTTGTAAATAAGCCCCATTAAATTTTTCCCACACCTGGCATAGACCTGCATCCCATTTATAAAACTGACAAACAGTTCATGCATTTTATCGCAGGTCCTGCAGGTTTGGGGTGATAGCTCTGAAAGAGCAATGCTTCCTTGGTAGAACTGAGTTTTACAACTTTTATGTGTGACTGTGCTGACTCTGCTTTGCTGCAGCCCTACTCCGAGGAATACCCCTGTACGGAGCTGGAAGAGATGTCTTCCTCTGCTCCAGAGGGGCCTGTGTGTGAGTTGCATGGAAAGGTTGGCAAGCTGGTCTTCATACCTGGTTCCAGTTTATTCTTCCTGCAGTGCTGTAGTGATAAATGCATCCGTCAGCAGGCTGGGAAAGGCTGAGTATAAATGTGGTATTCATTGTGTTCTTGCCTTTCCAAATAGACTTGGGTTTATGTGCTGTGCTACAGCTTGGAGAGTTGATTCTTTCCCTCACCCTGTCATGTGTGCTTTCCACATTCCTACATGTAATATGCTGGTAAGGTGACAGGCAGAGGAATGGGCATGTTCTCCCTGCTCTCAAGTGCCAGTCCATACAGGGGGGTCACGCTCAAGCATTTTACCTTGGGTCGTTTATCTGGATGTTTCCTATTGCAGCCAAGTTCATCTCAGCTGATGGGCCCTGTATATAATTGGAGCATGTCTCCCTGGAAAAGTCAATCGGGAGGAGGAGCTGCTTCTGTTTTACTTTTTCTCTGCAGTCCTTGTCAGTGGGAATGTGCTGCGCTAAGAGCTGGGGATGGGGAGTGAGCATTTCTCCACTGCTGGTTCCTTTAAAGCAGCAGCAGGTGCTCAGCTCCAGCATTTGCCTGTGGCAGTGGGCAGGAGGACTGGCACTGGGCACTCCCATAAACCTCGTGTTTGGATCACTCCTGTGGTTGAAGCTCCTCTGTAGGCTCTGTGGCTTGCCTCTGCTGATGCTGCCACAGGAGAGCCATTCCAGATGGCACAGTTCTGCAGTGTGAATTTGCTGTCCTCCAGACTGAAGGAGGAAAGGGAACAGTGGACTGCTCTTTTCCATTGTGCCAAAACAGGCCTGCTGTTGGAGATGCAGATGAGATTCATGCTGTCCCACTGTCACCTATAAATGCCCAGCAGGAAGGGAGATGGTTATCTCTGTCCTCCAGTTGACTGCTTTCTCCAGCTGCCTCTTCCACTCAGTATTGTTGCATTTCAGGCTGCTTGGTGCTATTTTACCTTTGTTGGTGTTTCTGAAAGCAGCCGTATTTTGCAGTGGTTTGTATCATTACAGGTGTTTGGGGTTTGTATTCTTGTCCTGGGTTTAGCAGCAGCAGTCGTTTTTTCTCCTCTTGAGGTTTCCTTGGCCTATGCTGAAGGTTTTAAGAGTTAAACTTTCAGTAGCAAATCATCTTTCAGGGTTTTACCAAGTCTGTTGCTTGAGGAAGTGAGCAGACAGGGAAGAATTTGAAGTCTTATTCTGAAAATGCTCTTTGCTGATGTGGTTTGAGCACTTGTCTAAAGACTGTGTTTCAGCTCTCTTCTACTTGCCATGGTATAAACCATTGTGCGTTGCAGCATGAAATCTTACAGAAAGGAGGAACAAAGGACTGATCTGGGAGGACACGTACATTAAGAACATCAGTGCTTTTGGGAGCGAAGATAAATGTACAGGTTTGTGTACAACATGGCACTAACACCTAGTTCAAAATCAAAGCCTTCCCAGGGCTGATTGCTGCCCGCAGAGGCATCTTGCTTGGCTGATGTAGCACCCGTTTTCCACCTGCTTTAAAATGTGCCAAGTATTGTCAGGGAACTGGAGTATCACGTGTTGCTAGATTAGATGGGAAAGGTGAATAAAGCTTTTAGCTTCCATGTGCTTCTCTAAAGACCTTTCTTCAGAACAAGGTGGAATTGTGACTGAAGAGACCACCTCTAAATAAGTAGTGGTGGTGGCTGAGCCGCATCTGCATGGGCTGCAGGAGATCTTGGCTGTAATTCTCTTCTCACAAGTTAATCTTTAAGAGATCTCTCTTTAATTGATGCTCCCATATCCTCAGTTCATGTCCCAGCCCCTGTGCTTGGGGGGGCACAGCAACAACTGAGTGAACAAATTTGGAAGCAGCAGTGTTATCTTTTCCAATGCCTCTTGACTACCTTTGCACTTTAAGAGACTTCACCTTGGGTTTGGGTCAGGGGTGAGGATTCTGGTGAGCCTTTTGGAAATTGGTCTCTTTGGTCATGAGCTGGTTATGGGGAGTTTGACTCCTGGGTGGTATCTGCCACATGGGTGTAAATACATAAAGTCAAATTCTGCTTTGTCACAAAATACTACATATGTGGAGAATTCAGTGTTGTGGCTGTTAATAAATATTTTGTAGAGATACCCCTCGAGTGCTGTAAATTCTGCATTTGTTCTGTGTGATACAGCTTGCTGGTTTCCTAGAGGGGGTTTAAAGGCTCCTTCATTTTGGAATGTATGAAATTCTCTAGTGGAACTTGTGAGCTATTCCAACATAAATTGTCCACTTAAAGAGGTTTCTCTTGCCTAGAAATGTGCCAGGATAGGGAAGACAGCTACTTGCTAAGTACCCCTAGGTAGAGGGGTGTTCACAGAAGCTTGTGGTCTGGAGGGAAGAGCTGAGCCCTTTCTCAGCAGGAAGGTGGGGAAATAGCTGCTTGTTTTGGAGTAACAGGAGACCTGGATCACTAAAGTCAATGTGTGTGTGTGTATATAATTACAGCAGCTGCTAAGGGGATTGGGATCCAGCACCAAGATAACATGGGTAAAACCCTGTGCATTGTTTCCAGGTTAAACTTCCAGGGGGAAAAGCAAAACTGGAGAGAAATGGGTTTTGTTCTATCCCTTACTTGAACCACAAGGAGGCAGCTGAAAGGCCTCTTCATTCCTGGGTCCAGGCTTCCCACTGCAGGAAATCATCTCCTGACACTGTCCTTGGGGTAGTCCTGCTGAGGGAACACTTCTAGTGACCAACTGGGTTTTGGCAGAGACAAATCCAGAAAAGGCAGAAACTCCCTGCAGTTTTCTAAGGCTGTTTTTCTCCCTCAGGAATGTGTAAAACCTCGGATAGGTTTTACTCCTGTCAGATGCATGGAGGGGGGGAGGGAGGGAAGGAAGTATTTTTATTTGGACTTTTCATCCTTGTGCAACTGAAGCATGAGCTGGGGTTTGTCTGCTTCACCAGGGAATCTTGCAACTTGTGTAGTGAATGATGAAACCCAAAGTGAGGGCTTGGGGAGATGGAAAGCTTGTCCAGACCTGAATTTGCCTGGCTAATGAATGGGCTGAAGAGGAGATCCTTGGAGTTCAAGGCACAACTCTGGCATGTCTCCTGCTCTAATGAGTGCAAGATGCAGCACTGCGAACAGATTTAAACAAACCGGTTTTATTGTACTCCAAACCCTTCTACTACATCAGCTGATGAACTTAAACCACTTTGGTTCTCATTGGAGCTCCTGCTACAAAACCAGCTTTGCTGTCAGAAAAGACCTGAACGAACAGAGAAAGTGAAAGCAAGCATTGTGGACCACGAGTTGTTAGAAACGTGTACATTGCATTATGTACCCATATACTTAACTGCTCTTAAATAACAGTAAGGCACGTATCTTTACACAGGAGGCTCCTGTATGGCAGTGTCTGGCTTCATCTGTTAACATGCTGTGTTTCAAGGTAGTACTGCCTACAGGTGGCAGGTTTCCCAAGAGGTCTGGGCTCTGCCTCAGCATTGGCATTACATAGCAGCTCCTGGGTTTTCAGCACATCTTGAGTTACAGCAAACAGATACGATGCCGGTGCATCCAGTTTTACACACTGTAGTTCAAGTCTGATTAAAAGGCAGCTCTGGAGACTGGATCTCAGCTGATCTTCAGTATTGAGAAGGGTCACCAGAGATTCAAGTCTCACTGTACTGCAAAGGTGGTGGAAGTACCATTCAGTTTGTGTGGCCCCCCTTGCAATTTCTCCTTAGCCTAACAATGAGAAAGGAGTAAGGGGAATGCTTTGTTGCAGAATGTTCCTCTCTTAAACGTTCGTAAGGAGCTAATGTTCTTGTTGATCTTCTGCTAAGCCCTGCTGTGCATTTTCAGGTTCCACTGCAGATGGTTTCACTGGAAGAGAGTGTACAAGCACAGCAGAAATCCCTCAGTGCTGGTTGATGCTGAACAGTACCACAGCAGGGGACACAGAGAACCCGTGCCTCATGCAAAGAAGCAGTCAGTTCTCATCCCGGTTGTGCAGTGGGATGACAAACACAGAGATGTCATCATAGGATGCCTCGTGGTTGTCATCCAGCATCCACTGGTGGCCTCTCTTCTTCCCCCTTGCTCTGCATACCAAACACTTGGCCACTTTGGAAAATCTGTAGGTGGAAAAAATGCAACGTTTTGGTTAACACATCACTATTCCCTTCAGAACATCATTGAGATGTGGCTTTGTTGTAAAAATAGAAGGGTTGTTTTAAGACACCAGCTTTATCTTTGTTTCTTTAGGATGGGGAAAGATTAGGATGCAGTTTCCAGAGTCACAGAAAAGACTGCTTGGTGGTGCTGGAGCTGACCTAGAACCAGAGTGATCTCGGCATGGTTTTGGTTTGACCAGGGTCTTTGGAAGAGAAAACAATGGCAAAGCTGCCATTACCTGTGAGGATCTGTCCTGTTTTCTTCAAGGAAGCTCCTGACCATATGAGCTACCTCTTTGTTGCACAGAACATCCCAAAGACCATCAGTTGCCATGATGAGGACATCGTCTTCCTTAATGTCGTGCAGAGCAAAGTCGAATACTTTCACCTGGAAAGCACAGGAGTACATCAGTGACAGTTCTTTCAATGTACCAGAGTGGTAGGAGATGACTTTTCCCAGAGGTGACAAAGTGGGAACAGAGTGCTTTGACTCTTTTACATCCCCTTGCTGCTATGCTTCTAGATTCTTCTGTCTGAAGGATTTTCTGGCAGCGTGCTGAGAGGTGGATGGGGGATGGAAAAAGGACACGGCTAAAACCTGCCAGGTCTGTAAAAGGTGGGTGCTACAGAGGATGAGCAACATGTTTAATTCCATGCTGCAGTTCCCATTTCCTGTGACTGACCTTCGGGATGCAGGAGAGGAAAGGTTTGACTTCAATGTTGGTGTCGATGACTTCGAGCTGGTGATCCCCCAGACCTCGAGACACAGCCAGAGTCCCCAGCAAGCGAGCCTGGCCCAAACAGAGCAAAACAGCATTGAAACATAAGAACATGGCACCTTTAAAGGCTGACATGTGGCTGGTCCTGACTGATCTGTGTGTTGCCTTTAGGACCTTTCTCCAAGCATCACCCAGAACAGCCCCATGAGACATCAGAGATGGAGGAGTGATGAGAAGCGATGACCATCACAGTGTGAGTGTGGAGACAGCCTGCATGTGGGTGGTTCCTGATGGCCAGAGGGGTGCTCTGGAGTTACATGTACTCTGAGTAATGCTACAGACCTCAGGAAGCTTGTGGTGGCATCTTGCTCTTGATTTGGGGTGGTGAGGAAGAAAACTGAGGGGGGGTCCTTTTCTCCTTGCAAAGGTAGCATGTGGGTTGTAGTGCTGGGGTAGGTGACAGGGCTTTCTGCTCTACCCCAGACACCGGATGTGTGCAGTCCTTGCTTCTCCCTGTCTTCTCCTTCCTTCTACAGGCTCCTTTTCTCAGCCTTTCCTTGAGGAAATGGGTTTGTGGGAAAGGTGCTAGTTAGAGCTGGAGGAGACAGCCCAAAGTCATATACTGCAATAAGTTCTAATCTGAAATGAGTTCTTGTGTGCAAGGGGAGATGAGGAAAGGGCAGCCTCCCTCAAGGCTGGCTTCTCTGCTAGCAAGTACTCTGCTGTCAGGGGGCTCTGGTTTACACTTACAGGCAGCATGGTTCTAGCAAGGAGAGCTGCTGTATTGGGGCTGCAGAGTGCACCATGCTGGAGAGCCCCAGGATGTGACAGTGAGTGACAGGGACACTGAGGACCGCAGCAGACTTGCCTCTGCCTTCCCAGTACATAAAGCATTAAGCTACCTGTTTCCCATGACCATGGACAAGAGGATACTTGAGGTCAGCTTTCTCCACTGTCTTGTATCCCCTAGAACAGAGAAGTCACTATTCATTTGGGATTTCTCTGACTCGATGGTACAAGCCAGCCCGAGCTGTGATTCAACCCTTGCACTGCCCCCATGCACAGGCAGCTGAGTGACTTGCTGAAGCAGATTAAGTGAAGAGGAGGACCCTTTGCTGAATACCCAGCTGTTTTTCCCTCTCCCTTTCCTCCCCAGCTAGTACCTGCACCAGGCTAGGACTCCCTGCACCAGCCCCACATTGTGTGATCCCAGAAGGATCATCTTGGCTGTCCCCTGACTGCTCTGCTTTGCTTTACCTGGCACAGCTTCGCACTACCAAGCCTGCTGCTCTCACCAGTGGGGCATGGCCCTTTTCCCTTCACCTCCCCATCACTGTGAGCAGGTGAAGCTGCCCTGTGCTGCGGCCTCAGGCAGAAAGGACTCACCAGCCCTCCATGAAGTAATCCCGGTACAGGACTTTCTGCCCCACGTCGTCTCCCTTCAACCTCCGTGGAAACTCGAAGCGCGTGAACTCCCCACCCAGAAGCTTAGGGAAGAGAAAAGCCTGGAGGAGGGAAAGAAGATGTGAGGATGAACAGGTTCTGCTTCAGCACAGCGGTGCTTTGGGACTGGCACTCCCAGCAGCAGAAGAGAACTGGGAAAGCACATTCCAAAGAGGACATGAGCATCTCCCATCCTGAAGGCTGTCGGTTGGATCTCGTCCCCAGTGACAAATGACATTCTGGCCACACACACTGGCCTTTGAGGAAAGGTGGAGGTCCTCCTTGCTACAAGCCCCCAGTGGGAAACTCGCATGCGTGGAGGGAGTCACTCACCAAGTGCTGGATTCGCTGCCTCTCAGTCTCAGGTGTGAACTCGCAGCTCATGGGCACTATGTTGTCCTTCAGAACAAGAACCGCCCTACGAGAGGGAAGAGGCAAAGAGCTGAACTGTGTCTGTCCTTGCAGCCTTCCTTTTACTGTAGCTAACCCCAGTGTTAGCCAGATGTGGGCTGAGGGTAACCAGCAGCAGAACAATGCCAGAGAATAACTCTGCACATTCATAAATGTTGATGTGTTTTAATTCCACTGCAATTGCACTGGTTTGACAATGACAGAGCTCACTGCTATAAGAATCGTGGGCTATGGCCCAGTGAGGAAGCTCTTGAGGATCCCTTCAGTAAGCTGAGCTTACTGCTGCACCACACCCCACTGCCCCATGGCTAATGGGCAGCATTAGTCCCCTGAATCTGAAAACCCTTCCAGGAGGCATCAAGAGCACCCATCCTTCCAACAGGCCCTGGGGCAGGCAGGAGGGAATGGATGGGTTGCACATTTACCTTCCCTAGGACTAAATAAGCGTCATAGTTTAACCCAGTGTGTTAGGTACACACCACACTGCTGCTCGCTCTGACACTGGGTCATGTGTGCTCCCCCAGCCTGCTCACTGGTGGGGTGGGGTGAGAAACTGGGAAGTCCTTGACTTAGTGTAAGCACTGCTCAGCAACAACTAAACCATTGTGTGTTATCAACATTACTGTCACGCTAAATCCAAGACACAGCATTGTGCCAGCTACTAGGAAACAACTCTATCCCAGCTGAAACCAGAACAAGATGCTGGAAACTGCTTACCTCCCGTTTCTCATCCCCCAGCAACTTCCCTCTTTTATGATGGCTCACCTGCTGTCCCCAGCGTTGGCCACATACAGCTTTCCTTGGAAATAAAGGGCAGCCAGAGCAGTGCAGCCTCCGGTCTGGTTCGTAGCTTCCATCTCCTGGCCTATGACTTCATCCTGTCGGTTTGAACAAGGTTGGAAAGTGAATCAGTGGAGCTGCTGCGTTCTGCAGCTGCCTCATGCCTCCCAGCAGAAATCCAGAAGTAAAACTGACTGCAGATGGGCTGTGGGGAACCGTGCAAGCAAGATGAAGGACAATGGTGCCTTGGTACAGCTAACAAAGCTCTTACTACTGGACTAAGGACCACTTTAGGAGCGTGATGGGGAAATCTCACACTTGTATGTGCTGTACCAGTGTGACATTAGCCATGGTCTAGCCTTAAAGAAATGCATCCCCATGGTGCAGGTTAGCGGGGATGCTGTAGCTTTGGGTTAGCACAGAGAGAGATGGGTCAGCATTGGTGATGTGCAGTAGATCTGAGGCAGACCTTGGGCAGCTGACCCAGTGTGATCTCAGGATGCTTAAAGATCTGGCTCAATGTTCCTGCCTGCTCCATGAGCTGCAGACCTTACCCACCCCAGGCAGTGGGGAGGGAGGGACAGACTGCCTGCCTAGGGCAGCGGGACCAGTGCCCTGCACTCATGGGGTACTCACGCACTCCTGGAAGGCGTTCTCCAGGGCTCCCACCACCAGGTCTTGTGCATGGATGTGCTTTTCCTCCACAAACTGGGGGTCACTGTCACAAACACATCGCCCGCTGAGATGCAAGGGGGGCTGGGCCTCTGTGATGCCTCCCACAACCTCCTCCAGCTTCTGTTTGATGCAGTAGTGCAAATAGTTGGAGGCGATGATGGCAGCTTCTGGGCCACCGTGGCCATCAAACAGTGCCCAGTAGTAACCAGTCAGAAACTGCGGGGAGGAAGAGGGATAAGACAGTAAACAGGGGCTGGAGATGGTACAGATGGCAGGCTTGCAGCCAGGAAATCACTGCATGTGTTTTGCCCAGCTTTCCCAGCCCAGCTACCCTTCCCTGCCAACAGTTATCTCCTGCACCGCTCAAACTCATGTGATGCCAGGTTCATCATCTGCGCTCTAGTGGCTGCATTCACAGCCACCCACCCTTGTGCTCTGTTCCTCTGTGGTGTAGGGGCATGTTACAAGAGGCAAGGCAGAGTCAGTCCTAGGTAAGTGCATCCTGTGGCTCATGCTGCTGTCCCTGAGTGCTGACAATGCGCACTGGCCCTTGAAAGCAGAGACACAGACAGTACAGAAAAGGCGAGGGCACCAAGTAAAGGGCTTGAAAGACCTCAAACGCACGGGCCTGCCTGAGGGCTATACCTGCGTGGAGCACAGGATCAGCCATTCCTCGTCCTCCTCCAGGCCCGGCTCCCTCCTCCGGATGCTGATCTGGCAGCAGGCTGCCTGGTCCTCATTGAACTCCGACTTCTCAGCATTGATAACCCTGGGGGTGCAAGCGCTCCAGGTGAGGTGTGCGGACACCTCCCCTGCTCCCAGCCACAGCAAACACCCGCACCCGGCCCCTCCCAGCCCCGTGCTCCTGTTCCAAAGGCAAGGATCGCTTTGCTGGGGACCTATATAAAAAGTCCTGGATGTGGGGGGAAGGCTCGGCCTCAGACACAGGGACCAGTGCATGGTTATGGAGCGCCCTGGCCTTCGGAAGCCCTTGCCAGCAGCCCACACTGTGCTGTCTCCTTGATGACACAGTGAACTGCAGAACCACCACTGTTTTCTCTTCCAGCCTTATTAATGTTTATCCCTGGTTGGGACTTTGCTCTCCTTGCACAGGTCCTGTCTCCAACCTACGCCATCCCCTAGTGACGTGCGTGGCCAGCTCCTGAATGGAGTTCTGTCTGATCCATCTGATCCTCCTCATTCCTCTGTTTTAAAGGCGCTTTGTGAGGAGCAAGGGGACAGACACCAGGTCCTGCTGACCTCCAAACACACCTCCTGCCCCAAACATCCCCCATGCGAGGGAGAGCTGCCTGCCCAGCACAGCACCCTCATGGGAGAGCCAGCTCCCTGCAGCCAGGCAGCGCGGGGGACGGGCCACACAACAGCGTTAAAGTTACGGTGCGAACAGCACCGCATGAGGGGGTGAGGTACTGGAACTGCGCTGCTCCTGCTCTCGGGGCTGCCCCCGCCGCCAGCCCCGGCACGGAGGGAGGAACGGGCAGGGGAAAGCGCGCAGAGCATCGCACCTGCAGCGCGCTGTGCCCGGGGGAGGCAGCGGCCCCACTCCTGCGGGCAGGGGAAGGAGAAGCCCCCGTGCTCGGGCTGGGGCAGATGCGGCGTGCGACCACCCCCCATGGCACCTCCCAGGGCTCCCCATGACTCATCCGTACACCCCGCAAGGGCCCCCTCACCCCACGCAGACCCTGGGCATCCTCCCCAAACGCTGTGAGGCCCCCTAACCCCTCGCCCCCCAACCCGGACATTCCCAGGCGCCCCCTTCCCGAGGCGGCCTCGCTGCCGGCCCGCACTCACTCGGCGTAGCCCGTCCCCCAGGGCAGGGGCCGCTCGGGCCCGGTGCCCCGCACGACCCGCCCGTCCCGCGGGCTCTCCTCGGTGCCACCACGCAGGAACTTGGGCCGGCGGTAGCTGAGGGCGGCGGGCGGAGGGCCCGGCCCAGTTCCCGGTGTTCCTCCGGGCTGCTCCGCGGGGCCGCCCCGCCGCAGCCGCCGCAGCCACTCCGCGGCCATGGCGAGGCCCGCCCCGGCCTCCAGTGGTGCCGCTGAGCTCCGCCAGGGGGCGCCGCAGTGCGGACCCGGCTTCTCCCCGGCGCGGCGGCTGCGGCTCCTCCTCCCCGGGGCGGTGCAGGCGGCGCGGCGCGGGCGGCGGCTCCAGGCTCCGGAAGCGGCCGTGGTGCCCGCGGAGCCGTTTCCTGCCCGGGACGCGGCGGAGCCGGAGCGGAGCGGAGCCGAACGGAGCCGAGCGGAGCCGAGCCATGACTCACCAGACCGGCATCCACGGTAGGCGGCGGCCGCCGAGCTGCTGGGTCCCCACGCTTCTTCCCTCGGGGTGGGCTCGGACCGCGCTCCACGAGCTGGGCTGCTCCTCCGCACGCCCATCGGGAGGCACCTTGAGCATCCCCCGGCCCGGTGCGGCCCGGTGCGGCGGGCGGTGTCGCGGTACCGATGATGGGGGCGATCGGATGAACCTTCGCGAAGGAGCCGGCAGGTTTCCCTGCAAGTAGCCGGAGGGTGGGGGAGGTATAGAGCCAGGCTTAGAGCGGTTGGGTGCTGGTAGAAAGGAGGTGCTGTCTTGGAGAGGCTCTCCTCACGCTTTGTCTGGGCTGATGCTCGGTAACACCGCTGGTACAGGCGCCTTCTGCTGCGGCAGCATCTTAACCCCCGCAGAGCTGCTTCGCCGCAGCCCCCGGCCACGTCTGCCCGCCATGGGGTGATGCTCGGCCGCGGCCCTGAGCCTGCTCCCGGCGGGGATGCAGAGAGAGCCTCGGGGGATTCCTGCCTGGCTGCGCCGTGGTGCCTGGGGGAAGCCCCGCTCCCTCTGCTCGCTCCCCGCGGGACCGGCCAGCACCCCGAAACGACAGCTTTGGCGCTTATGGGTGCGTTTGGTGTGTGACTGTGCCCGTGCCCGCACGGTGTTCCCCTCCCGCTCCCCGCGGCCAACTCCATTAACAGCGGTAATCAGGAGTAGAGGTGCTGCATAATTTATGTAACCGAATCAATATGCGAGCAGGGATGCGGGAGCCGCTGGCCCTGAAGCCCTGCTCCGTGCCAGTCTCGCCCTGCTGTGTGCCCCAGGAGGGGAGATGGGACATTGGCCCTGCAGCTCCCTCCCTCACAGCCAGCACCTTCACACAAGGGTGGCTGCTGTTCCTACGTGGCAAGAGCATCCTCATTCCTCGAGTGCACGGTTGAAAGCATCCTTCCTCTCCAGGTGCTTGTGGAGGAGCTGTAGTTGACAAGTGGTTCGTGATGGCACTTAGATGTTTCTCCTGCTTTGCCTGGGAGTGCTGGTAGCTGGCAGCTTCTGGGCTCAGATTTGCTGCTGCTGGTTTAAGCGGAGGCCCTGAAGCTGGATGTGCTCCCCACTGTAAACACTCTAGTTAAAGAGCCCAGCAGGATGCACCCCCCTGTGCCAGCTCTGCAGAGCTCCCTGGTGGGCTTGGTGCAGGCGAGGCTGCCCGTACCCCAGGGGACTGCTGCCTGTTGCTCCCCTCTGAGCCTGGGTGATGCCGCCCTCTCTGGCACCCCCACGACTGCTGGGGATGCTCTGGCTTAGCGAAGCCAATGAGAGTGCGACCTTCACCGGCCTTGGCTGCCCCCCAACCGAGGCAAACCCCACTGGGAGTCGCAGTGAGTTGTCGCTGCCCGAGGGCGTTACGTGCCCTACCAGCAGCTCTGCTGGAAAGGGGAAGAGACTCTGACTTCCCCTGGGGAGCTGGGGCCAGTGCAGGGTGGGGATAGACCCAGCAGCTCTGCCTGGCAGCAGATCCCCCAAGGTCCCACCAAGGGGTGGCGTGAAGAAGACCTTGTGCTGGGTGATGGCTCTCGCAGCGTCTTGGGCATCCCTGGCTGGCTGGGCTCTGGGGTTCTCTCCTCCCTGTCCTGCTGCCTGGTCCCTCTTCCAGGAAGTGGCTGTTTCCTCTCTGAATGCAGATCTGCCCCTCCTGGGGGTGCTCTGGGTTTTAAGGCCACCACACTGGTGGGGTGTTGAAGTATCTCAGTCCTCCCCACCCTGGTACAGTGATCAAATTAAACTCCTCTGCTCAACAGAGAGCAGGTTCAATACCGACTGAGGAACAGAAATCCTGCTCCTACTTCCATCCCCTCTGCTGAGACCTGTTGTTTGCCGAGGAGGAGGAGGGATTTTCTGCATCTTTCTGGTTTCTTGGGCCTTGTTATGCAGGAAGGCATTTGCTCCTGGACCTGCTGCTGCCCGACTTAGGGGAGGTTGTGGCCAAGCTGCTGAGAGATGCAGGTTGACCCTGTGCTAGATCAGTGAGAGCAGGGTGATGGGGTTATAGGGAGCCCCCGGAGCAGCCCCCTGCTGTGATGCTACTGAGTCATCCCGGCTGCTGGGGAGAAGTGGGTTGTCCCCGGAGAGGGGGAGCAGTGGCAGTGAACAGCCGCAGATTGGGGGGGTTTAATCAGGGCTGAGCCTTTCACACAGAGGCAAGAGGTTAATTATTATCTTTTTAGGTATCTGTGGCAGCTTCCTTTAAGGTTCTGGTGAGGAAGCAGGGCTACCATGGAGACTGCTGGGCTGGGGGGGTAGCTGGAGGCTATCGAGGGCTGCTGTGGGCTTTTTGGGGCTGGAAATCTGCTTCTTGGAGGATTCAGTGGGGATTTTTGCATTAGATGGGGGCAGCTTTCACTGTTTGAGTTTAAAACCTTAGGAAGGTGATACTAGGGCAGGGCTTCCCTCCGAAAGTGAGCATGAAGAGGCTGTAAATGCAATGAGATCGCTGCCGGGGTCTGCCCCTGTGTCCCTGTCCTTCCCGACACTCAAATCAGTGCTGCCTTTCCTTGGCAGAGCAACCTGCAGGCAGGGCAGGACCATGTGTGCTGGCACTCCGCTTTGCTCTAAGGTGCCGTGCTGCCAGCTGGATCCAACCGATGCTGCCCACAGGGTGGATGCTGCACAACCTGGAGTGATGGAAGGGCTGAGTGAGAGACCACCGTCTGAGGTGGTGAGGTGGAGACGAGGCAGGTCCCTGGTCTGTGTGTGCAAAACCCAGTACTGAGAGGCATGAGGCTGGAGGCAGGCAGGTGGCTGAAAGCCTCTGGGCAGGGTTTTCTATAAGCACCAGGAGTCTTCTGCGTGAAATCCTGCTCAGCCCCTTGGAAAACTGGGAGCAAAGCTTTGCTGTGCCCTCTCTTGCCGTTTTCCTTCCCTCCTCCTTCTGTTTTATCCCGACATCTGCGGCTTTTTCCCAGAGAAAAGGTTTCCTGCAAGGACATGTGTTTTCTTTTTTCCATGGTGAGGGATAGAATCCTCTTAGTGCTTCAAGCAGGCAGCCACAGCCATCAGCAGGAAAGCTCTGTGCATCGGGCGTGTTGAGCAGGCGCTGCGTGATGGAGTTACACTGGGATAGACCGAAAAGGAGGGGTTTTAGCACCAGCAGCAGCTATTTTGTGCCTGATGTAGTTGTGCCCTTGCTTGCATGCCCTGGAATGAGCTGGGCAGAGCTGCTTGTACTGGGAAATAACCGTAGGTGCAGATGTGTTTTACCCATCAGCATCCCGACTGCTGTCTCGCCAAGCGTCCCTGGAGCTTGGACAAGTTTTGCCCAGGTTTGTGGCTGGATTTGTGGCTGAGTTTCCCCGTTGCACCCCAGGCACGCTGTGCCCTGCCCAGTGAAAGGGAAGCAGCCACTTGGAGTCGCATCAACTTGAAGATTATGTCCAGGGAATGAAAGATTGATGGCCAGAGGCTCGGGTTTCCCGTCGGGAGTGCAAGGTGACTCAATGTAGTGAGAGAGGCATCCGTTTCAGGGAGCATGTATTATTGATCTGGGAGCTGGGTACTGTCGTTGGGATGCGGGGGGATTGGGGAGGGTCAGACAAGCTGAGAACCTGTTGTTCCCCCAACAGGTGAGTGAGAGGATGGAGGAGGAAGAGGTGCAGGGGGGTGGTGGGGCTTTCACCTCCATCTCCTGTGCTTGCCTGGGTTGTGCAGGCGGCTCCGCTGGCACCCTGACATCCCTGCGGAGGGACCAGCCCGTTGCTGTGGCTACGGCTCTCACTGCTGTCTCCCTCCAGCCTCCTTCCAGCCCGGCTCCACTTGGATAAGCTTATCAGGGCTGTCAACACCAGCAGAAAGGCTCTGTTTGGGGAGCAGCTTTGGGGCAGGGTGGTACCCACAAGCTGCTCGGTCTCGCAGCGTTTTAAGGCAAGCGTGTGCCTTTCACCGTGAGCTCTTCTTTGGCAGCTTGCCTGTGTGGTCAGAGCCACCTAAAGGCCACCAGCGGGCAAACCACAGTCTCCCTGGATGCCCTGGTGCCAGCTCTGCTCAGCCCTCCATCCCA
This sequence comes from Neopsephotus bourkii, assembly GCF_033783945.1. Taxonomy (NCBI): domain Eukaryota; kingdom Metazoa; phylum Chordata; class Aves; order Psittaciformes; family Psittacidae; genus Neopsephotus; species Neopsephotus bourkii. The sequence goes on along the minus strand of NW_026900793.1, from coordinate 1,762,375 downwards.
AAGGGGTGGCAGGAGCTGCTGGGCTGGGAGGGTTTGTGGTACATGGGGACTGGGATGCGCTGTCAGTGGGCTGTGGCTCGTGAAGAGGGGACAACTCATCTGCAGCCTACAAAAGGTTGGAGAGGGAGGTGCTGCACGACGCTGCTGGAGGCGATCTTGGGGCTGTCATGGGGGGGTGGTTGAGGAGGCACGGATGCCCAGCATCCCATCGCCAGGAGGGTCGATGGCTGGGGTGCCTTGTAGAAAGGCCAGAAGGTTCCTCAAGATGCCACTGAGCTCACCCTGCCTCCAAGCAGCAGCATCCCCGGAGGTTTGCCAGGGCAGGGATGGAGGCACGTTGTCCTCCTGGGGTTTGCTCACTCCCATCAGGAGATTGGGACCTGATGTTTCTGGCTGGAAACCCACAAGCTGTTTGTGCTCTCCTCTGGGCTGACCAGCCCTGGCCCCTTCAGTCGCTCCTGCACACTGCACCTTGTGGCATATGTGCTGTCCAGCCTCTGCCTTGCTCCTTGCCGATGCTGAGCTTTGACATGCTGTTTGTGCTGTGCCCACAGCCTTGTCAGCACCAAACAACGTGGTTATGCTCTTGTTTGTGCCCTCGCAGATGACTTTGCCTGCAATAACATGAAGCGATTAACCTGAACTTGGCTTGCGACCCACCTCTCTTCCCTGGAACTGCTGGACCCTGCCCTGCATCATTGCACCTGGTCCTTCTAGTTCCAGTGCTGGGCTTCCTATTGAGTTTCATCCTATCTCTTCTATTCCCAGCCCATTTCTCCAGCCTGCCAAGAGAAGGGGGAATTCTCCAGAGCTCATTTCCGTCTCCTCTAGCTTCCCACCTCAAAGCTGCAGGAAGCACTGCTGCAGTGCCACAAGTACTCAGTGAAATGTGGACTAAACCTGGAGCCACCACCTGGGTCTCCCCAGGAGACTTTGCTTGATCCAACCTCTGGCCCCTCCTACACTGAGAGATCACAGAGTCATAGAACAGTCGGGGTTGGAAAGGACCTTAAGATAATCCAGTTCCAACCCCCCTGCTATGGGCAGGGACACCTCGCTCTAAACCATCTCACCCAAGGCTCTGTCCAACCTGGCCTTGAACACTGCCAGGGATGGAGCATGCACAGCTTCCCTGGGCAACCCATTCCAGGGCCTCACTGCCCTAACAGTAAAGAATGTTGAACAAGACCGGTCCCAACACCGATCCCTGAGGGACACCACTCGTTACTGGTCTCCAGCCGGACATTGAGCCATTGACCACAACTCTTTGCGTGTGGCCATCCAGCCAGTTCTTTATCCACCGAGTGGTCCATTCATCAAATTGATGGCTCTCCAATTTAGAGACAAGGATGTCGTGTGGGACAGTGTCGAACACTTGACACAAATCCAGGTAGATGACATCAACTGCTCTACCCCTGTCCATCAGTTCTGTAGCCCCATCATAGAAGGCCACCAAATTGGTCAGGCAGGATTTCCCCTTAGTGAAGCCATGCTGGCTGTCACCAAGCACCTTATTGTTTTTCATGTGCCTTAGCATGCCTTCCAGGAGAATGTGCTCCAAGACGTTGCCAGGCACAGAGGTGAGGCTGACTGCTCTGTAATTCCCCGGGTCATCCATTGTCCCCTTCTTGAAAATGGGGGTTATATTTCCCTTTTTCCAGTCGGGAACTTCACCTGACTGCCATGATTTTTCAAATATGGTGGCCAGCAGCTTAGCAGCTTCATTCGCCAGCTCCTTCAGGACCCATGGATGGATTTCATCAGGACCCATGGCCTTGTGCACATTCAGGTTCTTAAGATGATCTCAAACCAGATCCTCTTGTACAGCAGGCCCAAGGTCTTCATTCTCACAGTCCCTGCATCTGCCTTCCAAGACTTGGGTGGTGTGGTCAGAGCCTTTGCCAGTGAAGACCGAGGCAAAGAAGTCGTTCAGAACCTCAGCCTTCTATCCATGATGCATGCAGTTCTGTGCCCCTGCCATAGAGCTTCACCACCAGCGTGTTTCCCAGACTGCCTTCTGACACATGGGGACATGTTTAAAAGCTGAGCTGGGGCTTCTGAAGCGCATAGGGCTGTGGGTCTTCTGGAGGAAGTTGGGTTGACCTCATGCAACTTGGCCATAGTGGATCCCTGCTGGCTATAGCCCAAGTTGGGTTTGTTTCTGGCCTCTTGTTCCAGGATTTTCCAGGAACCCATATCTAGAGGGTGAGTTGGACGTGTGGGCTCCCATCCAATCCTTTGCCCATCTCTCCTCCCTTTCCCTGATCTGTAGGGTTTCCCCACACGTGGCTTTTTCAGCCCTGGAGTTGGGTCCTGGAGACCTCTTGGCATCAAGATACCACTGGTATCTCTGCCTCCATCTCAGGGTAAGGTCTTCCCCCTGCGTGTCTTCCAGAGCTGGCCATCTACGTCTCTATTAATATGGCACACGAGCCAGCTCATCACGGCTGCTGTGCCAGTTAAGCCGTAATCGTGCCCAGTGAAGCAGTTGCTGAGCTCGTGCTGAAAGCCCTCGCTGGCTTATTCCTCTCCCTCCTTGCTGGCTCCCTGGCTCTTGGCTCTGCATCACAGGGGACAGAAGGGGACGTCAAAAACACCCCAGTGATGTTTTTATTTAAATGAAAATTGCCCTTTTTTTAAATTTTTGTTTCTAATTTCAGCAGAATGCTTTCTTTTGTTATTATTATTTCTTTATTTCAGCAGAATTAAAGCTTGGAAGCCTGCTCTGAGGTTTTGTTGAAACCTTTGCTGCTGCGTCCTCTGGGAAGCATCTCCCTCCTTGGCAGTATCCTTGCAGTATCTCCCATCCTGCACTCAGCTTCTCCAGCAGCATCCCTGCTTTTCCCCATCCCCTTAAGCCCCTTTGTACCCCCCAGGTCCCAGTGCTTGGCTGTCCCTTGTCAATCACTCAACTCTGAGTCATCCCAGCTCTCATCCCAGTGCTTCTTGGCATTCCAAGTGGGATGGAGGGTTGTGTTTGTGCAGACTCCTGATTTTCCTGACCCCCTTGTGTTCTGGGAAGGATGGGCTCAGGCCGGAGGGATTTGCAGCCCGCTGGCACTGCAGGACGTTCATCTTTCTCCTCTGAAGCTTGTGCTGTAGGAGCATCCAAGACTGATGTTATCCTCTCCTATTTTGGTAGTGTAATAGCAATCAGTGGAGCTTAATGCTTATTAGGAGCTTTTGTCTCCTGCATGAGGTTTGCTGGTGTATAAATGTCTCTTTTTTCCCCTCCTCTTCCGCCTCATGTTGTTTCCAGTAACCACAGATGCTGCCAGAAGGAAACAGACACTCTCAATGGGGAAAGGGGCTAAAAATATCAGAGCATCTTTGGGTGGCAACAGCAGGAGCAGGGTGAGCTCCCAGCCGGCACTGGGAGGGGATGAAGGTCTGCTCTGGGAACAGGGAGAGCCATGTGCCTCAGTGCTGATGGAGGGAGAAGGATGGTTTGCTCATGGTGGGGTTATGCCAGCAGTAACTTCTGTGTGTACCCTAAAATGCCATTAGCGACTCATGTGCCTTCACTGGAGTGTCTGTGCCTGTTCCCCCTGGGATGGCATCTCTGGGTTTGGATGGGAGCACTGCTGTTGGCAGGGTATCAGCTGCAGCTTTCTCATTTGTGCCTCATCTCTCTATGGGAGGGGAAGCCATTGGACATCTCTGTGCTCAGGGCAGGCTTTGAGCTGGTGGTGGAGCAGATGTGTCTTGGATGTGTCACTGGGGGGACAGGCAGATGTTCCCTGGGGGCTCCCCAGGGCATCCTTGTGTCCATCTCTCTGCCTGCATCATCATCAGTGTTTGTGCATGGGGACAAATCTGTGCCCACTCCTTCTCCCTGGGGGCTGGGGGGCTGTCTACAGGGGAGGAGAGCAGCCCCTGTGTCCTTGGATAGGTGATGGGTAACATCGAGGCTCCCCAAAGGTGATGCTGGGGGGCTTTGTGAAGAGTGATACCCACTGCTGGTGGGGCTGAAGCAGAATGGGTGCACGAGGTGGCTTGTCCAGCACCTTCCAGCTGATGTAGGGATGGCTTTCTTTGCAAAGTGCCTTGACCGTGGGTGCTGTCGGGCTCCAAGGGACCAATGCAGGGCTCCCACCTGCAGCTCGGTGGTCAGTAATGGACAGGCAGCACAGCGAAGTGCTGGGAGCACGGGGCTGCTGGTGGCAGATCCCAGTGTGGACTAAGGGGCCTCTGCCCAGGTCTCTAATCCTTGCAGCTCTGGTTTCTTTAGTGTTTCTACCAAGCAGAGAGCTGCCTGTGCCTTTGAACCCACAGCACCCCTTGACTGTGCAGCCCCATCAGGAAAGAACTGAGGCACGTAAAGGGGCTTTCGGGGGGAGCCAGGCTGGGAGATGCTCCTCACTGGGGGGGGCTGCACCCCTCCAAGTTGCATCTCTTGGACATTTCCTTCCCATGCTGCATGTCCAGGTGGGACGGGAGCTCTGCACCAGTGATGCGATCAGGATGGGCAGATTAAGGCTCCAGCACTGGTGTGCACTGCCCCTTCAACATCCACTGCCTGCCGTTATCCCTGGTAGGATGCCAAAGACTGGTTGCTGGTGCCTGGTGCACAGGGAGGGGGGATGAGGAGCAACCAAAGCGCTTCCAGCTCTGGAGCAACCCCTGGGACCGTTGCCTTTCCCTTCTGTAGAGGCTCAGTTTCAAACCAGTGCCTCCAGCCCGGAGCCACGCTCATCCCAGCCACCCCGGGAGCAGCATCCCTGACACGTGTCACAAGCCCAGGATGTCACAACCTGTCAGGACATCTTCCAGCCACCCTCCATATCCAAACCCTACCGCTTCGTGAAGGGAGCACACTTGTCACTTGAGCTCTCCGTGCCTGCGCCGGCCAAGCCGTCGTCTAAATTTGGGTGATTATGTTCACGCAGGCCAAGTATCATGTTCTCTGGATCACATGCGCTCCCAGCTGCTGTTTAACGCCGAGGCCTCGGGCAGGCAGCACTTTGCCCCCAGCTGTTTGGGTTTTGTTGTTATTTTTATTACCTTTTTTGGGGGAAAAGACAGATTTTTGAGCTGTTTTTAAGTCTCTCTCCTCCAAGGGGCTCCCCCCCTTGCCAGTGCCGTGCAGCCGGTGCCTGCTTCCACTGCCCCATCTCATCACCATGTTTCTGGTTCTTTCAGCCACCACGGAATTAAGGGACTTCTTTGCCAAAGCCCGGAACGGTTCCGTTCGGCTCATCAAGGTCGTCATTGAGGACGGTAAGTGCGGTTTCCAAGTGCTCTGCTTTGCACCCTGTCCATTCTGTGTCACCTCCGTCTCTCCTCCTTTCCCCTTCGCCGCTGTGCTGCCAGCGTGGGTTTTTGGAACCCCAAGGCACGAGGCAGCCCAGGCCTGAAATACAAGCCCCAAATCTGGGTGTGCTGGTGAGCAGCAGCTACTGGAGCCCTGGGGCGCAGCAGCTTTGCTGGTGTCTGGGAGCAGGGCTGGGTGGGCTCTGGGGGACTTGTACTGCTGCTTGTACTGTGGGAGCTGTGCAAGAGTGGTGGGTGGCATGGGACCTTGGTCAGGGGTGGTAGGCGGCATCGTCCTCCTTGGACATGGTGTGCCTTGCCAGGCAAGGAGATGCTCAGGGCAGGGATGGGTGAGGGGTGCTCCTTGGTGTGGGGCTCAGCATGGGACCCGGATTGCATCCCACAAGGGATGATGCTACACTCTGAAACCCATCCTGCCCCAGTCTCTGCCCTCATGCATGGGACTGCCCCTAGCCGAGTTTGCTGGCACCAGTCTGCCTTGTTTGTCCCATGCCTTTGGGTGGCCTCTACATCTATCAAACAAACAAGTGGAGCAGAGCACTGATTGAACATCCCAGCGGGGAGCCTCCGTGGTGTAGGTTTTCCATCACCTCAGCCTCATACAATTGCATATGAATGACTTGTTTCTCAAGGCAGCAGGGACGTTAATGTCCTGCCAAGCTGCTGTCATCACCTTCCTCCTATCGGCCAGCAGGACCTCGAGGTGGACATAGTCATTAGGAGCCTGTGCTGGTCTTTGGAGGGGCTACAAAGGCCCATTTCAAAGAGTAGCATGGCTTGAAATGTATGGGGCACATCAGCAGGGCCGGTGCAGAGTTCAGTGGTGTTGGGTTTGCCCCTGGCGAGGTCTCCACGTGTTAGGATGTGATGCCTACGTTGTTCCTCTGAGCATCTTTGACAACATTTTTACTTTCTTGGCTCCCTTTGCTTTTAAGAAGTAGGAATTGGGTTTGTGTTAAGATAAGTCACAGATGCCCCTAAGCCTGGACTTTGGGTCATAGAGCTTGTGCCACTGACTCTGGGTTGTGGCCAGTGATGCCAGCAAGGGAGACGTTTTACTTTCAGTTAAAACCACGTCCCAGCATCTCCAGTCAGGCTAAATGGGATGTATTTATCTGTCCAATGTGTCATCATCGTGCTGCATGGACCAGCATCACTTGACAGTGCTTTGTGCTTCTCCCACCCTGCCGGCTCCTTTCCTCTGGCCTGGACCAGCCATGGGCGGTGCTGGAGGAGCTTGGGGGTCTGCAGGAGCTTCTGAAATGCAGCAGAGCCTGAGGCTCCTATGGGCAGCAGGGGGAAGGAGGAGAGGTGGGAGCAGCTCTGTGCTGAAGGGCTTGGCCTGCTGGGGACAGCGTGGTGGTGGTCCCACCAGCCTGGCACACAGACCTCCCATCTGCCTGCCCGCATCACTTGGAACGAGGGGCTTGGCCTCTGGCCACCACCATTCTGTAGCACAGGGGCCATCATCCTGCTGGTACCCACCAGGGAAGGACCTGTGAGCAGTAGTCAGTGGCCAGGCAGACGTCAGAGCCGGATGGACAGACTTGAGCAAGCAGACCCTGGATGGGATGTGTCCCAGGGTGTGCGGGGAGGAGCCAGCTGCCCTGCCTGTGCCGGGGATGTGGAAGAGGGACCTCTAGCTCTGCTCAATGGCTTTCAGGGGACCTTCTGCCCTGTTTGTGGAGCAGGCATCGGTGGATGGAAGGAGAGGAAGATGGTGCAAGAAGCCTTGTGGCAGATGCTCTGTGTCTGGGGCCCCAGGACAGCAGCTATGGCTGAGCAGCCCTTTGGGAACTCTGATGTTGCCTTTAGGGACCTGCAGGAAGAAGCTGAGGTTGGAAGGAGGAGTGGTGGGGATCAGGATGTGCACCAAGGGTGTGAAAGCAGCTTGTGGTCCAGCATGGTTTAGGTGCAGGGGCACTGCCGAGCCAGGCAGCCTGCCTGCAGTCAGTGCTGGGTGTACCTCGAGGGCCAGAAAGATGCTCCCAGCTGCATTCTGTCCAGCAGTGCCCTGCAGGAGCGGAGCCTGCAACAGCCCGTGCTGACAGCGATGCTTTGCCCAAGGGCGGCTGCTCTGTGCTTCCCTTTCCCAGTGCTTCCCAAGGAGGAAAATGTGGCCCTAAATGGGATGAGGAGAACTGCAGAGAGCCCAGTAGCAGGCAGGGGAGCAAGCGGCTCCTCCAGCCCAGGGGGAAGCAGCCTGGGAATAGCCTGGAGTGACTTGGCATGATCGCCTTTTGGGTGAGGTGTTGGGATGTTTGGCACATGGAGGCACCCATGAGCTGCCCATGAATTTGGCCACATTAAATTCCTTGGGGTCTTTTTAGGATTCCAGGTCTTTGCAATGCACGGATCTGTTTACAAGGCTTTAGTTTAGGGGTACATTGAGGGTTTTAGACTTCTCTTTCTCAAAACAGGTAATTTTGCTGAAGGTAAAGTGTTTTCAGCACCTTTTTCTCTGCTGTCCTTGTCCTTCCTCTACTGGTAGCATGTCCTTTTGTGTGCAGGTAATTACGGGTTCAGTGTGAGATAGCAGCTTCCATGGCATTGGGCAGGGAAGGGCTGCGCTGCTGTGGGCAGGGGAATGCCCTGCTTGGATGGGAAGAGCAATTCATCCCAAACTCTTTATTCTTCAACTGTTTTCCTTCAAAGCTTTCCTGCTGTGGGATTCGGAGCTGCTGAGCTGGATGGGTGAGGAGGGGGAGTCCCTGGGCTCCCAATGGGCAGCGGGGCAGAGGTCCAGGCAGGGTGCGTGCCAGGCTGAGCATCCCCTCAAGTGCCAACTGTCCAAGGCCCCGGTTCGTTTTGCTTTGGCACCCCCAGCCTTTTCTCCATCTTGTTCTGAGCCCAAACATCTCCCCCCAAAGACATTTCTACATCTAAAAATGGAATAAAAATACAGGCTGTTTTCCAGCAGCTTGCACTGATCATCTCCAGCGCCATCATTTTCCATCCCAAAGCTTGGTTTGACCCTCGCAAGGGGGGGATTTGTGTTTGTAGGATGCCTGCACCAGGGTTTAAATCCCAGCTGAGCATTGCCTGGCCCATGGGGCCCCGAGCCCCACCAGTGCTTGCGTAGCAGCTGGAAAAATGCCCCTCCAGATACCTGAGCTGCTACCACGTGTGTGAAGTATGTAGGTCACTTGCAGAAGCTGGGGCTGTCCTGGCAGCATGGTGCCTCCGCACACTGGGGTCTCTGGGACATCCCTGGTCCTCCCAAACAAGGGCTTTGGGTGTCAGCTCTGATTTTCACCCCTCTGTTGTGGGGAATTCGGTGAGAGCAGCTTTGGCTCATTGTCCTGGCCTTTGCTATGGGACCTTTATTTTCCTTAACACCCTCATTGTCCTGGCCTTTGCTATGGGACCTTTATTTTCCTTAACACCCCAAATCTAGGTGGTTCCTCATGTCCCTGATGAGGTATTCTAGTGCCCCCAGAGCTTGTCCAGGTGAGATGGGGGAGATCTCGTCTTCTCCCATGAGCAGGGAGGGATGGTTGGGGACCACATGGATGGAGAGAGCAGGGCAGAGGGAGGCTATGGATGGTTTCCAGAGAGGAGACCTCAATGATGAGGAGCATGGGAAGGGAGGAGATGGTTGGCCGGAGGCAGTGGTATACTGGCAGAAAACCAGCCCCTCCACAGCAGCCCCAGCCCCAGTGGCATCCCTGGGGATGTACACTCTGCACATGGCTCGAGATGCCGAGATGGCATCGTTGTCTGTTGGAGCTGCAGTGAGCTCTTAGACGAGGCACCACATGGTCCTGCAAGGTGAGCCTTGCTCCCGTCTAACACCACCTCTTCCATCTCTTTCCAGAACAGCTTGTGCTGGGGGCCCACAAAGAGCTGTCCCGGCGCTGGGATGCTGATTACGACGCCTTCGTGCTGCCCCTGCTGGACGAGCAGCAGCCGTGCTACTTGCTCTACCGCCTGGACAGCCAGAATGCCCAGGGCTACGAGTGGCTTTTCATCTCCTGGTCCCCCGACAGCTCCCCGGTGAGCACCGCACCGCACCGCACCGCACCGTGACACCGCAGCATGGGGACACCGCAGCAGGGGGACACGGGTGTGCCCTGGGAGGTGGAGGGTGGAGGAGATGCTGGCCAGGCTGACCTGGCACTGGGGCTTAGTTCACACTGTCCATCACTGTGCCAGGTTAAGAAGTGAAACTGCTTTGGGATGGGTGAATTCTTTAAGACGCAGTAAGATGCACTGGGACTGTGTCTCTGTTCCCTTTGCAGAGCTGTGGGAGGAGGTGGAGGGACTGGGATGTGGAGGGGGAAGCAGAGTGGACCACAAGGCCGGGATGGAGCCGTCCCACCATGGCTCTGGCCAAAAGCAACAGAGGGAAGAGCTGGTGCTGGCAGTGTCCAGCCTGGCCTTGCTCCATGTGAGGGCTCACACACAGTGACTGCTGGTTCGGCTCCAAAATCAGCCTTAGAAAGGGCCAGGCAGGCTGGTTCCCTTGGAGCTGTGCGTGGCTGGGCCGGCATTGACCCCTGCTGGGTGCCTTGTGGGGCTGGAGATGGTGTTGGAGAGCAGGCACCAAAGGGCTGGTTGGATGGGGGCTGCTTTAGAGGATGCCAGCGCTGTGGCTTAGAAAACACAGTCCTCTTGAGCACATCTCCATAATGGGCTTTCAGTGGGATCAAGCTGTATTAATGTGTGCTTGTCATATATGTATGTATATGTATTTATATATACACACGCACACATACCTATATATTGTATGTATTTTATATGATCTATATAGATTTATTGTCAATATATACATTTGTCATATATAGAAATATGTATTTGATATAGACATAACGACTATATGTTGTTATGTATTATTTTCTATATTATAACACACATATATAGAAAAGACTGTGCAATTTGTTGAGATATATCTAACATATATATATTATTATGTGTATACATATACAATTATAATGATATAGTTTTATGTGTGTACGTACATGTACATATACATGTGTCTATAATAATATATAGTTTAATATGTATCTCTCAACAAACTGCGGAGGGTCTTGTTTGCAGAACAGTGCACCAAGGAGCCAGAATTCTGCAGGTACAAGGCAGCCTGAGCTAGAAACCGGGTGCTTGTTCCAGGAGGGGCTGAGGTTCCCAGAGCCCCCCCAGTGGTGGGGCAGCTCTGTCTCATGGGGAGGTGCTGCTCTGCGGTCCCGTCGTGCTCCTCTGACCCCGCTTGCCACCTCCCTCCCTGCGCAGGTCCGGCTGAAGATGCTCTACGCTGCCACCAGAGCGACGGTGAAGAAGGAGTTTGGCGGGGGGCACATAAAGGATGAGATGTTTGGAACGGTGAAGGTACGGTGGTGGCTCCTGGGCAGCCGTTTGGGCTCGGCGCTGGGCTTTGGCAGCCTACTGCAGGCTTGGTGCCAAAGCCGGGTGGAATGTGGATGCTGTTGCTTTGGCAGGGGAACAGCTCCAAGGTTTGCCCCCCCACACTGTTTTAGTCTCCTGGGTGGCTGTTACTGCTTTCTCCTGCCTGCACGGCTGTGGTCCATGATGGAGACCATGGAAGAGGTGGGAGGAAGGCTTCTAGGAGATCCTGAGCTTTATGCTGAGGGGGAAAAGAAGTGCCAGGGGGTGGCGATGTCAGTTCAGCAGCAAGAGCTTTATTCGGCTGCCTTGGTGGGAGCTTTCTCCTTCTCTTCGGACCCAGCCGTGGGTGTCTGGGAAGGGGCAGGGTGCTCTGAATGGGCATGGGTGCTCGTGGGCACTGTTTAAATGAAATGTCAAGCACGGGGTTTGCATGGAGGCATCCTCGGGTTGATCGTCCTGGTAAGGAGAGAGCCCAAGATCCACTGGGTTGCTCAGATGCAGCCTGCAGCAACGACCAGCCCTGACGCTGTCCCTCTGCCTGCAGGAGGACGTGTCCCTGAGCGGTTACCAAAAGCACGTGTCGTCCTGCTCTGCCCCAGCCCCGCTGACCGCAGCTGAGCAGGAGCTCCAGCAGATCCGCATCAATGAGGTGGGTGTCTGCTGGCCCAGGGAGAAGGAGCCTCAGAGCACACAGGGATGGGGGATGCAGGGAGCAAGCATCTGAGCATCCCCGAGTGGCTCATTTGTACCGCGCTCTCTTGTACCTCTGCTTTTAACCCGTTCTGCCCTTGCTGAGTGGACCGAGCATCCTCACAGTCAAATTGGTAGCGTAAAGGGGAATTTAGGGACTGGCTTTTTTTTTGCACTTGCTAGGACGTGAGCTCAGGGCTCTGTCTTGCTCACCATAACTGGCACTCAGGAGATGGTGTGAGGCTGAAAGCAGGCAGCAGTTTCTAACCTCTAGGTACGGGGGCAAAAGCCAGAGCTGAGTTTGAAGTCATGGGGGAGGCAGGCAGAATTCAGACTTCTCTTTGGGCTGCACAGCATCCTTTCCCATACTCTTCCTCTATAAAAATGAGGGATGATGTCACAAGAAATACAGATCTTAGCTAAATTTGGGGGCTTATGCACTGGAAAATGATATGGAAGTGGCATGGGGTAGGGTTGGTGGCAAACAAGGCTGTAACAGCATTGTCTCCCCAGTGCCAACATCTGTGGTGCTGTGAAACATGAGGCAGGGAAAGGGATCCTGCTCACTGGTTGGGAAAACCACCCAGAAGCAGTATTTGTTGGGGTGGGAGGATTTCACTTAGATGCTGTGGAAAGGCTTCCTCTGTAGAGGAGCATCCCTCACTCTCCTGCCTGTGCTGGGGCTGTGGGGCTCATGGGTGGGCAGTTGAGGGGTGTTTGGGGGATACTTCCAAGGAGTGGTCTTCACTGGGTGGGTCTTAGCATAGATATCCCAGCTCCCAGCCAGGAGGGGATTGATTTGTGCTGGAGGATCCCATCTGGTGCCTGTGCTTGGAGAAGAGACAGATGCTGATGGTGGCTCTGCGGCTTGTTTGGCATCTTTGGGCATCGGTGCCATTGCCTTGGCTGGGCACTGCTGCAGGGTTAAGTAGTTTTGGCAGGGTTTTTTGGCTGTGTCTTGCAGGGTCCTGTGGGCCAGGTAAGTGGTCATGGTGCTTGTTTCTTGGCTGATCTGCCATGCTCTGCTTCCCACTCTTGCCTTTGTGAGATGAGATGCAGCTGCTGGGTAAAGGTGCTGCTGCCATTTGGTTTTGATGGGCCACAGAGATCAGTCAACACCAGAGAGAAACGGATGTTTTCTGCCTGTGGATGTAAAGGTGGGAAGCAGCTGAGCAGTGGGTGCACTAAAGGGTCTTTGTGTTGGTGCCGGGGCACAGAGCAGGAGGTGATGGGAGATCAGTGCCATGCCCACCTCCCCAGGGGAAACTCATGGCAAGCACTCCCATGTATCTGCCCATGCCCCCGCTGGCAGTTCAGGACCCTTCACATCCCCCTGGGTTCATCCAGTCTGTCAGGATTTGGGAAGTGACATAAGGGACAATGTGTCTTTAAAAGCCACCAGCTCACAACTGCTTTGCCGTGCCCCTCACCTGGGGCTGCTGCTGGTGGTGCAGACCTGCTCTCCTCTAATGGTGTAGATGCTCAGCCCTCTGAGATGCCCACCAGGTTTGCATCCTTCCCCATGAAAGTGGCTGAGTTTCCAGGCTGGCAGAGGCTCCCTTGGGATCCTCCTCGACCACCAGATGAGTGGGGAGAAGAGGTGTGAGGGGAAGAGCAGGGAGGTGATGGCTGCATGGCAGCACTGGCAGAGCTGCTTTTTACACCAATATAGGAAGGGCTCGGGTTCGCCCATCACCTGGGAGGGTGCTCAGCCTTTGGGAAAGCAGGTTTTAGGCTGCATGAGCCAAGCTTCCCCTTTGCTTTGAGGACTGGATGGGCAGAGGCAATGTTGTGAGCTACCCTCCTGCTTGATCACTGGGTAGGAGCTCACAGAAATTGCCGTTTGCTTTAAATATATGTGTGTGTATGTATGTATGCATGCATTTTAAATAGCTGGAAAACGCATCACCAGCTTTACTGAGCTGGAAGTTGTCAGCTGACTGGGGGCTCAGAAGTGGCTTTGAATTTGGCATTGATCTCCCTCAACACCCATGAGTGGGAGGTCTTTCTAGAAGATTCCCAGGCTGAGAATCACGCAGGGAGCCAGCAGAGGAGAGGAAGGTGGCTTTGGAGCTGGGGGATGAGGCAGAAGAGTGAAGAGGTGGCTGTGCCACTGCAGCATGTAAGGGGGTGTCATTGGTACCCTTTGGTGTTGGTGGGTGGGTAGAGCAGGGGCTTTGCTAGAGCCCCCCATGAAGGTTTCATTATGAGATAGAAACGGTCCTCAGAGCCAAGGTCAGCACCATGCCAGCAATGAGGAAGGAGCGGGACAAAAGTTAACCTAAACAAAAGGAGATGAAGCATCCCCCTTGCTGCCACCAGGGCTGGGATGAGGCACGGGCTCAGCCATCCCATGCATGCTTCTGGGCTGTGCCCTGTGTTTCCATGAGCCGGTTTTTGGTGGGTTTGGAAAGGGAAGGAGTAGGTACCACAGCAGTATAGGGGAGAGCTGGTGTTGCTGGGACAAGCTTCCACATCTTGGGATTCTGGGACTTCTGCATGATTCGTGTTACAGCTTGAGGTCTCTCCAGCTCCGCTGTAACCCTCCCAGCCCTGGTTTTGGTTTAGGGGAGGAAGATGAGGACCTGGAGGTGCTGGCAGTAGCAGTGTCCTTGCACTGCGCCTCTCCACAGGGTGGGACCAGGAGAACCTGTCTGTGTCCTCTGAACCCCTGCACGCGGTGATGGTGGGGCAGCAGAGCTTGGGGGGCAGCCGGACCCCCTGGCACTGCATAGCCATTGAGCAGTTGTTTCCCAAGAGCTGCGCAACCTCACCCTGCTCATCCTCCCCGATGCTTGGCATGGATAGAGGCTTGGGCATTCTTCCCCCTCCACAGCTTTAGTATGTGTTGGTCTGCAGAAGATGGCCCAAAATCTATTGCTGCACTGCAGGACCTCCTCCAGACCCTGCTTAGGGCCACCCTGGTTGGAAGGAGATGGGGCACAGACATGGGGATGTCAGTGGAGATGCTGCATGCGGCTCTGTCCTGCTCCTGCCCACTGCTGGTGTCTGCTCTGCCAGGACCCCCCTTCCCTGGCCTCCAGCAGAGCCAGGGTTCACCTCCACCCCCCTGGCATGCCCGTGTGTCCCCCACCCCTTCTCGTTCCCCACGAGACCCCCTCCATCCCCGCGCGGGGTGCTGCTGACGGTGTGTCTGCTCTCCCCACGCTCGCAGGATTCCTGTTCCCAGGACTCCAGCACCGAGATGGTAGGCTGCTCTGCCCGCTTGATGCCCTTTGTTCCTTCTCCTGGAGGTGTTCTTCTGCATGTTCTGCTCCGGGCACCTGGGCCGTCATCTCCCTGGGGTGTGGGTACCACAAAGGGCTGCTGTAACCAAGGGCAGCCTTGTGTCTAAATCCGCTCTGGCACTGCCCAGCTGGTTTTGAGTTGTGAAATGTCTGCGTTTCTCTTGGCATGCCTTGGTTTTTCTTCCTTTCCTCTATCAGGGGGAGGGAAAAGAAGAAAAAGTGTAATAGAAGAGACTGGACTGACTTTATCCAAAATCCCCCAAACTGATCCCAATGGAAAGGGACCCTCGCTCACTGCAGAGCACCTGGGTTAGCGCTGCTGGACTCTTTCCCTGGGGGGGTCTTGAGGTGGGCCGGGCTCCTCCGCTGTCGGGGTGACGCCGTCTCCCTGTATTCTGGCAGATGGTGGGGGGCTGCTGCTGCTGCCCATCGCTGGTAGAGTACCCCGGCCCCGAGGAGGTAATGCCGCGCCTGCCGCGTCCTGCCCCCCTTCCCCACTGCCGCCCCACGGCACACTGCACTGCGGGCAGGGACCCCGATGGAGCTGGCTGGAGGCACCCAGAGCGATGCGATGTCTCCACAGTCTCATTCTCTTCCCTCTTTGAAGTGGGGTTTGGTCTCCTGGAATAGGGGGTTTGCTTGGGGCCTGGCAGGGGTTGCGGGGAGGATGGCGGCTGGGGTCTTTCCAGGCCGTGGATCTACAATTCCCCAGCTCCAGCATAGAAGGCAATGGCTGTCTGCTGCAGTTAAACCCACCGAGGAGGGGCTTGCCCTCCTCCCTGTCAGGGACCCATGCAGCTGAGCACTGTGATTTCAGGGCTTTCCCTGTCATCTGCAGGTTGTGGTCAGAGATGATCAGAGGTGGACGCATACCAGTGCTGGACACGGCATCCCTACCAGGGACTCACTGGGAAACGCTGGTTTTGAGCTGGTTTTTGCTGCAGTGAAGTGATGGGGTGCGGGGTGCATGGCTGGGGATGGGTGATCTCCCAGAGCAGCGGTGCGGTGACAGGCATCACCACCCTGAGCTAGGCTGACTTCTGGTTGTTTAATGCCCTCGAGCTGGGTGTCGGGCAGCTCCTCGGATGAGAAGCCTTTTGCTGCAGGACTGGCCGGTTTCCCTTTCTGTCCCTTGTGCCCCCCTTGCTGCTCTCTGCCCTGACGCTCGCGTGGTCTCCATCCCCAGGTGAAGACTGAGATCAGTGTGGAGAGCAAGCACCAGACCCTGCAGGGCCTGGCCTTCCCCCTGCAGTCGGATGCTCAGCAGGCCATCCAGGCGCTCAAGCAGAAGAAAATCAACTACATCCAGCTGGTAGGTCCCTCACACAGCTTCTCCCCTCCCCTGCCTCCTGCTGCCACTCACTCCCCATCCCCTCTGCCCACCAGAAGCTGGACCTGGAGCGGGAGACCATTGACCTGGTGCACACAAGCCCCACGGAGATCGCTGACCTGCCCAAGAGGATCCCCCAGGACTCGGCTCGCTACCATTTCTTCCTGTACAAGCACTCGCATGAGGGAGACTACCTGGAGTCTGTCGGTGAGAGCCTCGGTGCTGGCAGTGGCTGGTTGGAACCTGTGCTGGGCCCCGCTCTCCCTGGACCATCACTCACAGGGGAGCAAACAGGGATGGGGATAGGGATGGTGGCAGGGGGGCTTGAGTTGATTTCCAGTTGCCATCCTCCCATGGTGGGTGCTGGCAAGCCCTCTGGTGGTACCATGCGTGCTGCAGGGCACTCAGGGTGCTGTGGTCATGGCACTGGGGAGGGTTGATGGATGGGATGGCGCACCTTCTGTCACTGAGGAAACTGGGACCATCAGGGTGGGATGCAGCTGCCTGCTGCTCCCTAGCCACAATCTCAGTGGTACGAGCCCTGCTCTCTTTTGCAGTCTTTATCTACTCCATGCCTGGGTACAAATGCAGCATCAAGGAGCGCATGCTCTACTCCAGCTGCAAGAGCCGGTTGCTGGACACCGTGGAGCAAGAGTTTTGCCTGGAGATAGCCAAGAAGGTGAGTGTGAGCCCACCCAGAGGCCATGGAGCAGAGCCCTGTGCTGGGGACTGCGCTGCAGCCTCGCTCCAGCCCCGCTGCCAGGCTCAGGTGGGCTTTGAGTGCCCCACAAGTGGGCGTCCAGACCCCAGGGAGCCGCTAACCCCGACTCCCGGGCACAGATTGAGATCGACGATGGAGCCGAGCTGACGGCCGAGTTCCTCTACGAGGAGGTGCACCCCAAGCAGCACGCCTTCAAGCAGGCCTTCGCCAAGCCCAAGGGGCCCGTGGGGAAGCGGGGACAGAAGCGGCTGATCAAGGGGCCGGGCGAGAACGGCGAGGACAGTTAGAGCCCGCAGGAGCGGGTGGTGAACGGACAGCATCCCCGCAGCGCTGCCCAGCTTCCTCTCCGCTGACCGTGGGCCTTCCCTCCGGCTCAGCCTAGGTTTTTCTTCCCTTTCCTTGTTCCTATTCCATTCCTTTTCTCAACATCAGGATGGTTTCTTGCACCCGGGGCACGGTGGTGGGGAGGGTTCGGGGGTGTTGGTGTTTCTTTTCCCCATGTCCTTATCGAGCCCCAGTGGAGGGTGGGAGCAGCAGGGCCGTGTCCCCCAGCCTTGCTCCTGTCCCCCCGGGGTCACAGCTGCTGCTCTCCGTGTTCCCTGGGTGACTGAAGGACACGCTTGCCTGCAGGCTGCTCTATGCAAGGGGATTCCTGGTTGCAAAGATGAAATGCTTCTTTCCCTGCTCCCCCGGCCCCCCGGTTCTGGTGCCCTGTCCCGCTCTCAGTGTGCACAGCCCCTCTGTCCGGGTCTGGAGTGATCCTGTATCCCCATGGGGTGGGCTTTGCTGGCAGGAGCTCGTCCTGGGGGGGGGGCCCAGCCAGCAGGAGATGGAAGGTCTCCCCCGAGGCTGGAGCTCAAGGTCACTGCCTTTGGGTGATGTTTGCATCCCCTTTTTGACTCCCCTCAGTAAGGCTTCTCCCCTCAGAGGGAGCCGTTACAGCCCTCACTCAGCCCCATCCCTGCTCAGGATGGGAGCCAGGGGTACCCCAAGCCCTGGTCCCCCTCTCCATGTGCCCCAGCTCCCACCGTCACTGGGTTTGCTGCTGGCTCTGCTCTGAGGCAGCCCCACGTTAAAACCCACAGGGGTTACCCCAGATCCTCACGTAGGGAAGCGTGCCTGGGGCTGAGGGTAGGAGGAGGGGAGCACCTTGCTGCTGGGTACGGGGAGGGCTCGAGAGCCGCTGCCTCCCTGGGCAGAGGGGCCGGTGGGACCTGCCCTTGCTCCCCTGCTGCGGCACTGACGGTGCCTATGGCCATGGCCGTGGTGCAGCGGGGGCGATGCTGGGGCGCAGGGCACACTGTACTGACCGCTCTATTTTCTAATGAATAAAGTATTTTTAAAGCAGTCGATGTTCTCTGGGGGTCCCCAGGGTCCCCAGGCCCGGCGCTGAGCCCCTGCTGGGGCTGCAGAGCAAACTGCTCACACACAGCCAGCTGGGAGCCAGCCACCACCGTGGCCTTCCTGCTGTGGCCGCATCCAGCCCTCGCCACCCCCAAGGACATTCACACTTTAATCACACAACCCTTTAATGTCCAGCAGAGGTTTAATGCTGGACCCGTCCAGCGATGGGCAGAGCTAGAGCCAGCTGTGGGAGATGGCATCCCTGCTCAGCATCCCTGCTCAGCGTCCCTGCTCAGCCCAGCTTTCCTTTGTTTAATGGGTGGTAATGACTGTGCCAGGCTGCAGTGCTTGTGGCTGCTGTTCGCTTGGATGGGGCCAATTCCTGCCTGGTGGAGGTAGGAGGGAAAGGAAGATGCTGAGCCAAGAGAAGAGCTGAGAAGGCGATGGGCTCTGTCCTGTAACTGCAGCTGGGCTGCGGGGTCCACATTTCCCAACAGCAGGTCCCAATGGAGCAGCAGAGTAGCATGTCCCAGCCTGTGATGGAGCCACCAAAACCTGCTGCTTCCCGGCTCTGCTCAGAGGAGCTCAGCTGCAATTAGGATATAAGCTTTATTCTTGTTAGTTATTATGGTGTCCCAAGCGGATTTCCCAGCAGAAATTCTCCCTATGTCCTGCACTGGCACAGCCCAGGCCTTGGATGAGTTTTGCCATGAGACCAGCAGGGTTTGCACCAGCTCGGGGCTGGACCACGTCTTGTCTTTACTCTCCATGCCCAGGATGAGGAGCTGGAGAGCTTGAGGAGCCAGGTTAAAATAAACCCCAAACCCAGCAAAACCCCAAAGTAAAGCAACAACAGCAAGGGTTTAACGCAGATAAAGAACCACCCGCAATGAGTCTCCTTTTGGCGCAGAGGAGGATGAGGAGGGAGGATGCTGCTATGCATGGAGCAGCCTCAGCCCCTGCGCCCCTCCTGTGCTCCGCAGTGTCCGGACTTGCCCAGATACCGGCAGGAGGTGAGGGGTGTCCCCATGTCCATCCCTGCCAGTGCTGCTGTTCCCTCCTGCCCCAGGGCTGCTGTGCGGGGGATGGCCAGGGGCAGCCCCAGGGACCTCCAGCTGGGGGGGGGGGGTGCCCGTCCCATTCACTCCCATCCCATTCTAGCGCATCCTGCCCCGTCCCATCCTCTCCTATCCCATCCCAAGCTGTCCCAGACCGCTGCCGAGCAGGGACACGCTGTGCAGCTCGTTCCCTGTGTGAGCCTTGTCAGGGTTCAGATTCGCAGCTCTCCCCCTGTTGATTTAGGCTGAACACCGGTAGAACAGAGTGGGGCAGAGCACGGAGGGTTGTGTGTGTGTGCTGGGGTCCCTTTGGAACGGGGGTTACGGAGCCAACACCAGCTCAACACTGAGCAATCCCGGGGGGCAGTTAAAGCACTCTCAAACCTGGCTGCTGCTTCCTGCCCCTGTGTCCCGTACCCAGCAGACACGCGAGGGGTCACACAAGCATTGCCCCCTGGCTTTAAGGCTGGAGTTAAACAAGCCTCCCCTGCTATGTACCGACAGCTCTGGGGTTTGAGGTGGTGCCTGGGAGCCCTGTGTTTGGGTGGCAGCCGCTGGTGACCCCATGCAGCACATGTGCCATGAGACAAGGCCACCCCACAGCAGCGTTTGCCCAGCGGGAGGGAGCAGCAGGGCACAGCCAGCTTCGGGATGAGGAGCCCGCTGCAGGTGGATGGAGCTGAGCACCCCCAGAGCCAGCCCAAGCACTCGGGTCTTTAGGACTTGCAGAGGAGGGTTTGTGGGCCTGATGGCAAACAGGTCACAGGGAAAAGGATGGAGCCAGGGTGGTTTCCCCATGGGATGCCCGGTTGGAAAAGCACAAAGTCCTTTGGCTTCTGCTCGCCTTGGAGCTGAAGCAGGAGCTGCAGGCGAGTTACACCTGGTTGTAAGCTGACCGAATTGGAAGAGCCCCCTGGCATCTGGGCTGTGGAACCACAGGTGCCTGCGGGAAAGGGAGATGAGCCCTCAAAAGCTCCGTATCCTGCCCAAAGCCCCCACTGTGGGATGGTGGCTCCAGGGAGGAAGGAGAGGAGAGGCTGGTTTCTCAAGGGGGTAAGTTTATCCAGGGTCAGCTTCCCCAGGACTGTACTGGTGTGGGTGGGAGCATGGCCTAGCCTGGGGATGAGGAGGGTTTGGGGTCAGGCTGGAGGGTGGCTGTGGCACAGGCTGTCCTAAATACCGCAGCCTGGCTATGCTGGGCCAGGGGCTACCCCTGCAGTAGGTTTCAGTGCCTTATGCCAGCATCAGCTGCAGCCCAGGTGCTCTCTGCCCAAGCTACAGCAGGTTTGCAGTGAGCCCCCACATCCCAGTCACTGCAGCAGGGCAGGAGGACCTGTTTACAGCCCTCTTTGCAAGGAGCTCCCTGCTGCTGTTCCCTGGGGAGCAGCAATTGTGGGCATCGCTCCCTGTCTCTCCCCCCTGCATCCCTTACCCCATGGCTGCCAAGAAGCTGGCTCTTTTCTGTGCTGAGGTGGCCAAACTGGGCAGGCAAGAGGATGGCTCTTGCTGTGCTGTGGCTGCAGCATCCCTTTGCGACCCCTTGCTGGGGTGGAGATTCAGGCCAGAGTCCTCCTCGTCCTGGAGAAGGCAGAAGGGATGCTGTCGGGAATGGTGGATTTCCCTCATCCCTTAAGGTCTGGCATCTCCCTGGGCAGTATCAGCTCATCCAGGCTCTGACTGGGGTCAGGGAGAAACCCCAAACCATGGGGCTTGGGTCCCACCTTCTGCTCCCTGTGAAAGCCATGGCTTAAAATCAATGCTCCCTTGGATGTTTCCCTGCATTAACATCTTGTTCTGCCTAAAATACCTGTCTGTCCCTACAGGCAGGGTATGAGCAGCTGTTTCCAATGATATAAAGCTTAGCTAATGCCAAACATCATCTGAAAGTGTCAGTTCAAGGTATAATCCCAGACCGGTGTGCAGCTGCGTGGCCCATTTGAATGAAAGGAAAGCAGATTTGGACCCATGGTGTGGTTATTTGGTTGTGCTGCTTGTGTGCAGTGAGACCTGCTGTGTGCATGTACCTGGAGCCTATATAGGGCAGGAAGTCCCACAGGGAGCAAAGCTTCAGCCTGGAGTTTTCAGCCAAGCATGGGAGCAGGAGGGAAAAGGTCTTTTGGGGGCTGGACACCCCCTGTGAGGTATTAATGTTGTGAGCCACCAGCACGTGCTATGAAACGCCCATTACCAGGCTGGAGCCCCTGCCCTGCTCTGCAGGTATCAGGGAGCTGTGGTGTGGTGGGCAGTGATGCAGTGTATGGTCCTCTCTGTGCCAAGAGACCAAGCAGGGCAACGTGAGATGTACCTCAGAGTAAACGGGGACAAGGCACCAGGGAACTAGAACCATTAATCTGGTGGTGTCAATAATGCTCCTGTTATTGTGATTATTATTGTTATGACTGCTATTCCTGGCTAGGAAACAGCATGGACTTAATGGCTGAAAGCAACAGCAGCAGGAGGAGTGCTCAGAATGGTTTTCAGAGGATTTGTTTCCCTGCAGGAGTGTGTGTAGGCAGGGGATAGCTGGGGCTGGATGAGTGTGCAACAGTGACAGCATCCTCATCTGTCTGCAGCCAAGTCCTGCTGGTGGTAGAAGCTGTTGCCTGGGCAGAAAACCAAGGCCCCCAAAAGCTTCATGGACATTAGTAGTTGCCCTGTCTGCACCTGGGACCTTTTCTCTGCCCCTCTATGCCCAGGGTGTCTCCCTGGCATCAACAGGCTGAGAAAGGCAGAAGAGTATGCGTTTAGGGCTATGCAGGGTTCAACTAGATGAATTCTTTTTCCCCAGACAAATATTAGCAGTGGCTTTACAGCTGCGTTCTTGCTTACTCTGCCACTGCCATGGGCTGTTTGTC
Source organism: Neopsephotus bourkii (assembly GCF_033783945.1). Classification (NCBI taxonomy): domain Eukaryota; kingdom Metazoa; phylum Chordata; class Aves; order Psittaciformes; family Psittacidae; genus Neopsephotus; species Neopsephotus bourkii. The sequence continues at coordinate 1,740,509 of NW_026900793.1, read as the reverse complement.
TCAGACTTTACACATCTTTTATTGATTACATCCTGCATTATTTTTCCAGGAACCAAGCTAAAGCTTACATAAATATGGTGGTTATGCAACCCGCCATTCAGGTTTTGTTTGCTGGGAGACAATATGTGTTTGGTTTTCATCCTTTGGCCTTTTCATGGGGGAAAAATGATCCTTTCATTGGATTTGTCTTTCTTTTGCAGTTAAGTGATGGACTCCTGGTCTCTTGCTGGCTCTGCTTTCACACCCTTGCTTGCCATCGCTGGAACTGAAGGTAACTTGACCCATTTGATATTGATGGGTGTGGAGGTACTGATTGTCTGGTGCTGAGGTTAGCTGTGCTCCTGCCATTTCAAAGGTTGCTAGCTTTGAATCTTGGGATTTGGTTCTCTCCTGAGGCTAATCTGGAATCATGTGTGTTTCTGGTAGCTGGTACCCCTTCTGTGTCTTACTTCTTCTCTGCGGTATGGAATGTAGAGCAGCTGCTGTAAAGACTGGTAACAGAACTTTGGCTTATGAACTGGGATGTAAAATGCACTGGGCCAATTCTTAATGCTTTCAGTGAAGAAACTAGAACTGCAAGTAACCTTGTGCTGTCAGATTATGGCTATATGTTGGAGTCAACATATCATGTGCTGTCCCCCCACCATTCATTGCTTATGCCCACAGTCTGTAGCGGCATTGAAGGTGCATTACGGAGTTAGGGGCACTGTTCTAGGAGAGATTGATGTAGGATCTATGGGTTTTTACTTGGTATCACAAATTCACGTAGTAATGTAATCTAAATAATGAGAAATAATAATATAATAGATAATGAGAAAAGGTCTGTAATGGAGATGCATATTAATTTAATCTTAGGCCACAAACTGCCTGTGGCATGGCAAGGCAGGGAAGTCAAGGTGTGGCATTGTGCTTTTCCTTGAGTAGCACTGAACTTGCCTCTCAGTAAGACCAGAATAATGTTCCAGCATGCAAAAACTAATCCACCTCCTCAGCAGCACAGCTACTCACATGCTGATGACCCAGTGGTGAGTTTGGGTACACCAGTTCATAAACTGCCATGTTAGCAGTAGAGCTAAATATATTAATCCTAATGACTGATTGTCATTAGATGTTAAGAGTGATGGTGGGTTGCTTCCTCCTTCCTATGGAGCCCCTCATGTGCTGGGCAGCAACCACATGAGGGGCCAGCACAGGGCTTTTAAAGAGTAGTTTGACTGCTTGCAATATCTTTCTAAGAAGTATTCTTGGAGCAGCAGTATGCTTGTCTGTGCATAAATGACTGGTGACTTAGAGCTGACTTCGCTTTAACTTGGGTTTCTATCTCTGTAATATGTGGCTATTTGTGATACTATAATGGATCAGTAATGGGACGCCCATGGGTGTGACAGCAACCAGCAGTACCAGGAGGCTGGCTTCCTACATCCAGAAAGCAAGAGTAGCTGCTAAGGGACTTGCAGAAGTTACTGGACATGCTTATACATGAAGGAAGCAGTTTAGTGCTTTGCTTTAGACTTCATGCCAATGCTGACCTATGAGTCTACAGGTACGCCCACAAAATTACTTCCCCCTGCCCAAAGCAAGCCCTTGCTATTCTTGAAAGCATTAAGTAGCACAGTAATGAGGCAAGAGACCCAAGGTTTCAGACTATCAGCAGTACTGATATTCTCTTACAGTGACTTCTGTCAGAGCCCTGAATTACTGGATTGCTTACTGATAGTCAGTTTTTGCACTGGAGTTTAGCTCTGAGGGCACTGGAGAGCAGAGCATGCAGAATTAAGAGACACAGGGAGCCAGAGGAAATGTCCATCTCCCACCTGTAGTGGTAGCCCTGCCTTCCTGCCCCAGCCCCTGTACTACCCTTAGTTTTCAAACTGCCAAGCAGCCACAAAATATCACTTATTAAATTACATTAGCCCTTTTTTCCTCCTAATAGTGAGCACCATACTCAACACCAAAGGGGGAATGCAGCTAGTGGAACCAGCTCCTGTCTCTTAGATATGTATGTGAACTTACTATACAGCATTTCTTAAGCAGCATGCCCTTGCTGAAGTTTTAATGTGCATATAATACTACACTCGCTTGTTTTCAAAAGCTTTTGGGTAAAAGCTCACGAGGAGCCATAAATACCTATTTTTCTTTTTTTAATAAGTAAACCCATGCCTTGTAGTATACCAGGAAACAGTACTGCTGTTCTTTTGGCATACTGTCATTGAAAAGGCATTAAGCTGAAGACCACTTTATTTCATCAGATGCCTTTCCGGCCACTTACCCTCCTGCAGAAGAAGAGAAAGAAACAAAACCACAGCTGGACATTATGGCTCTAGAAATTTATTTTCAGAGCTTAGTGCTTCACCTATGATTAAAATACTTCTTAAGCAAATAAAAAATGCTACTGACTGGGTACTAAAACTAGACAAGAGTACAACTAACACCACTACTTTCATGCACTGACAGATACTAGTTTGCTCATGCCACTGAAGTAGGATCTTTCCCGTTCACTCATCACTTCAAAATGTAGGGGTCTTCTACAGAAGTTGCATTCAGCTGACGAATGTGGCTTCAGCTCCAGCCCAACATCCTTCCATGTAGTGAGCAACTTTTCTGTTAAAAACAAAAATATTCATTAAGATCAAGGCTTAAGATAGTTCCCTGTTAAGCAAAGCAGCAAAAGTGTCAGTGAGAAGGGATAATGGGAACTCACTGTAACATAATTTACCTCTTGAATGAGGTGACTGGTCTGCAACTAAGTCTTAAGCTATTCTCATACCACTTGTGACAGGATCAAGTAGCTACTCTCCCTGGACAGAGCCATGTTTAAGACAGGTTAACAGCTGGGCAAAGAACAGCAGTTTTCTTTGGACCCCACATAACAAATTAAGGTTGGTTTGGACAAGCAACTGGGTATAGGCATGCACTGGCCTTACACATTCAAGGTTTCAATGTGCTGCCCTTCACAAGTCATGCTCAAAGAAGGCTAAGTGCTGCAGTATGCACTTGTAGGCCACAGCAGAAGGAAGACATTGTGCAGCTAGTGACACCTAAAGCTGAAGTGCTTCCTAGTCTCATCTTGAATACTAAGACTGCATAGACAGCCCAGTATTTTCATTGCAGTAATGCATGAATCCACTCACCAAGAAAATAACTCATCATCTGAGGGGTGTGGTGAGGCGTAGGGGCAATACGCAGTAGCTCTTCTCCACGGGGAACTGTCGGGTAGTTGATTGCTTGGACATAGATGCTGTGCTGGCTCATCAGCTTGTCACAGATCTCTGTATTTTTAGCAGCATCTGCAACCTAAAGTTTGAATTTTTTGATTATAAGATCAACCAAAAATGTGCAAGGTGGCACAACTGTCAGCTCAAGTTAGCTAGCCACAAAAATCAAACAGGACCAATCTCCCCTGTGCCACTCTAAACAGCACATAAGTCAGAAAGAAGGGCTAAAAGCTAGTGCTATGTGTGGAGCCCTCTGGGCATAAGCACACCACTGCAGCCTAGGTAGGCTGGTGTTTATACCCAAGTGTTTTTACTAGCCTGTTACCTGTTTCTTTGCTTTCTGTATACTGTCAGATGGTGGGTTTCGTACACTTTGTCACTCTGTTTCACAACATTTACAGCAGGCAGAGGTCAACTTAAGCCAGACTCCTAGCACATCACTGCTGAATACTAGGACAGGTTTGAACTTTGTGAGGATAGTAACTAGTATGTGAAAATATAATTTGATCACGGACAGGAAAACAAGCAGCATAGGCCTGTGCCAACAGTATCCACAGTACTCACCCTCACTGGAATGATGTGGCTGGGGCAGTGCACCACTGGAAGCCCTGCATCCATCAGCATCTGTCTCATAAGCTTCACGTTGCGTTGGTGCTGGCGCCTCAGAACTTGTCCTTCTGCACTCTTTAGAGTTCTGACAGATTCTAGGGCACCAGCTAAGAGCATGGGTGGCAGTGATGTCGTGAAGATAAAGCCAGCAGCATATGAGCGAACAGTGTCTATCAGAGAACTTGTACTGGAGATGTAGCCTCCTACACAGCCAAATGCTTTGCCTGAGGGGATAAAAAAAGAGGGTAACCAAGCTTATTCCTTCCACCCATTAGAATAGCTTCAAGTATTATAGCCTTTCACTTAAAGAGTTATGTTGACTATGTACTTAACGTAGTCATGATAGGCCACAGTTCTGGCCCCCTCTGCTAATCTTGTATTTACTTAGCACATGTTACAGCTTTGGTTTTAAGCCAGTCCTGATCACAGGCATTAGTTACTACACAGTAATGTAGTTATTACACACCAAGGAGAGTTCAAGGCTCTCTCGTATCCAAGTTTTGATTTTGGTGAAGACCTCATAAGCCAAATCATCAAGCAGAGACTTCAATAGTGACCCTAAGTGATCAACACTAAGTCTCTCAACAGATTTAAAATAATCTGCTCCAGGAGTACTAGAAATAGCCTATGCTCCTCAGGAGCACTCAAGGTTGTTATTGTGATTGTGCAGTCAACACCAGCCCCCTCTTCCAAATGGTTAGATACCAAAACTGAGCCACAGATACAAGTAGGCTATCTGGTCAGTGCTTCCACTTCTTTTAGGCTGTAGCCCAAGACTGTAGGTTTTAAAGCTCTGAAGTTTCCTAGGAAATTTTGTGTTTTGAAAGTTGTTTCAACAACTTCCCTATTTGCAGCAGTAAGCTTACTCCTAAGCCTGCATCCTACTCAGATAATGGCAGTTGCTTCAGTTCCTGCCAAATCTCTTCACTAACTCCCCATCTCAGGTTTCTAGATTAGGAGCACTCCATTTCACATAAAAGAACAAAGTACTACTAAATATATAGCACCGTACTAGCATTCTCACCTGAATTTATTCTTGAGTTGTATAATATGTCACCAGAGGATTTTTTGCTAGCTTAATTTAAGTAAAAAGAGACAATGCTACCTCAACTGATCTGTAAGGCAGTGTAAGTAGCTTAACACAAGCTTTTCAAACTGTGGGGCACATTTAAATCCTTTGGGCTTGAAAGATTCTAGCCCCCAACAGCCCTTAGCAAGTTCATTTGAACAGGCTGATTTTGAGTTAATCCACTTAATTCAGCTGCCCAGAAGCTTTGCTGCCTTAGCTTCTGTAAAAGTGCCATACCAAGCGTTCCAGAGATGATATCCATCTTGTGCATGATTCCATCCCGGTCTCCTATACCACCGCCTCGAGATCCATACAGCCCCACAGCATGCACTTCATCCACAAAAGTGATTGCCCCATGCTCATGGGCCACATCACACAGCTCTTCCAGAGGACAGACTGCACCTAGGAGCCAAAGCAGTGAATGCAGTTCAGGATTCCCTGTACTCAGCTTGGATAAATACCAGAAGTACTCCCAAACACATGCATTTCAGAAAACTGTTTTCATGAAAACCCTTAAAGCACCATATACTTTTAGACATAGAATACAGATGATGTGAGTACTAACTGCAGTAGAAGGGGAAAGAAAGGTTTCATGTCAACTTACCATCCATTGAGTGAACAGTTTCAAATGCAACAATTTTGGGGGTAGATGGGTCAGATTTCTTCAATAGTTCTCGAAGATGGTTGACATCATTATGGCGAAATATGTGTTTTGGCACCCTGCTGTTTCGGATCCCCTGGATCATGGAGGCGTGGTTTCCAGCATCAGAATAGATCTCACAGCCTGAGGAAACAGCACAGTTACACTCTAACGATAGAAAGCATTACCTGATTACCAGCATTGCTTTATGTATGGGGAGTGTTCAGGCAGCAACAGTAGCATGTTCTAGAAAGTAATGCTCCTGGTAAAGACAGCAAGTTAAAGATGATGAAGCAGCAATATTATTTAAGGCTTATTTTGGGTATTTAAACTAACACAAACTTGATCTTAACTAACTACAGAAGGATTTTTCTAAGCTCTTAATACTTTTACCTAACTCTCCTAACTTCTGAAGTTAGAGAGAGGCTTACACCCACAGGTGTGAGGATACCAAATTCCTGGTGCCTCACTTTCAGGTGAGATTCAATGTAAGAGCAGAAGACTGTGCTTTTTGTCTAATTCCTCCTGCAGTTCCTAGCTCTCAGTCTCCATAGACTGCTACTATGATTTGCTGAAGTTGAACAACTTGAATATAGCATTAAAACCCCCATACTTGGCTCATCAAGTAGGACAACTCCTCACTTTGAGCAGCCTTTTCCAAAATATACTCCCAACTGCTTAGGGTAAGGTTGTGTTTTGTGGTAAATAAGGGGTGCAGTTTGAGATCTCACCTGGCAGCATTTTAGCTAGAGTGAAGAGAGTGGAGTCATTGGCTACAAAACATGATGAGAACAACAGCGCTGCATCTTTTCCATGAAGATCAGCTAGTTCTTTTTCCAAATCAACATGAAATTTACTTGTTCCTGAAATATTTCTTGTGCCTCCTGCTCCAGCACCATGTTGTTTCAGTGTATCCCTGCAGAGGGTCCAAAGAAAGGCATTAGTGTTACTGTGTGACACGAAAATGAATCAAGGATCATTGCTGAAAACATTCTAGTAACGAGTTATTGCTCTAAAAAGGAACTGATTGCAGAAAGCAGCTGCTGGGCTTCTTTGAGCAACCTGCACAACTCAATCCAATAAGCTAAGCAATCAGTTACCACTGGTTGATACACAGCTGCAATATACCACCCGATTTATCTGGTAACATTTAGGAGCTTCTCAGGAAAATCCAAGGAGCAGGGTTAGTGACTGACAGGTACACTGCCCCCTTGGAGCTAGTTACTGTTACTTACCCCAGCTCAAGAGAAGAGGGCAAGCTGAATTTTACACCAAGAAAAATACCAGAAGTAGCTTATGTAGCACAGTACAGAAATCAATTCTGCAGGCCAACATAGCTTGAAACTGCCTCTTAGAACATGGCACTACTCACATAACTGCTCCACACACACGAGGGTGACGACTCATCCCCAGGTAATCATTGCTGCACCAGACAGACACCTCTTTCTTGGTGATCAGAGAATCGGTGTAGTCATCTGCCATGGGAAAGATCTGTGCCTTTCGGTTCACTGTTTTGAACACTCGGTAGGTGTGATCCTTCTTCTTTTCATCTATCTTTTTCTCAAAGAACTGATCATATTGGAAGGTGGAGATGGCTGAAATAAGACAAGAGACTTAAGCACACAGGAAGTAATCACAGAAGACCAGGCCAGGGGGGGTTTTGCTAGACAATCTTACATTTTGGCAAGTTATCCTGAAGCAGATGAGACACACTTTCTGGTCTTTGCTTCAGCACAATATCCTTGAACTTCTTGAGCAAGCCACTCTGCTCTTCTCCTTCAGTCTCAGTGTTCCTCACTGTGGAAGCAGTTGGTATTTTGGCAAATTCTGTACCTACATACATTATAATAAGTTCTGGTGAGCTTAATGAGCTTGAAACAAAGTGAAGGGAGTTCAGCAAACATTTTAAGTAACTCTTGATTTCTTTAGGAAGCATGTGCCTGAATCCACATGCCCCTCTTTGGATCAACTATTTTATTTGCTTACAGTTTTGCATTATACAGGGCAAAAGGAAAGCTTTGCTGATCAATGATGACAACACAAAATGCAATTTCCTTGTATTGAACCAACACCCTTGGTTCATCATGACTCGGAAAACCACTTCATACAGCTACAGCATTTATCTGAAAGAGTTGGTATACAACTAACCAAGGGCACCGTTCTAATCAGCTGCTTCCTTTTTTGTTCCTAGTATTCAGTTAGCACACATTTTTTAAAACTATGTCACAGAAAACAAACAGAAAAGTAAAATAAGCTTCCTGAGACAGATGGCAAGGCTTTACAGATATGGGTGAGAAGTTCCTTCCTTTGAAGGACAGCAAGCCAGCCAACACCCTTTAGTTCCATAAACAAGACACCCCAACCCATCTACTTGCTTTTCAGCTTGGATTTGTGCTGGTGCTTGCCTAGTACCTTGACCCAGTTTCTTCTATCTCTGGATACACTACCTTTGTCTATACCAGCACCCTGGTAAAGCTCTCTTCAGTTCTAAGCATCTGCTTTGGGTGAATGATTCTGCTTCTATTAGGCTATAACCCAAGATTGTAAATTTCAAAGCCATGAGCTCTGGGTGCAAGAGTAACAGTTAGATTCACACATTTAGAGCCGACACATCAAAATGCAGCATATGGTACTCCCGCATCAAAACCACCCAGGGAAACACTGCACAATGCTGCAGGTATGACATTAACACCTACATTTTTCCAACAGCTTTTCACTGCAGCCTCCCATAATCCTACCTGCATAATTTAAGTGGCTACTGTCAGACTTGGCACACTCCAGAGTAAAGTCAGGCACCAAAACCTCTCAAGGACCCAATGCTTCAGTGCACAGAACACATACCTTTCCTGTCCATCTGCATGTCCTGCACATCCTCTTGGAGCTCTAGGCTGGCTTTGCAGAAAACATTACTGTTCTTGTGATTCATCTGAGCTGCCAGGAATGGGCATTTTGTAGCAGAGCCCTGGCTAGCACCAGCAGCGGGGTGGCCAGTGGGTGGCTGGGCTCCATCTGTGTTCTGCTGGGCCACTTCTTTGGCATTTTTGGCCTCTGAGGTGGGATGGAAAAGAGGAGGCACTTTAGCATCAGCATTTTATTACACTGACTTCAGCTTTTTTACCAATTACCTTTGTAATTAACTTGGCACAAACCATTCAGAACTACTTAACCAAGCAAATAATTTTATTTATACAAGCACAGAATCCCAGTAACACCTGAGGGCACCTGAGTGAAGATGCCAGATGTAACACTGTACCCTTTGAGGGGAAAAAATCCTCTCTCCTTCCTTCCCCAAAGGAAGACCTTCTTTTGAGGAATTCAGCCATTTTCAGCCACCAGCCCTTCCTCTGCTGCAAGCCTCCGTTTCTTCCGAGTGCTAGAGTAAGAATCCCACAAGGAATGTTACCGGGTGGGCTAAAGAGCTGCTTGAGCATTAAGAAACCCCAGCTCGGTGATCCAGGATCACAGATCCCTAACCACAACTCACCATAGGGCATACTAACGGGCCAGTCTTTGATTTATACTATGTCCATGCTTAATTATCACAGTCATTTAAAGGATTAACTAACTCTTATCCCGAAGCTGCTCATTCCAGAAGCTTCCTTCTACGACACTGTCTATATTTATTTTGCCTGAAAGGTGACTACTGTGTCCCCTGGGGAGCTCCCTGCTACAGCTACCGTGACCTGCCCAGTGACCCGCTGCCCTCCCTGAGGAGAGGCCCGGCTCCCGGCGCTGCTCTCCTCCCTCCCGGGGCCATACTCACCCCGGCGGGCTGCGGGGGTCTCCTCCTCCGCCTGCTGCCCGCGGGCGGCGGACGTGGCCAGGGCGCGGGGGGCCGCCTCCATCATGCGGGGGCAGTGCTGTGCGTACAGGAGCAGGGAGGGCCCGGCCTTCTGCAAGAAGGCCTGAGAGACGCGGGCCAGGAACGGGCAGCGCCGCACCACCGCCTCCATCGCAGCCGCTGGAAGGGACACCGGACGTGACGTCAGGACCGCCGCTGGCCGCTATCGGTAAGCCACGCACCGAGCCCGGTAACCGCTCCGCGGCACGGCCCCCTCCGCCGCTGCTTATATAGCCCCGGCCGGCGCGGCGCATGCGCATTGCCGCGGCCTCGGCGCCGCACAGCGCAGGCGCGTGACGGAGCGCGAGGGACGGCAGGTTCGGGGGCGTTTCGGGAGGTGCTGGGGGTGGCTCTGGGCGTCTCTAGGGGTGTCTTGAGGAGACAGAGGGGCTTTGGGCGTCCCTTGGGGTGCCGGGAGGAGACAGAGGGGCTCTGGGCGTCTCTAGGGGTGTCTTGAGGAGACAGAGGGGCTTTGGGCGTCCCTTGGGGTGCCGGGAGGAGACAGAGGGGCTCTGGGCGTCCTTTGGGGTGCCGTGAGGAGACAGAGGGGTTTTGGGCGTCCCTTGGGGTGCCCTGAGGCGACAGAGGGGCTTTGGGCGTTCTTTGGGGTGCCGTGAGGAGACAGAGGGGCTTTGGGCGTCCCTTGGGGTGCCGGGAGGAGACAGAGGGGCTTTGGCCGTCCCTTGGGGTGCCGGGAGAAGACAGAGTTGCTCTAGGCGTCCCTTGGGGTGCCCTGAGGCGACAGAGGGGCTTTGGGCGTCCCTTGGGGTGCCCTGAGGCGACAGAGGGGCTTTGGGCGTCCCTTGGGGTGTCCTGAGGAGACAGAGGGGCTTTGGGCGTCCCTTGGGGTGCCCTGAGGAGACAGAGGGGCTTTGGGCGTCCCTTGGGGTGCCCTGAGGAGACAGGGGGGTTTTGGGCGTCCTTTGGGGTGCCCTGAGGAGACAGGGGGGTTTTGGGCGTCCCTTGGGGTGCCGGGAGGAGACAGAGGGGCTCTGGGCGTCCTTTGGGGTGCCGGGAGGAGACAGAGGGGCTCTGGACGTCCCTTGGGGTGCCGTGAGGAGACAGAGGGGCTCTGGGCGTCCCTTGGGGTGCCGGGAGGAGACAGAGGGGCTCTGGGCGTCCCTTGGGGTGCCGTGAGGAGACAGAGGGGCTTTGGGCGTCCCTTGGGGTGCCGTGAGGAGACAGAGGGGCTTTGGGCGTCCCTTGGGGTGCCGGGAGGAGACAGAGGGGCTTTGGACGGCTTCCGGGCAGATTTGAGGAGATAAGAGGGGTCCGAGTAGCTGCTGTGCATAGAGGGGCAGCCAGCCTAGGGTGTGAGGCGATATCCTACAATGGGGGCATAGCCCACATGGGAAGAAGAGGCAGTAGTTTTCCAGCTCTGGGTTTCCCCTTTGCCGCAGGTAATGCAATACTGGAGTCCCTTACCCCCAGGATAGTAGGTTTTGGGGGGCCCTGGTGTGTCTGTTCATAGGAAAAGGACAAAGCTCTGAGTCAGCTGCGTTGGGAAACCCAGTGCTGCTCAAACACATCTTGCGTATTTTCCTCCTAAACACGCACCTCTGACTCCCTGTAGAGTCTGCACAGGGGCTCAGAAAGCAGCAGCTGGTCTCACTGGGGGTGCTGGGGTCCTGAACTTTGCCTACAGCTGGTATGAACATAGCAGTTTCTCTGTTGGTGATGCTAAGGCTTTCACCACTGCACGTCTGAAGCGTGGTGCCATTGCCTGAGTTTTGAAGATAAGCAAGACTCCTGTGTGAAGACCAGCAGCAAGTAAAATTGTATCCTGCATCCTGTGTCTTACAATGAACATTGAAGTTAATTTGTTTAAACGAATATTTGTAGGTGGGTTACGATAAAAGGAGCTCTTTATGAACGTGGCTATCCGAGATGCAGGAGTACTAATTCCTGTAAGTGTATACTGTCTGAAAGAAAGAGGAAGAAAGCTGACAGTGTGTTCTTTTCCTCAGCTTGTGAAACAGTTTCACAGCAGACAGGATTTGGCAGAGTACTGCCTCTCAGCCTTGCATCCCTCAGCCAGCTGAGAGCCTGCTTGGGCACTTTGAGGCAAGAGTGGTTTTTGTAGCAGGTACAGAGTTTTGAGGAGAGCTCTTTTAAAGCTCACTCTTACTTGACTCATGTCTTGCATGTAGTCACAATATGTAGTTACTAGAAGGTGCTCACTGGTAGAGTGAGTGGGGACACTAGCAGGAAGTTTGCCTGACCCTCCTTTCTTCAGCACTCACTTTGAGGATGCTGTTTGCCTTATGTAAACTTTGGGATCTGAGTAGCTCAAGAGGAGGCAGTCTTAAACCAGAGCCTAATGGCGGACTTGCGGTCAACTCCAGAGCGTTACTAAGCTCTGAGGTAGGAAACGGGACAGAGTTCTGCCCTCATGTACTCCTCATGGGGCCCTGAAAAACTAGAGCTTTACAAGGCAGGGTGTGGGATTTGGGGTTTAGTAGGGCTAGACGGTTTTTTAAACACAGTTTGCTTCCTGCTTACTAGGAATTTAAGACAGCACTGTTTAAGAAGTCTTGATGCTTAGATCTTAAGCAATTCAACTCATTCCAGCAACGTAATGCTGAAGTCACCATTAAGAAACAGCCTTTCATCTGTGGATGTCATTACATATAGAATCACAGACTGGTTTGGTTTGGAAGGTATTGTAAGGATCATCTAGTTCCAAGCCCCTGTCACGGGCAGGGACACCTTCCACTAAGTTTCGTTTTTTCTGTAGATAAATGATTAAAATAAGGCTGTGATATTTGCCCTGAGCCTGTAGAACAGTTAGGCTAGGAAGAGTCTTGGTCATTTGACAACACCAGGGTAGTGCTTCAAATTATTGGTTCAGTTTGCTCCTGAAAAGTGCTGGTTTTACCACTGGCTTTCAGTTAGTTACATGCCTTAAGTATTTACATACTTACATAATAGTTAATTAGCACTTGAAGTTAAAAAATGTGTGATGTTTCAGGTTACTGCTGTCCCTCTCCCCCTGACTATCAGCATTTGACTCCCTACTCTGAAGCTTTGTATCACATCAGTTACTTCAAAAAATGAGGAAACACTGTGACATTCTACCATGTAGGTACCTGACAAGTGTCCTTAGAGCAGAGAGTTAATGTGTTTGAACCTAAGGGATCCCTCCAGTGCTGATTAATCTCAGTTTTAACAACATAAGTCCCATATGTTTGATTTATAGTATGTTGATAGTATTTTTTTCCTTCTCCTTCTGCTATTAATTGACCATGGTACTTAACTGGAGAGGGGCAGAGGGAATATGTGTTTTGTGGCAAGAGGCACCAAAGCTGTTGTACTCTGCGAGCATTATTTGCACTGCAAGAGGCTGCAGAGCTTATCTGCATCAACACCTGCCACAGCAGGTTCCATCCCACAAAAATCTGATAATCCTTCTTTATCCTGATAACATTAGCTTTTCACCACATCGCAAGGTTGAGGGATGAAGTACATTAGTCTGCTCTGGTGCTGGAGTTCAGAAACTCCCTTGTTTTGTATTTAGAAGTGCATGTGGAGTCTGAAGCCTGAGGAGCATCTGCTTTCTACGCAAACATCATTCAAGGTTGGCAGCTGAGACACAGCAACCTTGGCTACGATAAGGAGGTCTCCAGGTGGAGCACAACTCTCAACTTTCCTGTCAGACTTCTCTACAATCTGTGCTATCAATCGGACACTGCAGTAACGCTTCTTCAGAGTTTGATTTGGGTGAATTTATTTAACCTTGTACATGACAGGAATTGCGCAGAGCTAAAGAGCAAGGGAGTGACGTTAACTTGACCCTCATCTTGGAATGCTGCTGGAGGAACATGTCCTTGTCAGTGCACTGAGATAGCTCAGGGACCAACAGAGTGGAGGAGAAGTCAGGGAAAAGGGTGTCTTGTCTGCTCTGCCATTTTCTTCCCTTTGGAAATCTTGCCAGAGTTTACATGCTGAAGATGAAGTAAATACTAATAAAGCTGCCATTAATTAAAATGTATTAGGGCTTCAGTGGGTTAATTAAATGGTATTTAAGGATGTTAATTGTGGCAATGTATTACCATCATCCAGCAGGGCTCAGGAGAAAGTAGCCTGAAGTGCCATGCAACTGTCATTTGCCACACTGCAGAAGGAGGACTTCAGACTACGACAAGGGATAGCACACTTCCAGCCCAAGGGGGAAGAGAGAGCCTGTCCTGAGAGAGAGCAGGCTTGCCTTGTCTGGAGAGAGATGGCAGCTACAGTGGGCAAGGGAGAAGTAATGACTGCCTAGGAATATGTTAAAGGCAGAGTAGCATGTAGTAAAGAAGGTACAAGCTGAGGGGATAGCATTGGTGTGAAAACTCAGCTGGCTCACCCAAATTTACCTTGGATGTCACTGTGTTTTGGAGCAGTCTTTGGAGACTGGTACCTGAGATGTTGCGCGCCAGTTAGATTCAGCAGAGGAAGCTTTAGCGGGCTGAAAGGCCTGTGTGTTGCAGTGGCAAGGGAAGGGAAGAGTCAACTAGCCTGGGAGCCTCTGCTGACTTTAGTTTTCTAAATCCCATTCTGTTCTGATGATTTGTCCAAGTCTTTGCTAAGTAAGTTGCAAGAGGGAAAAAAAAAAGCTTACATTCCAGCCATGTGGGAGGTGGATGAGAAGCCATATGAAGTGCCATATAGAAATTGAAATGGAGGGGAAAAAAATCCCCTGTGACAGGGTCACATTGGTTTCTGCAGATGTCTGTGAAGGGTTGCTGGTGAAGATATTCTCTTTCCATTTTACCAGTTCACCATACGGGCTCAGGTGTAAGTTACCTTCAGTGCTTCCTTCCCTCTTATCCCCTTCTCTCAAGCATGTTTTGCCCAGTATTCCTTGAAATAGAACTTGATTCACAGGTTTGTAGTCTTTATCTAGCCTCATGCCATCAGCAGTTAGCTCCTTTCATGGAATTTTAATGAATTGTATGCTTTTAAGACAGCATTTTCTACTGTATATATCTATACCATTAGCAATATTTAGTCCCTTTTGCCCACTTCTGAAGTCAGAACTGCACATATTTTCCCCCACACAGTCAATGTTATGAGAGGGCGAGCCAGAAAAAGAGTTCCCCCTCCCCAGGCACAAGCCATTGTCTATATTGAGATCTGAATTTTCCAAGGGAGTGGATGCGATCCTGACATCTGGATTTAATCCAAACTCAAATTCCAGGCTTAGATCTGAGAACTTCCACCTCCGGTCTTCTTAGAGAGAACTTAGTTTACCTTTTAAGGCAAAATTCAAGGGTTGTGATAGTAGCTGCATAGTGAGAATTCTTCCCATGCTGAATTTCTTTAGCAGATTTTCCTCATTTGTACCCAATGTTGTCTTTACATGACAGAACAGGAAATCTCCTTTCTTTGCAGGACCCTCTAATCGACACAGTTGACCAAGCTGGGAGAGCTGCTGAATGCTGAGGCATATGTGACCTGTTGCAGAGTGACCGAGCAGAGTGACCGAGCAACTCCCCTCTGCCACGGATTCATGCCAGGCAAGCTTCTCACCCATCTCATACAAACAACCACTGAGCTGTTTCTCTCCCCAGTGAAATGGATATCTTTTCAAATCCAAGACCTGCTGACAGGTCCCCACAAGGGTGTTTGGTCAGGACACTTTTGCCTATCTGCAAGGCCTCAGGTGCTGCCCATTGATGCAGGGGAATTTGGTCTCTTGGCAAAGTCTCATTACAGGGGGATGACTCATGCTTAGTCGGGACAGTAGAAGCTGTTGCCACCCTCATACAAGGTACCCTGCCTTTCTGCTGAAAGGCACCACTCCCACACTGGGGCTGCTGTGGTCTTACAGCCCTTCTGATTAACACATCCAGCAGTGGTTTATCTTAATTCCAGAATATCTCCCTGACATCCTTCCAGTTGCTTCAGATGTGGAATATCACACAATAGTCTTTTTTTCATTTTGCATCTTCGAGTTTGTTTTGCTTTGTGTAGCACGTGGCAGGGAATGATACACAGATCCTTCCAGCTACTGTGAGCTTTGCTGCATTTGCAGTGATTTGCATTCACACCCTTGTTTGCTCCTCTCTCACATGGTTCTCCTCCTCCTCTTACAAAGAATCAGTGGACTCCAGCCAGTGTATTTTTAGTTAGGATTATTGCTGGGCTTCAGATTGTCATTTTGCTTGCATATGTCAGCCTTCATTTCTCCTCATTACCTACTCACACAAAGACACCATCTTCTATGTCCAGTTTTGGAGCTTAAACTCTCTACAGTCCGCAGAGAGCAGAATTACCTTAGAAAAAGTAAATCTGAGCACTTCCTATATGAAGGTGAGAGAGGGTGGGAAAAGGACATAGCTCTGGTCAAAGCTTTCTGTAGCTCTCTGTAAACTGGAGTTGCCAGAGAGGAATGAAATAGATAGCCTGCTCCTCTCTATATAGGAAAGGCAGCTGACAGAGGAGAGAAAGAAGTGGGTGTCTCTTCTTCATCTGAATGTAAATGTTCCAGGCCCAGACAGTGATGCTTAACACTATATATACTCATGCATATAGTAAAGCATCTTTGCTACACAAGGTAGCTGTAGTGAGCACTCACTGCTGCATTATTGACGGTGTTGGCAGGAAGGTGGAAGTCAGAGCAGAGGCAGGATTGTAAAAGTCCTTGAAAACAAGAAATTCCACAGGAGTGAAAAATGCTGTGCTGGAGCCTATGGGCTCCTCTGGGCTTTTAAAGCTATGTCCATGTTAGGCTTTTTATGTCAAGCAGAAATTCAGGGCACACCTTGTTCTCTTACACTGTAAAAATGTTCTGGTTTTTGTGGAGGTAATTTTCTTCAGAGGTGCTTGTATGGGGCTGTTGTGGATCTGGGATGAAAACAGTGTTGATAACACAGGGATGCTTTAGTCATTGCTGACCAGTGCTTTCATAGCTTCTTTGTTGTGTGTGGTGTGTCCCTTTTTTTATTTTTTATTTTATTTTTTAATGATTAAACCATCTTTATCTCAAGCCACAAGTTTTCTCACCTTTACCCTTCTGATCCTTTCTCCTATCCTACTGGGGTGGAGGGACAGAGTGGCTCTGTGGGGATTAGCTGCCTACTGGGTTAAACCATGACAAAAAAATCATCTCTCTGACTTGTGTACCTGTCCACGGGCCCATCACACACACTGTACAAGGCAGCAGCATATTCAAGTGCTCTCACTCCTCCCCAGTCACCACAGACTCAATTTGACACAATAAGTTAAATCCCTAAATTGATGTATTTTGTTTGTCAAATGGACATTCCCTCACTAAACAGGTGAATTGGTATTCCCTGCAGATGCACATGCTACCTTTCTTTTTCCAAGTGTAGAATGCAAGTAAGATTTCCTTTTCAGCCAGGAAATAGGGATAAAGGCATCCTGTGAAGTCCTAATAGTTTCTGATCTATTTTGGGCAGGTGAAAATGATGGGATTTCAAAAGGCTGTCGCCTTAAAATGTCTGTCATAGGTACAGTACTGCTACAAGCAAAGCTGGTTGTTCTGGTTTGTTTCATCAAAGGATTATTCTCTTATGCATCTGGTGTTTCAATTTCCTCTGCAAGGACTGATATTTCAGTGAAGTAAGGAGAAGCAGAAGCATTTCAGAATGAAATACCTGCTGATGACATAAGAAGGTGGGGGAAAATCCCCTTCCTGACTAGACCTAAGCTGGGAGTTCCTGTGTGGGTGTTATCCCATGAGCGAGTACCCAGTGAGGCAACAGAACTCTTCGCTTACCTGGGTGGCTTTTCTTCATATCCAGCTATTCCATAGCATTAGATATTGCTGCTCTTGAGACTTTAAGGACGGCCTTGGAGAAAACAAGCAATAGGAGGAAGCGTAAAGCAGTTTTCATCTTTTATTGTTTCCATCAATGGTCAGGGAAACTGTAGTTAAAGAAGTAGTTGTTATAGTTAATATTATGCTGCTATAGTTGTGCAGTCAGTTAGAATTACATCCTTGAAAGAAATAATCCAAAGGGTTGAGAGGGAAGTGGCCAAGCAGTAGAGAGAGGAAGGATGCCTCACGCTGCAAGTGGAGATGTTCCAGGCATGAAAATAGCAGGAAAGCATGTGGTAACAGGGGGTATGAAACATCACAGAGCCAAACCCACTCCTGTGAGTGGGAGAAGGGCCTGTGTAACACCACAGCCTGCGTGGCACAGCAGAAAGCTGGAAGGATGAGCTACAGCTCTTTGGTGTTCAAGGAGCAACTTCCTCTGCCCATCTTTCCATTTGGTGTGTTCTGCCCATGGGGGTTGCTGTGCTATTTTGCAATAGTTGTTGTTGCTTAACCTTTGAGGTGCAAGATGTATTATTCCTGCCCATGCTTTAAAGATTATAGATAAAGTTAGAGGCTGGTGATAAGCTATTTAAAGTAAGAGTGTCAGTAATAAGGAAGAAGGGGCCAGTGCTGAAACACCGAGGGAGGAAATTAGCACATTGTATCTCCAAATCTGAACTTGGGAGCTGCAGCCCAGAGAAACTTTGTGACATATTAAGGTTATTGGAGTGTACAAGGCTTCCGTTCCCTGTTTGCCTTTGTACTGAACTCTTCGAAAACCTGGCAAGGGCTCTGTTTGCTCTGTCTTACAAACAGCCCAAGTCACGCAAAGCTCTGGGCTGTACTTGCAAGGCTCCTGGGCCACTCTGCTTGCCAAGCAGCACAGGTGGTACCAGGAGGAGAACTAGTGAGGATCAGGCCAGGCAGCTGGGATGCGAGGTTTCTTGGGGTGCTGGCAGCCTTTTCTGCATGTAGTTTATTTGACCTTACTGGCAGCCTTTTCTGCATGTAGTTTATTTGATCTGATGGCTCTGCAGCTGCTTTGAACACCATTCCAGCTGAGATCCTCGGGGTTAGAGAGGGCTCAAAAGAGGAAGTTGTGTCTGACTTGGTGTGCTGAGCAGACCTAGTCTTGTCAGGGGCTGTATTGGGGTGATGGCAATGGTTAGAAAATGTGTTGCTCTCGTACCACTAGGAAACGTAAAGAACCTGGAGTTTTCTTTTCAGGAATCCCTCCACTTAATCTGGCAAGATGCATGTGCTTGATTTTGGAAATGCACTTTGACCCAGGCCAGGGCAAAGATGATAAAAGCTGATTCTAGGGAATGTCCTAGAAAGAGATGGAAGTCAAACACTGTGTAACAAAAAAAGCTGAAAGGAATCACCTGAGGAATTAAGACTGAAATGACAAAAATACAAATTTGAGGTTAAGTCATTCACTTCTTTGCCTGGTTTTTCATGTTGTACTGATTGTTAAGAGCAAACCAAAGGGGAGCAGAGGGTCATTGCTCATGTGATTGACCTGTGTGTTGCGGTTTTATGTAGAGCTCTGCTCCTCTTATGGAGCATTTACATACATTAGAAAATTTAGTCTCTTCAGATGTGCCCAAAACTTCAACAGTCATCCCATAGACTCGTAGAAGTAGAGTGCAGTTGTGATGGTTGGGGTTTTTTTAAATACTTCCAATCTTATTTTAAAAGACCTCTAATGACAAGTCTCTTCTTCAAAGTTCTAATGTGAGAAAGCAGTTCAGAGTTCTTGTTCTTAACAGGTTGCACCTTGTTTCCAGTGTGAAATGTCCTAATGTGCTCATTAAAAAAACCACTGTAAAAAATCACCATTAGGACAGGAGAGCTCTCCTGAGCCAGCCCCTCTTAGCACTGGTAAGAGATGGTTGATCACATAGGGAGAAAGTACCAAGGCATGTGAGAATATGGAGTGGAGGGGTAGTGGCTCTACGTGGGGAGGTAAAGAGGTATTTTGGGGTGAAGTGGAACTGTTTCTCTCCAGGCATCAGTAGTAGCAGCAAGCTTTCAGATTAACTCCACTGCACAAAGCCATTGCTGGCATGCTCAGGTTTAAGCAATGACTGAACTATTTCCCCAAAAGCCCTGATGGCAGTTTTGTATTTCAGTTATTTGGCACTTTGAAGTCCGCACCTACAGCTGGCATGGATTATTTCAGTGTTTAACAAGTAGAGAGGTGGTTGGGTTGCCCTGCAACCTTTTCCCCAGCCCATTCACTGTTTAAAGGTTAATTCTTCTGCCTCTGATGCAGTATGCTGAGTAATCTCTTGGAAGCAGCAGTTTTGGCAAGAGATGTCATGTTGAGCAACACACACTTACAGGCCAGGCTCTAAGATAGGAAGCAGATACTCATTCTGTCCAACCTGCAGCACGAATAAGAGCGTGTGGTGGAGGGTGGGACACCTGATGGGGAGAAACCACCTTGTCAGCCACAAAACAGGAGCCAAAAACTCTAATATGTGAAGGTGTGCAAACCCTCTGGATCCTTGTGCTTGCTTGTGCTGAAATCCAGAAGGATCTTCATGGCTTGCATGCTGCGTGGTCTTGCACTTTGGTAGGAAGGAGGGAGAGGAGAGGCTGGTGCTTGGCACAGCAAACAAGTGTGCTGCTTTTCTGTGGGCAAGTGGAGCTCTGGTTTACCTTGTGAGCCTTTGGGACCACAGATTGCTGTGTACTACCTGTGCTCTCTGTGCTACTGTCTCAGAAAGGTGGTAACTTCTCCTGTGTTTGCTTAAGTTTGGTTCCCAAACCTTCATCTCTCTTCCACAGCAAAGAACCTGTCAAGATTATTTACCATGAAGGACAATGAGATTTTGAGCAAGTAATTGAGATTTAAAGCAAATAAACTAGAGCTGCTTCCTAAGCTTGTGTTTTAATTGGAAGTAGTGATTTCAGTATATCCTTTCCAAAGTCCTTGCCCTGTCTCTTGGGCTTGATAGCCAGTGACCTAGTTTTCATGGAAAGATCTCGTAGCAGTGCAGTTCCTCACCCAGCTGCACTTGGATGGGTATGCTGATGGTGCCTGGAGTTTGATTGCTCTGCTATTCAAAGCTTCCTTGGGTAGAAATACAGGTTTATGTTTACTTGGCAGCTTTTCTCCTTTCTACTTATTCTGGTTAAATTGTATGGAGTCTTGTCTGTCCGCTGGTGTGCTGTCAGCTGTGCATGTTGCTGAGCACAATGCCTTTGGGGGTGGTAGTGAGTACAAGTGACACTTTAATAAGGGTCCCTGAAGACATGGCTTTAGTACAAAGCTGCCCCCGTCTCCCAAGAATTGTCAGTTTAGGGCTTATTAGTCACACATCCCTCCTTTGAAACAGCTATTTTTAAAGCTCCTGTTGTGTGAAGCCCTGTTAGGTTTTGCCATTTTTGCTGATGGTGTCTGCTTTTTAGTTGCTCAAGTAGCAGAAGTGGGGCTAGAAAACTCAGTCAGCATTATCTCAGATTATCTCCCTGTCACCAGTGGATTTAAGCAGATCAAGGCATTCATAGGGATCATGCGTAGGTGCAAACCACAGCTAGCTGTAAAGACCAGGGCAGATCATACACACCTAGACTGTCTCTTCTCCCAGGCATCAACCATCCATGCCCTTGCCCCAGCCAGCCTCTGCCACCCTGTTGACAGATGGGTTCTCTGATGCCGTGGTCAGGGAGAGGTCGTTGCCAAGTGAACAACCTGGCCTTGCTGGCACACTGCAATATCAGGCCCTTTTCTCCACTGGCCCTGATGCCCCTCTGCAGCACTGTCTCAGGGCTGTGTGACTGTCAGACCAGGACGTTAATGTACCTCTCTGTGCAAGCGGAGGCAGTGCATGAGGAGGAGCTGGTAGCTGTTAGCTTCTCCCAGAGGCGTCAGGGAAAGAAGTAAGTTGGGTAGCACACCCCAGAACAGAGGGCTGTGGGGCAGAAAAGCAGGGTTGCAGATGAAGCACAGTGCAGGGAGCTGGGGCTCAGCTGCCAGCACGAGTTGGTGCAGCTCCTCTGTTGGAGCTTCATGTCTGTCTAGCCTTGGGCTGTTGCTCTCTCCTGTTTCATGGTTTATGTGAGTCTGGGCAGTGGCTAGTCAACTCTGGACACCTTGGAGGAGGAGGTGGGGGCAAACTGGTGTGTCTGCTGGGTAAAAGCTTCACAGAGAGCAGGCTGGGCTAGGCCAGGATCTGGTATTACCTCTGGCCCACTTCTGGGCTTACGGAGCTACTTTATCTGTCATGTTTGCCATGGCAGATGGGGTTTCTTCAGGATTAATTAAGGATCATAACTGTGACCTAGTTACCAGGCTTGCACTATTGTTCCTGGAGCTCTCTGAGCCACCAGGCTGTTTGAGAGAGCTTCTTACCCATGTCTACTCTGGTTACTCGCTCCTTATATCCCTCTGGGACTGACTCTGAGCCCCAGGCAGGATCACATTACAGTAATTTCTGTAATAGATTCTTGCTTTACCCCTGCGTTGGTAGCTCACTGCTTCCTGCTTGCAGCCCACCAGTAGCTGTAGGGATTAGATATGCTGGCGTACATCTTTCACAGTGTTCTCTCCTGCTTGGGAGAGGGGGCTGGAGGTCAGGAGAGATCAACTGCAAGATTAGAGAGGATGGTGCTGAAGGCATCTTGAGATAGTCCAGTTCTGTGCCTCCATGCCTTAAACCATACTAATGCTGAGGAGCTACCCCAGGATACTTCTCTTGGCTAATCAAATCCTTCTTATTTCCAATTTCTGCTTTGTTGTAGCAAGCCTTTAGGAATTCTCCCCATAAAGGAGCAGAAATGACTAGAGCTTGAGAAGTAAATTGAGTTCAAGCTCTTCCAACTCTGCTCCTTTCCTGACACATTTTCAGGTAGAGCACTGTTCCAGCTGGGAACTGGACTCAGTGTCTATTCCTGTGGTCTGCAGACCTGCTACAACCAGATGCTTCCATTGGCTGGGGAGGGGCTGCACAACAGGGATCATGATGGGGACTTGTCCCCTTCCCATCTTCCTGCTCTCTCCTTCCTTCCCTTTGCTGCTTGTTTGGTGAGAGCTCTCCTTGCCTGGTGGATTGAATCTCACCCAGCTGGGCCTCTGCACCAGCTTGCAGTGTTGTGCACATGGCATGTTTACGGCTCACATGAGGAGGGTTTGTGTTCCCTGAGCTCCCCTTGGTCCTCCATGGAGGTGGTCCTTAACTAGCCTGATGTTCTGCTCAGGGTCTGATCATGTCCCCAGCGGGATTCCAGCAGCTCCCGCTGATTTCAGACAGGAAGAGCATAAAGGAGGCTGTTGAGTGGGACTCCTGAGAACCAGCACTTCACTGTCCTCAGAAGCATGCGCAGTGGGGGAACTGCTTGGCTTTTCTTCTCTGCCTCAGAAAACATCTCTCGTGTTCCAGTGACCTGCTTATTATGTAGGGCATCGTCAGCTGGAAAGGAAAAACAGTTTCAAAAGTAGGAGAAATCTGGCAGGGCTCCTCCACTGAGCAGCTCCTTCTGGAAAAGCAGGGAAGCTGCCCTGGGGGAGGTGGCAGGCAGTGTGGCCTTTCCTCTTTCATCCACCCTGGCCAGAGCTGTTGGAGAGGGGAAACTCTGCAGCTGGAGAGATGTGTGAGATCCTGAAAGCAAGCAGATCAGTGTGCCCCTTAATGGGGAAACAGTGCATTAAGGCAGACAGTAGGAACTTGAGTGGTCAGGGGTTGTTTGTTCTTTAATGACTTTCTTGGGCTTGGTTTTCGTAAGTAGGAGGTTGTTTCTGCTGGTCTTACCTTGATTGTGTGTCTTCACAGTGGAGACCTGTGCCATGTGTGCTGGAGGAGCAGTCCCTGCTGGGAGACAAGCCTGTCCCTCCAGAGGTAGAAAGGGGACACAGAAAAGCAAATGCCTCTGGATGCCAAAAGTAAAACTGGGACTTGAACCGAAATTCATCTCACTGGTGTGCCAGTGCCATGACCCTTGGGCTGTTCCACTTTGCTCATTGCAGAGCTGATACCTTGTGATACCTCCTGAGAAAAGAGAAAGCCTTTGGCATGAACTCCTGGCTGGAACCAAAGCAAGGGACAGGTTGCCTTGTGAAGAAGAGGCTGGGTGAAGTCCAGCTTCACTCATAATTGTCTCTCATGCAATAACTCTTATTATCCTTCACTATACTCACTTCTCTCCCAAATCCCCTAAATATCAGCTGGGACACAGACACCCCGTGTCCTGGCTGCTTCCCACTTGGGGTTGTGTGTGTGTGTTTGCTGGCCAGCCAGCAGGCAGGAAGACAGCTGCAACTTCTCCTTTGCACGTGGTTTGCCTCTCTACCTGCTCACTGAGGGGTTTCTCTTTCCTTTCAAAACGTGCAGAAATGCTGTTCTTGAGGTGAGACAACACGATCTTGTAATTGTTACCTTCCAAAATGAGGTTACAGTATGCTGCCTTTCTGATGAAAAGGTGTATGGGGAGGTGTGTTGTGCAGTGAGCAGAGGGCTCTCCCCCACTCTGCCTTGCTGTTTGCTGGGTCCCCTCCCTAGGTCCCCATCACAGCTACTTTACAGCTCACTGGAACAGGGCTGTTGAGCATCCTCTTGCTGGGCATTTGTGCTCCTGTGGCATTCACCCATGCTAAGGCTGAGTGTCTGAAGCTGCTCCAGTTCCAGGAGGCTTCTGGCACAGACCCTTGTGCTTGAAGGTGCAACTGGCCTTTTCCCAGAATACAGGTTCTTGCAGAGCTGCTCTCTTTGTGTTCATCTCCTGCAGCCTTTGCTCGTTGCTCTATACCAGCATCTGCTGTGCTGTCCAGATAAAGCACAACTGTCTGTGCCTGGACTATCTCCCCTCTTCAGCATCTTGATCTTGGTGGTTTCTGTTTCATATGTGAAGATCTGTCTGTGGATCCCAGTTCTCCTGCTGTCTAACCCCAGGGGAGGCAGGCCTTGTCTCATCACACCACAGCAGTCTAGAGAAGTCAATGCAGGAAGTAATACAGCAATGACACTTTGAACAGAATGACACTTTTTCACTTATAATAATAAAAAGATGTCTCCCATGCTTTGTGCACCCACATGGGGCAGAGTATTAAGAAAGCAGGCATGTATCTTAACTGGAGGCAGTGCCATGCGATCTGCCAGTATACCACAGACAGCTTCGAAGCCTTATTCAAGGTATAGGATTAGGGTAAGTTCCTAGGATAAGATTTTCTGTTTTAGACAGGGCACAGTGCCCTGAGGCTGGGATTGTCACGTTGGCTTGGTGGATCCTTGCACAATGAGGCTGCTGCGTGCTGCAGACAGCAGAGTGCTGGAGCTGTCATGTCCTTGTGGTGAGAAGGTCTAGGATAGCTTGTCCTCTTCGCTTGGAAGAAGGCTTTGATTAGAAGCTGTCTAATAAACGTGTGGTTATTGAATGAGTTGCTCCTTCAGTGTGCATGAGCCAGCTCCATGTGAGTGCCAAGTGCATGTGTTCTGGGCACGCACGCAGTTGGTCATCCACATTTTTCCTTATCAAGCTTTCTCTAATTTCTCCCTGCATGGAGCAATTCTCCAGCAGTTTTAAACCCAGCAGCAGGGGTGAGTCAGGCACATCTTGCCAAGGCTGCCCTAGTTTTTTATCTCTTTGGTTTGATTATAAATTGAATCCACTGTGTCACAGGGCACAGCGCTGTTCCCAGCACGACTGGTGGCAAGAAATAGTTCCCCAGGAATGGTATGTATTGTGTGGTAGCTGGGGAGAACTTCCTGTTCCCAGTATCTCCAGCATCTCCAGCCTGTCTGGGGCTTGCTGCCTTGAAACTGTGGAACTTAATTAAAGGATGATTAGGCTGTGGAAATACCATTTTAGCCACTGATTAATTGAGTTTACTTGTGTTTGTCTCATTGTCTTCAGAAGTTGGTGAGGCCATAAATTTAGCAAGATGGAGTGTCTGAACCAGGTTCTTAAATGGGAAACAAGGCAACCTGATGTTTTAAGAATGGTGATGCTTCCCCGAGGGAGTAAAGGGCATTATGGTCCACACATAAACCAGTCCTGAGGTACTTGAGGACAGGTTGAGTCCTGTGCAGGCAGACTGGGGTTCCTGCACCTCTTTGGAAGGTAGCTGGTGTTGCTCTGGGTTAGGGAGGAGGTTAGGTGGCCCTTGGACTTGACTTCTCTAGATGGAGGAGTTGGAACACTCAGCCTAGCCTGGGGCTCTGCTGTTGTGACAGCACATCTCCCATTTATTCAACTTGGCTTAGCTCATCTCATGATGAGTCTTGATATTGTTTAATGCAGATTTGCACCCAGAGGACAACACTGTAGCCTCAGTTGTTGCCAAACTGTTGTGGGTGGTGGAAGAGCTGTACTGGAACATAAGCACCAGCCTGGGTGTAGAAGAATAATTAGGGCTGCTACCCATAGCTGTCCCCCCAGTTACTTGTCTTGAAAGCTTCAATTGTCCTATGAATGAAGCAACTTTCATTTGAATTAATTTCAAAGTAGAGGTTGTTTGAAGGGTAAAACACCGTGGCTGTGTGTGCTGCAGGGAGCTCGCTGCAGCTTGGGGTTGCCCTCAAGCCAGTGCTTAGGTCCTATGGGATGGTACAGCAGCTCCAGCCCAGAGCTGGGCTGCCAGGCCAGGAGTGAGGAGCACAGTTATGGCCAGTGCAGCTTGGAGTGGGACCATGCAGGGAACTGGGTTTACAGCTCTCTTGTGCTGGGTGAGGTCATGTTGGGGGTACAAGAAAATAGCCTAGTGTCCCAGTATGAATCAGCCATCCATTTATATAGAGCCACTGCTTCTCCAGTGGTACCAGGCAGTCCTGCAGGGTGGTGGGTGCAGGGATAAAGGACTGACTTTCCTCTTGTGACAGGAGGGTTTATGCTGGACCTTTGTGAGAAAAGAACAAGACTCCAGATTTGGACTGAAGAGCTTCCCGGCTGTGGGCATTCAGGGCTGAAGATCATGACTGTTCAAGTTTCTTGGTTTGGAGGTTCAGGCTGTATCCCTGGGCTTGAGAAGACAGGGCTACAAACAACAGTTGCCTGATTTGATCTTTTTATATTTGGCATTGCAATTCTCTTGCGTTGTAAAGGATTTTTGCTAGGCTATTATATGATTCACTGCTGCGTTCCTGTTCCATCTCTTTTTAAGCTGAATTTCATGATGACATACAGTTGTGCTTTGGTTGTGCTACTACCTGCCAGAGGCTTCGAATGTGGTGGCCATGCTTCAGTTCAATGAAAAGCTCAAAGAACAGTAAAGCTTTTAAATGTCCCTGGAAATCTCTGAAACCACACAGCCAGTGCTCAGAGCCCTTACAATACACTGACCAAGAAGGAGGCTGTCGCAGACTCAAACCATAGCAGCCATGAGGAAAACAACCCCAAACATGGAGAAACTGATTTTCAAAATACTAAATCCATGCTGGAGCAGGTTTCCTTAGGTCTGTTGTTGATGGAGTTCCCTGCATGGCACAGGAAACAAAACTGCTCACAAATTAGGAACCAAAGGAGTGAAAGAACATGTCTGGATTGCCCACAGTTCTTTGCCTGTAGTGTCAGGTGGACAAAGGTTAAAGATTAATTTCTATCTAGTGTCTTCTTGTCCTTTCTTTCACTTGCCCAGTGCTAGTTCAGTACGCTATCTAGAGGGTGATACAGCACACACAGCACGGGAGGGAAAGGTGCTTTTGGGGGAGGATGTAGTGTGAACATCCACCTTTGTGGAGGGATATCCTGCCAGGCCAGGGCTGCTGTTGCTGGTTAGACCAAATGCCACTGAGCGTGTGCTGCTGCAGGACTCCAGGTCAGGGCAGGTGGCAAGCACGGGCAGGAGGATTTGGCCTCGGCAGCCACAGCTGATTCCTGTCTGGAGTTACCCATGCGGTTGTGTATGATGGGATCTTCAGACAGATGAGAAGATGAGGGCTCAGGCAGTGTTATACTTGTGCCCTAGGATTCTCCAAGTCCATCAGTATGAGTCACTGTTTGTTTACCAAATGCACACAAAACGCATGGTATCAATAATGAGTTAACACTGTTACACATGGGTGTTTGGCCATCAGGCTGGTTACAGAGCAGAGCAGTTGCACAATCTGTGTAGTCACTCACTCCTAAGAAAACCAGGTATCTCAGTCTGTTCACCTAACCTATTGCTTTAGCCCAATGACCTCGCTTGCTTTTACTATGGAGGATTTGATTTTCCTACTGCAAAGGTCTTTTAGCATCCATGGCCTTAGTGTCATCTTTTCACTTCCTCTACTGCATAAAAGCATTAGGCCAGAAGCTGTAAGAGCATCACATCTGCACAGCTGCATTTCACTTGGGAAGGGATAATCTAAAAGATATGTTTAACTGGAACCAATTTAGTGAGTTTACTAATGATTTTTTTTTTTAATGTTAAAGCCTTTTTCCCCTATGGTTTAAGCCCAGAGCAACCACTGTGATTGCTCATACCATCAGCAGAGCAGCAACCATGGCTCAGACCAGGGGCAGTGTTCGGTCCTGTATCACACTGAAGGAGGACATTCACCTATGCAACAGCTTATGGTGTGGTTGGCACTGGGAACCTTTAGCTTATAATTATGTCATCTGGAGATGAGTTAAGGGTACGTCCTCACAGCAGCAAGGAATTGTTCCTGTACCTGTGCAAGAAACGTGTATAAAGCAGTTACAGTCAGATCATGCTTTTGGTGTTTGACTGAAGTTAGAAGAACAAGGCATCCTGCTCCAGAGGTGTTGCAGAAAATCTGCTCTAGCATAGTCCTGAGCTAAGATAACAGACAACAGGGAGGTGGAAGTGGTTGTTGCGCTAGAACAAGAGAGCTGGGAGTCCTTGTTTATAATCAGTGTAAATAAGCCACAAGGGAAGATTCTCAGACTGGGTCATTTTTTGCCATGACACCAATGATTGCAACATCAGTGTGACTAATGCCATGCATGGGATTTATCTGAGACGTCTGTTTTGTCCGAGGTTAGACTGTTGACACAGTGTGTTGTAATACTTGTAATTACAAACAAGAAGCAGGGCAGCCCTGTGTGGAGGTGTCTGCTCTCTTTGGAGATGGTAGCCTGTTTTCTGCTCAGGCACATAAGAAACAGAAGGAAGAACTAAACACGAGACGCTTCGAGGAACAAGCCTATAAAATCCCACACCACCAGGCAAGGAGGCTTTGTTTTGTGCAAATGAAATTGAGCCTCAAATACCTAAGTCTTGGCTGACTATATGTGACAGAAGTCAGACCAAACATCCATCCAGCTAGCAGCAGACACTAAGGGAAAATCCTGGTGTGCGCTATGTTCCTGGCAATCCCCTGAGCCAGAGGATACAGCCCAGGACATAAAAGTGCTGGTGAGCCCATTGTGCCTTTATGAACTTGCTTGGTTGAGATCCAGAACTTGGCAATGAGTTAGACAGTTCTGTATCATTTGGAAATGAACTTCCTTCAGAGAAATCAGCACTGTGTGTTCAATGTCAGCTGCACTTTCCTGCCCTCTAAACATTAGGATAGCATATCACACTGTCATAAAACTTGATGGTCTTTACAGCTCACAGTTTGAAAAGCGTAAGGTTTCATTTTGGCTGAGTATTCTGTAACGTCAACAGGCTGCATTTCCGACATCTTTTGTCATGGTGTAAGTATTTATGGTAACTATATTATGCTGGAAAGTGATTTTCTCTGAAGCTCAGGGCAGTTGCAGATAAAACAGCCCATCCCTCCCAGTGCTGATTAGAGAAACTACCTCTGGAGGAATCTGACAGAACTAAGTGCTGCCAACCCTGATTGTCCAAAAAGTTGACTTAGCAAGTGAGGTCCTTCCCCTCTGCCTTATAGTTACAAGCCCTTGTGATCCACCTAGGTTTGTGATAAGGACTGTCCTGCATGGCTAGGGAAACAAAACACTGGGTGCTCTTAGCACGAATTTCTCCTACCCCCTGAAATCACAGTCTCTCTTTAGGTGAATACAAAATACTAAAAGAGGTGTAATAAAAGTATCAGGAGTGGGAAATAACTGTCCTGGTACCTCAGCTCTCATTAGCACGGTATTCAGCCACTGCAGAGTCTGTACTTTGCAGAGGTACTCTCTTCTGTGAATGAAGCACTCAGCTTGAATCAGTGCTTGGCCATTCTCCAGCACCTGGTTCCGTGTGGCACTTCTCTGGGCAGGCAGTGCCTTCTCATGCTGGTTCTCCAGGGAAGCTGCTCACACAGGAGAATCACTTCTCACACAGTGGATCACTTCCTCATTCTGCTCTTCTGCTTCTACTTGCATAGGCTAGAAGTTACCACGAGCTTGAAAACTCTGCAGTAGCCATGTGGCTCTTGAACTGGTGTGAGTGCAGCTATGGTGGAGGCTGTGGAGCCTGCTCGCATCAGCTGAGGGTCTGCTCCTTCTGTGCACTGGTGGGTATTCAAGAAACGAAGCAACCCTTGAGAAGCAGTAGAGTGTGATATTCACCCTTTCTCCTCATGAAACATCCCAAAGCAAAGCAGGTACTTTCCATTCAGCTGGGGTATTAGGCTGTGTAGGTTAAATACCTATGTATTCAGCAGGCTGAGTAGGAGGGTTTTGTGCATGTCTCTGTTTAGGCTGGTCAGGACTTTGTCATATTCTGCCTCCCCTTCCCAGATGCTTCCTTCTGTGCTTCAATAAAGTGGGATATGGCATCACTTTTGGTTTTGTCTTTGGATGAGTAAACAAATGAGAAGAGCAAGAGCCAGCTATGTAGAACACATTCCTCTGCTGTGACTGGGAAAAAGTCTCTACTTCAGATACAGGCATCCACTGTTTGCATTGCTCATCTTCCTGGCAGGGGTTATGGGCTCTGTCTGCCTCACTTGATTCAAGCCTGACCTTTCTGATCTTTCTATTTTTGAGATACTGAATATCCTATCCCTTCCTCCCACAGATCCTGGGTTCCAGCTGCTTCTCAGATCTCCAAGAGTTGACAAAAAAGATCTCCTGCAATGGGTCAAGGTACAGTGATAGACAAGAATGCTTTTGTTCTTGCCAGGACTTGGTTTATCTACCCGGTGCATTGCAGACTGGGGATTGTGCTGAAAGGCGCAGGCAGGGGAATGTGTCTGTGTTCCAAGAGGGAGTAAACCTGACCAAGAAATGCAGGGCTGGGTGATTTGTGGTGGCAGATAGATTCTTCTGAGAATGCCTGAGGTACTGCAGTGGCTTCCCCTACACCTCAGGGTGACTCAGAGCAGCACCTCTCTTTTTCTGACTTGTCCATCTTCCTGGACCAGCTCCTTTCTTTCCCTTTCTCCTTTTGCAAGAGAGAATGGAAGGAGTCACTTCCTGGACGTAGAGAGGGGAGAGGTGGCTGTGGTCACTGGGCCCTGGTGTTCCACCCCAAAGCTTGTTGCTCCTTGGCTTGTGTTGATGCCTGGTGAGTTTCACCCTTGGAGCAAGCCTAAATTGCTGAGGATTTTCCAGAGATAAGTGTAAGCCAAAAGCTGAATATGGACATTTTCAAGGGTCAGAATGTGTTAGGAACTGCACTTGTTAGCTGAATCTGTGTTTTGGGTGGGGAATTCACATCCATTTGCAAAAGTCTGAAGCTAGACAGTGAAATCCCCTCTGCTCCTTCCATTTCCCAGCACTTAATGCAGCATTAAAGCTCTGTTACAGCATTTTGAAGGACGCATGTTTAGATAGAAACCATTCTATAGAGGAAATATTGTACAGTAAGGTTTGTGCTGCTCGAAAATTCCCCTCTGTTGACAAGCTCTTCATTAACTGGCATCACAGCAGCAAGCCTGCTTTTAGCTCTGTTTCCAATTAGCCAAGGCTAAGAACAGTTTGTTAGAGAACAGTAAGCTGGGACTCTAACAAGGTGAGCTCAGGGGTTGTTCTGGGCTATCAGCTATCTGCTGGGCCTTTGTCACCTTTGAAATAGCCTCCCGTTACAGAGCTCACAAACTGCTGCCTCACACTGGGCTGTAAGAGAGAGAAGCAGGAGCTCAGATACTGGGTACCATAGATGGATTCTTTGCATTGATCCTGCTGGCATGAAGAGGATTTATGCCACACAAAGGCTTGCTGCAACGTTTCAACAAGGGAAACCCTTTCCCCTTGCTTGGCAAAAGTATTCATACCCCTTTTGAAAGGTTAGCTTGCTTCCAGGGAAGCTTTTCCAGTTCAAGGACAGATCTTGGGCATATGAGTCTTTGATCCCAAATCTTTAAATGCTGGCCTGAAGGACTTTTATCAGTATGTGGCAGTGCTTCTGATTCTCTTCACCATCCCCCCAGTGGGGAGTGAGTGAGGGTGGGGCTGAGCTGCTGCTGAGGTCAAACCAAGACACCTTTAAAGAAGCTCTTAACCTTGTAGGGAGGGGGTTGATTCAAAATGTTTACAGAGCAAAACTGATTTTGTTGCTTTAATTCCTGCATTTGAAACAGCAAAGCAAGGAAGGGGGGTTGCACACCTCCTGTTCCTTTCATTTCCTTTGCACAATTCTCATAGTGTTTTACTTCTGATTGATCCTACAGAGCAGCCATGGGAGACTAGAAATCTGGGAGAGGAGCATTGCCTGGGTGCATGCCTGTTCCCTCACAGAAGCAGTGCTCTTCAGCTCACTGAGCCTTTCTCTATCTAGAGAAGAAATGAGCAGCAAATGGGAAGAGAACTCTGTTTTCTTGCATTCATTCAGTTTGGGAAACAAACTTCCCCAGACTGCTGGACAGCCCAGAGGGAAATCAAGGGGACCAGAAGGGACCGCATCAGGGTACTGCATAGAGAAGGGTGAAGCAATGTCTGGCTGAGGAAGGATCCCTCCATGCCAGCACTAGGGGCACTGGCTGCACCCCCAGCCTTGCTGGTCCTCATTCTGCCAAAGCCTGTAAAGCCAGAGCTCAAGAGCCACCAGCACAGCAAAGACCACAAGGGCATTTCTGCAGGTGCCAGAGGTGCCCAGCTGGAAAGCTTCCCAAATCGGCACTGGGATGTCCCATGCTGCAGCGGTCCCTGCTCCTCCCTGCGGACACACTCCTGGCTGCAAGCGGACACAGCACAGTCCTCCAGCTGTCTGCCTCCAGCTGGCTTGGAAATACAAGGTACTGCTGTCCCCTCAGGCAGTCAAATTCACTGCAGAAAGGCCTAGCTTTAGTAACTCTACAAGCTGTTCAGAGAGGGGAGGGAAGCTGCCAGGGGAGATGGTTAAGTGGATGCCACAGAATTAGTGCTGGTTGAAACCAGGGCTGCTCTGACTTTCTGCAAACAGATGTACCTTTCTGTTCAGCATGCAAAGGCAGCAAATGCAACAGATACTAGTTTTGTTCTGTGATCTGCCCTGGTCATGTTGATCTGCTATTCCTCTCTGCAGGAATTGCGTGGAAAGGAGAGCAGACGGCCACCCTGCATCTTCTAGGATGTGCAAGGCCACTGGGAGTGCAAAGCTTCAGAAGGACCAGACGACTGCGTGCTTCCCTGTGCTGACCAAACTTGGTGCTTTTGTGTGCTTTGGTGCAATGTGAGTTTCTCTAGAAAGGTTCTGCTGCCCACTCTGCTGAGTGTGGATCCTTTTGGCTCCTCCCATGTAACACTGTGGAAAATCAATACCCTTTAGTAGGGGCAGACTGATACAGTCTCTAATCCACAGAGTGAGGACCCAGACTTTGCGTATTTTGAGATAAAGATTTTTAACAAGATTATAGACTTAAACCTTAAGGCCAAACGTGGCCCAGC
This sequence comes from Neopsephotus bourkii, assembly GCF_033783945.1. Taxonomy (NCBI): domain Eukaryota; kingdom Metazoa; phylum Chordata; class Aves; order Psittaciformes; family Psittacidae; genus Neopsephotus; species Neopsephotus bourkii. The sequence continues at coordinate 1,707,713 of NW_026900793.1, read as the reverse complement.
CAAATGATCAGTAGTGTTTGGAAAGCAGCCTAATGGAGAGAGATGAAGAACCCAAAGCTCACTCCTTTGGCACTGTTGTGGTGCATTAGATGGCTGGCGCTGGACTGTGCAGCATCACCTGCTCTGGCCAGGCCTGCCCCAGTGCTTGTGTGGCAACGCCCCTGCCAGGCACATGGCCCCTGAGTGGAGAACTCCATGTCCCAAAGGTCTCAGCTTCACTCCAGTGAACCCAGTTAGTGCTTTCTAGTACCAGCCTTCGTGCACTTTGGGTTCTGGGTTGACGCAATCCTGAGTTCAGTGAAGCCTGAACTCCGCTCACCCCTGCAGGCAACAGCAGAGAAAGTTCAGTCCCTGAAAGCAGCCTCCTGTCCTCACTCAGCAGGATCAGCAGAGCTGGAGCCAATGGTACTGAGGTATTTTAAAGGTGGGTTTGAGCTACATTCATGTAACAGATTTGAAGAACTTACAGTGGCTTAAGACACTAGAACCAACATCAGGGGACAACTGTAGATGCCCAGAAAGCTGGCTGGATTTAGCTTGCCAGGATTTCTCACTACTGGATTGTTCTCCTCTTTTAGGAAACTGTAGGCATGGATGAGCTCCTTTCCCTCCACTTCTCTTGGATGACTGAAGAACCCTATAGTTTCACACAGGCTGTGTATTCCTCTGCTGTTGCAGGATATGTATCAGTGTCAGTATGTCTGTCCCCTTGTCACCCTTCCCCTCACCACTTCTGTTATATGGACGAGCAGTGAAAGCAGTACAAACACCTGCAAAGAGAAGGCAGCAAATAAAACATGGGATTGCAATTACCAGGGCTCTTTCTGGCTCCATGCCTAGCAAATGCTTCAGATCTGACAGACAGATTTTCTCTTTGTGGCCCAAGCAGCTCCAGTGCTGGGGCTCTGCCAACCCTTTGCTTTCCCCCAGCCCCATCAGCTTTTTCCAGTCGTTGCTATTATCAGCTGATGTCACCTTTCTCCCTTTTTCAAGGCTCTGATAATGAACATCTAGGACAGCCAGGTGACCTTTGGCTGAGCTTCCTTTTTAAACTCATGTGGCTTTTGCTCCATTGCCTAGTTGTTACCCAGCAGTTAAGTTCTGTTCTGATAGCAGCAGAGTCTGCTCCCCTTCCCTTTCCCCTCTTACTCACACAGGATCAAAGCTCTCTTTCTGAATTTGCTTGAACAAATTTCCATTTAGGTCAGTGAGAGATTTACTTGATGAAAAGATTTTTTCCCCTATCCTTTTCTTACCTCTATAAGAAAGGATAACAATCACAGAGGCAGGTGGGAGAAAGAACACTTGTGTACTATAAATAAATGAGTTTGGCACAGATGGGAAGACAAAGTCATTAGTAAGAGACAAAATCACTGGTGTGGCAGCAAACAACATCTTCAGCTGATGTAAAGCAGCATCTCCCCATGGAAGCCATGGGACCGTGTAGCTGCCATCAGCTGAGCTCCTTGGTGGACCTGGTGCCCTCTGCAGTGCCTAAACTGCAGCTACCTCCTTCCACAGCAGCAACAAGGGACGTATGGACAGTGTAGTCCAGAGACTTGCTCTGGACTATGTTGATCTTCACCTACAACTTCTGGCTTCTTGCACCTGTCTGTATAGGCTTTCTAATCCCTGCTGTGTTCTCTGGATGCAAAGTGGCAATAACAGGGTGGCTGTCCCATTCCAGCCATTTGGGGTGACTTACGCCAAAGTATTGCAGGGCTGGTTGCTCAAGGCCTCTGCCTCCCTCTCTAGGGTGTACTGGGACACAAAATAGCTGTAGAATACCCATGCTGGGATCATGGTGGTCATGGAGACAGGGTGACCTTCTTCAGAGAGTGCTGCTAGTGATGGGAGACCTGGGTGCAGTTCCTGGCTCCATCTTAGTTCATGCACATTGCCTTGAGCAAGCCCACATCTCTTGATGCTTCCTCTGTAGATGACAAATACTTCATCCTACCACTGGTCTTGCTGAGCACCTCAGCTTTTTCCAGAACAGTCTTCCTGTGGCTTTCTGAAGCCTGGTACCTTGTGCCCCAGGTGGTATATTCTTAAAACTGCAGAATTATGTATAGAAACCCATGTGCTCAGCAGTTTAAAGATTAACAACACATGTGAGAACTGGGGTTTGCAATACAGAAGTGGCAAACACTCAGTTTACTTGCTAGATCACTCTAGCAAGAAGTTCAGGGCTTTCTGAATTGGGCCTGAAGTCAAAGGTTAGCTGTAATTTCACACAAGAACAACCCACCTGAATTGTGGGTGGGTCTCATGCTGTGCACTCGCTTTGGTGCTGCTCAGCATGACCGAGTGCTGCCTTGCGGTGCAGGAACTGCAGGGCTGGCAATGCAAGGCTCTGTTATTATAACAGAGGTGGCAGATCCTGGAGCTTTTCAGCCTCTTCCTGATTCATGGTCAAACAAATGACCCCAGTGAAGGAGTTGCTGAGAATTACTATATAATGTCCAGTAGTTGCAGAATCATGGAACACCAGTTTGGAAGGGATCAAAAAGATCATCTGAGCCAACCTGCCTTAGCAAAGCATGACCTAGGCTAGATGTCCCAGCGGCCTGTCCAGCCAGATCTTAAGAGTGCCCATTGCTGGAGAGTTCACCACTTCCCTGGGGAGATTATCCCAAAGCCTGATTGTTCTCATTGTGAAAAGTTCCCTCTAGTGTCCAAGTGGAATCTCCCTGGGAGTAACTTGTGCTCATTACACCATGTCTTTTCCATGTGACTCCTTGTAAAAAGGGAGCCTCTATTTTCTTTGTGGCCACTCTTTAAATGCTGGAACATGGTGATAAGGTCTCCCCTGACCCTTCTTTTCTCAAGACTGAACAAACTCAGCTCTCTCAGCCTCTCCTCAGCAGGATTCCCAGTCCTTGAATCATCTTTGTGGCCCTTCTCTGGACCCTCTTCAGCCTGTCCACATCTTTCTTGTACAGCGGGGACCAAACCTGAACACAGTATTCCAGGGGTGACCTGACAAGCACTGAGTGGGATGATGACTTCATCTCTGCTGGTGATGCCCTTGTTTAATGTAACTCAGCATCCTGTTGGTTTTCTTTGCCACAGCAGCACACCGCTCACTCACACGGAGCTGGCTAGCTCGGCATGATTCATCTTTAATGAAATCATGCTGTGTTTTATCCAATTCTGCTTATTTCTGTATCCTCAGAAACCTGAGGGCTGGACGAGGCCTCAGCCTGCCCTCAGGTGGTCATCTGAAGGAAAGCAGGAGCCACGCTCCTGGCCGGTGATGACACTGCCATGCTGCCTGGGGCACAGTGCCTATACCTGATCCCAGGTCCTTCTCCCTGCCTGGGGCGTTGGGAGGGGGCTGGTTTACCAGGACCGCGCTTTCTGAGGGATGGGAAAATCCCGTCCTGCCCAAACCCAGGGCAGGTAATGCCATAAAGCCATTCGGAAAACGTGTTGTGGAAGACTTGGCAAAGCAACCCTTATTTCTGCAGCACCCCTTCTGCTTGTTTATTGATCCACACGTCCCTGGAGTTTGTCTCGCTGGAGTGGTTTGCACATGATGCTGGGAGGGTTTCAGGGCTGTTCTCTTTGGGGTGCCCTTCATCCCTCACAGACCGCGCTAAGCTTCTGCTGTCCTTTGTTTACTCAAGTACAAACAAGATGGAAGTTTCTCATAAAATTTCATCTCCTCTTCACTTACATTCCAGCGTATAATGTTAACTAATATACATTAACAAAGCCAAAAGACTTTAAGGACTGCTTCAATAGTGAAGAGACTCCCGTAACACCACTAAACACCCTCAGACAAGGCCAGATGTACTCAGAGGACCTGACTTTCCCAGCCAGGCCTGTGAGACCTGTTCCGAACCGGATCCATTGTCTGTTGGGAGCCTGCTTTCCCGACACTTCCAACCCGGACCGCTGCACGGCCCGCCTGGCGTGAACAGAGAGCCGGACCTGCGGCGGCCGGAAGTGCCGCGACCGGAAGTGCCGTAGCTCTCCTCTTCCGGCGCCGGCGGAACCGTTGCTGCGGGCCGCGGGAGGCGCGGGAACTGAAGTGCGGCGTGCGGGAGGTGCCATGGCCGCCGGCTGCAGGGTGAGCGATGGGAGCGGGTGGAGCGTTGGGGGTCCCGGCACCGGGGAGCGGGTGCAGCGTTGGGGGTCCCGGCACCGGGGAGCGGGTGGAGCGTTGGGGGTCCCGGCACCGGGGAGCGGGTGGAGCGTTGGGGGTCCCGGCACCGGGGAGCGGGTGCAGCGTTGGGGGTCCCGGCACCGGGGAGCGGGTGGAGCGTTGGGGGTCCCGGCACCGGGGAGCGGGTGCAGCGTTGGGGGTCCCGGCACCGGGGAGCGGGTGCAGCGTTGGGGGTCCCGGCACCGGGGAGCGGGTGCAGCGTTGGGGGGTCCCGGCACCGGGGAGCGGGTGCAGCGTTGGGGGTCCCGGCACCGGGGAGAGGGTGGAGCGTTGGGGGTCCCGGCACCGGGGAGCGGGTGCAGCGTTGGGGGTCCCGGCACCGGGGGAGCGGGTGGAGCGTTGGGGGTCCCGGCACCGGGGAGCGGGTGCAGCGTTGGGGGTCCCGGCACCGGGGAGCGGGTGGAGCGTTGGGGGTCCCGGCACCGGGGAGCGGGTGGAGCGTTGGGGGTCCCGGCACCGGGGAGCGGGTGCAGCGTTGGGGGTCCCGGCACCGGGGAGAGGGTGGAGCGTTGGGGGTCCCGGCACCGGGGAGCGGGTGCAGCGTTGGGGGTCCCGGCACCGGGGAGCGGGTGCAGCGTTGGGGGTCCCGGCACCGGGGAGCGGGTGGAGTGTTGGGGGTCCCGGCACCGGGGAGCGGGTGCAGTGTTGGGGGTCCCGGCACCGGGGAGCGGGTGCAGTGTTGGGGGTCCCGGCACCGGGGAGCGGGTGCAGTGTTGGGGTCCCGGCACCGGGGAGCGGGTGGAGCGTTGGGTCCCGGCACCGGGGAGCGGGTGCAGTGTTGGGGGTCCCGGCACCGGGGAGCGGGTGGAGTGTTGGGGGTCCCGGCACCGGGGAGCGGGTGCAGTGTTGGGGGTCCCGGCACCGGGGAGCGGGTGGAGTGTTGGGGGTCCCGGCACCGGGGAGCGGGTGCAGTGTTGGGGGTCCCGGCACCGGGGAGCGGGTGCAGTGTTGGGGGTCCTGGCACCGGGGAGCGGGTGCAGTGTTGGGGGTCCTGGCACTGGGGAGCGGGTGGAGTGGTCGGGGTCCTGGTACTGGGGAGCGGGGCTCCGGGCCGGTGCTTTGGGTGAAGGGGAAGGCAGGCGTGGGGCTGGGCCGGTGCTGCTGGGCCGTGCAGGGAGCTCAGGGGCTTGGGGCTGTGGGCTGTGGGCAGCAGTTCTAGGTTGATGGGAGGCGTAGTGCTGCAGGCTCCGCAGGAGCAGGGGATGTGGGCATCGTGCTGCCGGAGCTGGGGGCAGAGCTGGGCCTGGCGGAGTTCATGCTGCTGGGTCTTGGGGTGCTGCCGCAGCAGGATTGGTGTGGGTGTGTGTGGGGGCAGCTCCAGGCTGGGGGGATAGTGCGGGGGGGGGGCTCTGGAGCTGGGGAGGGCCGGTGATGGGTGTTGTGGGAGGGTGTCAGCCCCGTTCTTCTCCTTGTTTGAGGAGGCTGGAGTTGCAGTCAGCTCCTGGGGGCAGCAGGGTGTAGTGGGGATTGCCAGGGAAGTAGGGGCTGTGTGTGTGAGAGCGGGGACTGAAGGCTCATCAGCCCATTCTGAAGCCTGGACAGTATTCAGGTGTTCCAGCCGGCCGTAGTGGTTCTCTGTGTGCTGTGTTTGGTTGGTTTCGTTTCTTTTTTTTCTCTTCTCCCTTGACTTCAGGCTTTGTTTGGCCTTTGCAGCAAGGTGCTGGGTAGGGAAATGCTGTGTTTCCCAGCCCTAGGGAAAGGGTAGGGGGTCAGTCTGTTTTCCTGCAGTTCTGATTCTACATGTCTGTTTCAACAGGTGTGTTAAGTCTTGCAAATGTGTCCCTTCTGTGCTAACAGTGGCCTCCTGGCTACACCTGGGCTGAGATGAGCAGCTCTCAGTGGAGCTGAGCTTGACTGCCTGTTCAGGTGGTCACTGACACATGGCTGACCTGTTCCAAAGTCAGCTTTGGGATCTCTGTTCCAGCAGCATGTAAAAACGCATGGATCGCTCATGCAAATCACCGAAGGTCCAGGGGGGTTATCAGCTTGGACCATTTGCCTCTTCAAGTTTGTTGATCCATGTGATGTGCATTTTGTGTTGCATGGTGTTCTTGTCTCTACCTGATGAGTGTGTGGCCTGGCTCACTTGTCGTAGAAGTAAAATAGTTTCATTGTGCTAAAGTGATTATTAATCTATAGTGCTCGGATATTATTGTCTTCTAGGAAGATCCGTCCCTGGAGAGACACTTCAGAGGCCACAGAGATGCTGTCACTAGCGTGGACTTCAGTCTCAATAAGAAACAGTTGGGTAAGTTGTCTCCATGTTTTCATGGCCAGATGGTAAAGGGGTTCTCTGCTTTAGTTAAACAGAGGGAGCAGTGGAGGTACTGAGCTTTACAAGAGAAAAGAGCTTGTTTTCATGATGAAGAGATTTTGGAGATTTTCAGGATGAACCTCTCTCTATGTGCTTTGAAAATGAACCCTGATGTTGAACCATAGGGTGGCAGGTAGCATGCATCCTGCTAGAGCTTTAGGGACATCTACCGTAGCTTATTGTTTCCCACACCTGGCCTTACCATGCAGCTTAAGGCAAAATCTTCCTTTTTCTTCTCAATTTTTCATTTCTCCCCATTAGACAGCTGTCTGTGGTCATGCCAAGGCTTGTGTCCTAGTTACTATTCAGTAATCCACTGTGTGTGCATTGAGGTAGGAATGAGGAGGGGTTTTGGCTCTTGAAGTTGCTGTGTGGCATGGTGGACATTGCTCCGACTCGCAGAGAAGATAAGGCAGAAATGATAATTTTGAGGTATTGGGCACAGTAGGCATGAATACATGGAAATGCAGCTGTCTGGTGGGTGAATTGAGTATGAAATGTAGTTTCAGTATAAGTGGAGGGGAATTAATGCAAGTTTGGTTTTGTGTGCCTTTGTTTTTACTTTGTTTTTCAGCAAGTGGCTCAATGGATTCGTGCCTGATGATCTGGAATATGAGACCTCAGATGAGAGCCTATCGCTTTGTGGGACACAAAGATGCAGTGATGTGTGTTCAGTTTTCACCTTCTGGTCACCTCGTGGCTTCAGGCTCTAGAGACAAAACAGTCCGTTTATGGGTTCCCAGTGTGTAAGTATTTATTCCCTTCGATGTCTCTTGAGGTGTTTTAACTATGGGTTGGGATTTCTCCTTGCTTCTTGGTAGCAGTTCTCCAGCTATGGGACTGGGATCTGTTTGAGGGACAGAAAAAACATTTTATGTGACCGCTGTTATGAAGGACAGGTACTTTGGTTTTGAAATTGCACTGGAAACAAAACTAAAATCCTTTGCAAAGCTTAGCATTAACTTCCTGTGCTGATTAAGAGGTCACTCATGTAACTCATCAGTGGTGAGCTGCTGGATTTTCCTTTTCCCTTTTCTCCCAGTCTGTCTTTCCTCCTAGCAAATCCATCCTTTGCTTCTCTGGCAGTGTTAAGCAAGATGCTGAAACACAAATATAACAACAAAAAGTCCTTGTTGATCAACATCAGGTTTGAGACCTTCAGCTTACCAGTGCTGCACTTTCAATAAAAGGGGAGGGAGAAGCAGCCCCATGGTCTATGGGTGAAGACACTGCTTCCAAAGAATCTGAAACCTTGTGGTGCCCTTCAAGGGCATTATGTTACTGAAGGGGTTAACACCTTCCTGGCATGTGATTTCTGTCTTTGGGATTTCTTTATTTTAAGCCCTGCTCACAGACCTTTGTCGTTTTCTTCGTGAGTGTTTATCAGATTTGGGGATGTTCTGTGGTTTTGGACAGAAGGAAAACTTTTCTGAGAGGTAACCTTTACCGTTCCTTGCCTTCTGGCAGAGAGAGGATTAAATAAAGCTAGGCAGCTGTGACCTTTTCTGAGGAGGGAGGGAATATTGCTGAAGGTATGTAGTATTTTGATTTCCTGGCCTTTACAGGTTTAGTAGTCTCAGTATAAAGCCTGTTCAATCCTAATGGAGAAGAGAGCAAACCACCATGTCTCTTGTTCTCTTCTGCCTGTGAATATGGAGCTCCTGGTAGTACAGTACATGCTGGAGATGTATTTTGGTCCAAGAATCCCATACAAAGAGACCTGCTGGATCTCTAAGCATGCCTTGCATTTATTTGCCAGAGGAATGCCTCTTGCATTCATTTGGAAATTATGGGTAAAAAAGAATAACTGTATGTTGTCTTTTGTCTTGCCTGGCTGGGTGAGTGGTGGCTTGCTCACAGTTGTGCAACATCAGGCATGCTGAATTCAGTTGTCTTATTTCTTGTGTGGTGCTGCATCAAAAGTGTTGAGCTGGAGTATGGGCCAGTACAGGGACAGTTGTGAGGCAGTTGCCTGCTTGGCTTCGTCTAGATGAACTCTGAGAACACTTACCTCTCCCTCACCTGCCTGCAGCAAAGAACCTGGTAACAGTTCAGAATCTCAGCATCTTTTGTATTGCTGTTTCCATAAATACTGTTTTAAACGGTTGAACAAATAAGCAATAGCATTTTTTCCCCTTTATAGGAAACACAGGTTTCCTGTTGGATTGGGCTCTGGTTTCTGGTTGAACTGGAACAACTGGTTTTACTTATGTATCCTGTATAGCTCACAAAGCATCAGTTTGTTTGGGGTTGATCAATATACAATTCCTAATGTAAGCGCGTGCGGTTCTTATAGAAGCAGTGGTTAATAGAAACAGAAGCTTTGTGTTTTCAGGTACATAATATCTTTGCCCCCCTTCTGTGTGGTTTTAAAGTGTTCTTTCCTTCTCTATAGCAAAGGAGAATCTACTGTGTTCAAGGCTCATACAGCAACTGTAAGAAGTGTTAATTTCTCCAGCGATGGCCAGTCCTTAGTTACAGCTTCCGATGACAAAACAGTCAAAGTGTGGGCAGTTCACAGGCAGAAGTTTCTATTCTCACTCAGTCAACACATAAACTGGGTTCGCTGTGCCAGGTGAGTACAGCTTTCTGACAGATGGGGGTTTATCCCTCACAGCAGAGACTGACTATACAGTTCTTCTCAATACATTTGTATTCAGGATGATTCAAGTGTCTTGTGAGTTTTTATGTATATATGCATCTAGGACAAACCCACAGCTTCTCTGTGGGGGAAAAGTTCATTATACTTCTTGAATATGGCAGTGGCAGGTAGTACTATAGATGCCCACAGCAGAGCAGAAAGAATGTTTTTCTGGTGTGGATGATGGTGATTTCTAGTTAGGTACTTTAGTCCTGATCCTGTAAAATATATACCTCTGAAGACATACTATCTGTCTTGTGCAGGAAATATTGAGATAGGAGCTTAATGCATTCTTCTAAGGCACTTGAATGCTGAAGCTTCTCCTGCTGTAGCTTTTATCTTGAGAGTAATTGTATTGCTCTGAATGCTTGTGGCAAAGGTGGCAACTGTTTTGAATTAGGATAGAGAAATAATTGAGGTACGCTTAAACTGAAACGAGTAGGACAGGAGAACTTAAATCGGACTCAAGACATTCCTGAGAGTTATTTTATGTGCTTGTGGCATTAGGGATAGATGAGGACTTATGGCCTGCTTTTTCCTTTTGTTTTCTTTTCCTCAATTTACAGTGACTGGATTTTTAATCTTATTGATGCCAGTGTGGCTTCATGAAGAGTGAGGTGTGTTTACCAACACACCTTCACAGCTGACCAAATCCAGTCGACCACATGCATTTCTTAATTGCTGTAACTCTTATCTTAGATTCTCTCCTGATGGACGGTTGATCGTGTCAGCCAGCGATGATAAAACTGTCAAACTGTGGGATAAAACCAGCAGAGAATGTATACACTCCTTCTGTGAGCACGGGGGGTAAGTACCCAGTGATGCACGAGGACCAGCCTTCCACGATCTCTGAAATGGGGCTGCCTGGTGAATGTACAGCTGGTTTGGTAACTGCAGTCAGAGCCCCTTGCCCTGGCAGACATTTCTGCCTCTTAAAAATATCATTAGCACCTATTACAAAAACAGCCAGTAGAGGATGAGATTCAGAAAGAGCTTCCAGGATTGCTTTGACCCTTTAATGATTTCTCCAGATCAGAACCGTGAGGGTTATGTTTCAGTAGCTGTTCAACATGTCAAGCCTTAGTTTCCTTATGGTTACTTATTTGTGGAGATGCTTAACTTCTTTATTTCTTCTTCCAGCTGTGTTGAGGTCTTTTATTTTGCTCTGAGTTGAAGTAACTTAAAAGAGCAAAAGTGTACTGAGCGGTGTTACCTGAATGCTTTGTTTCATCCTCACACTTTCGAATAACAGGGTTATTCCAAAACCCACTCTGTATTCAGAAAAGCAGCTGTTGAACTGGAATTTTGGGTTTTTCTTTTCCCATGGAGAATATTGATCTATGACAGAAATTAATCTGTCCAGAATCACAAAACAAGCCCTTAGAGGTCTGACACTGGAATCTTCCCGATTTCTTGCTGCACTGATTTTTGTTGAGTACAAAGCTGTGTTCTTTCCAGATGATATACAATGTTGGTAAGACAAATTTAGACATTATTTCTCTAGTGCTCTTAAGAACCTGTTGAAGTATCTTAACTTCCTCAGTGTTTGTTCTAAGAACACTCAAAGGATAATTAATTCTATGCCATTCCTTGTGTGGATTGGGTGAGTTGCTTTTCACTGAAGGTTTTAGTGTACTTATGTGTTCAAAATAAAAATAGACAGCATACAGGTCCAGAAAGGAATTTGATCTCAGCCTCGCTACCTTCCAAGTGATAGTTTTATGATTTTAAGCAGACAGTAAGTTCCAGCTTAAAATGAGTTAAGCAAAGAAAATACATGTCCAGTCTTGTACAGACCACTCTAGAAATCCTGTTAATTTAATAGAAAACATAAATTTTGCAAGCATTAAATGTACACTTGAAAATGTTGTTGTGACAGTTGGATCTAACAGATTTCAGGAGGCTTGTAGCTACAGCTCCTACACCTATCACGCAAAGCCTTGATGATGGTCTGCTTAGATTTAATCCTGCAGTCTACTTTGGATTATAAGGAAGGTCTTAAGTGAAATTCAGCAATATAAATTTTTGGGTTATCTCCTCATTCCTGTAATGTTCAATGCATCGTGATGTAGCTTCGCTTCTTAAAAAGACCTTTTTGAGCTTTACCAAGAGTTGAATGTAAACAGCTGGATTTAACTGCAATTTACAGGTTTGTGAATCATGTGGATTTTCATCCCAGTGGTACCTGCATTGCTGCGGCTGGTACAGACAACACAGTGAAGGTGTGGGATGTTAGGATGAACAGACTTCTTCAGCATTACCAAGGCAAGTTAAGATCACAGAGAAATTGGACCTTTCCACGTGTTCATGTGGATTGTTCTCAAGTCCAGGGACTGCTTCTCTGTCACTTGCTGCCTTTCCAGAAAGGGACTGGGTTAGAACTGCCGGTGGGACCTTTTTTACTCCCAAAATCATGCTTTGCTTTGTGTTAGCTCCAAGACTGATTCTCACACATAGGTGAGAAACACTTCTCTTCTGATTTCTCCTCCTCTGCCCGCCATCAAAAAGCAAAAAGGTCAGATGCTGAAACTGTCCCCTGTTGCAGGTGAGCATGGCTGCTACCTGCAATGTCTCTTGGCTTGTATTCACTGCTCTTGAGATGTGCAGTAAAAAGGATGTGGCCTGTGTTCCTGAATAAGCCTATAGGAGGAGTCAGATGCATTCCAGCAAACCAGAAGGATAAGGTCTTAATGAGAAAACTAGGAAAATTTAACAAAAGAGGAAAATCCGAATGAACCAGTTGCAATGCTGTACGATGATCCTGGTTTTTCCTCTAGTATCTGCTCTGTTTTCAGCTTCTGGAATTAGCTTTGACTTTGGCGTGACTTGCCCAGGTGGGCTTGTTCTTGGAGTAGATTTTATATTTAGGAGTTTAAACCTGTTCTTTTTTCCCCTTAGCTTCCAAATGTCATGTCCTCCCATTACCTGTGCTTGTCAAAGTGATTAGTGCTGCTCGTTGATAGAACTGGATAGGAAAAGGTGCTTTCTCATCCATGCAAGCTTCTTTGAGTTTGGTGGTCCTGTTTTGTGCATATTAGTTTTTTGAGCCTAAGTATGGCTTTTCTTTCCCTTACTGGTAAGAATTTTTAGGGCTGCTGTAATATTTTGGAAATTTATCCATTCTCAAGCACTGTTTCTGGTATAGATAGCTTATTAAACTGAATTTTGGTAGCTTTTCATGAAGAGTGCTTCCTGCGGGCTGGTAAAGCAGATCAGAGGTACTGGACTGGAGCTTGGTGTATTGTTCTTTCTGCCCTCTGCAGCAGATGCTGTCTGTTCCAGCTGAATGCCAGGCAGGAAAGGCAGAGTAGTAAGAGCTTGCAGTTAATTCCTGCAAACTTTGCAAGTTAAGATGCAGATATTGAGTTCTAAATGAAAGCTGTTGGTCCTGCTGCCTTTATGTAACAAAAATTATTTTCTAAGGTGCTTTTGACTGTGTACCCCTTTATTCACAAGGCATTAGAAGAATTTGCAGGATCTCAATACAAGTTTCTGGTTTCTCTTGATAAAGAAGAGCAGAGGAAAGGCAGTGATGTTTAAGGAGCAGAGTTCTTAGGTTTGTCTTCCTTCATAGCGATCTCCTGTGAAAGACTAGAACCTCTTCTGGCAGGTAAGGGCAGTGGGGGTTACTGCCTCAAAGCAAATGCAGATTGTCTGCAGAGAAGCTATTAAGATTATGAAAAACCCTTGGGTTCCATAAAAAAAAGTAAATAAAAGCTCCCTAAAAAGGGGCTGCTGTGGAATAGAAACAGTCAGCAAACTTCAGAATGCTTTCATAGTTCTGCTGTTCTTTTCATCTTTGCATGTAGGTGGCATTACTGTTGTGATCATCTGATCTGACTGTTGAGCACTGATGGTGCCACTACTATGATTGGAACAGGCTTTTCTCCTGGGTAGAAAAAGAATAATCTTATTCTTTATTTCTAGCTTCAGCTTCCTGCTCCTGCAGTGTGTTTTATTGCTGGCTTGTGCGGTGATCCTCAAGTGTATTCTCCCTGTGTAGCCAAGTCAAGCACTCTTTTATCTAATGTAATTTATGTTTCTTTAATTCCTTCCATTATTTTCATGGACTCAAAATCACTCCCAGTTCTCTGAGAGCCAACAAAATCTGATGGAAATCAAATCTTTTGGTGACTGTTGTTCCAATTCATCAGTATTGAACTGATAAAATTAGTGATGAATACTGAATTGTCATTCTTTATGTAGTAAATACTGTGAACTTGTGACCCATATCAGAACTTTGGAATGCTTTCCTGAAGTCTTGTTGCTAAAATAGGAGGTATGTTTAAATACTTGAACAGTGTCAGATTATCTCTATCAGCTTTTCAGCAGTGGCATGATCTGCAGTGTGTCTTTCCAGCCGCAGTATAACTTGGCTCCAAAATCAGCTCTTCCTGCTTTCCACTTACTGCTATTAAATTGTCAGAATCTAATGTGGTTTAGGTTTGACTGCCAGGCTTCTATTTTGTGTTTGGGAATTATATTTCCTCTATATCCCACCTTCACTGAATGGGATTTTAGTCCAACAGCCTTGCTATTTAAGAGATCTTTTCCTGTTACGAGTGTTATTTTTAACAGCTGCTGTGTAAATCCTAATTGTGTGTTAAATTTTGGCTTTTATTACCATTTCTAGTTCAAAGAAATCTAAAATGGCAGTGGTAGCTGTATGCAATCACTTTATGCACCTGTGGCTGCAAACTGATGTGTCTGTAACGTGTTGTGTGGATGGGAGAAAAATCCTGCTCTTCTGAGGGTTTATACCCGTGCCTGTTGGCTAAACCGGGTTGAGTTTTGTGGCTCTCGCAAGTGAAACTCCCATCTCATTCCCACTAGAGGGCATCCCGTCCTTCAGTATGTGCTTGTGTCAGGGGAATCCATTTTAAGGACTGAGTGGCATTGAGGAATTAAGAGCTAAGCAGTCCTGCCGCATGCTCTTGCGTGTCTCAAGTTGGGTTGTTTTCCAGAGCTGATTAGTCTTTTAGAAGTGTTGCTCTTGTTGCCAGGACTTGTTCCCACTGTGACTTCCATAAATGAAAGCTGGAAATAGCAAACTGCAAAACTTTTTGTATCATGTGGGTGTTTTCTAGCAGAGTAAAGTATGCTCTGGTCATGGTAACTGTACAGGAGGAGACAGATGTTTAATCAGTCCTCTGCTCGGTGCTTTCTTGTACAGCACATCATTCCCCTGCAAAAATGGCCAGTGTTTATTGCCTGCCATTTATTCCCTGTGCAAAGCTGGGGAGGGAGCACCTCTTTGCAGGTCTATGGAAACAGCTCTAACCTTTTATTAATTGCTGTTTAAAAAGAAAAATTGGTACTTTCCTCCAGTTCAGATGGGGCTTGGATGTCGTTATCTGTTCACTAGGAACTGTGGCTGTGTCAAGTCCATCCTAACTTGTCTTCTCACTGGTGGTTACTGAGTTGCTGCATTCAGTCAAAGTAGTGTTGTCAGACTTGGGACAGTTGTGTTCAGTCCGTTTACAGGCTGGCATAACTCAGTTTTAGTCATTAACCCCCCAGTACAAGTCTCCTAACTGGCTGTTGTTTTTCCAGAGCTTGGCTGGCAGAAGGGTAGGCTTGGAGCAGCAAGTCAGTGGGAGATGCCACTTGTGCTGAGCTGGGTTTACTGTTTGCAACGCGAATCAAGTGAGGTTGCAGGATGTGTTTGCAAGTGTTTGGAGAGGTGTGTGAATGGTCATGTGGGAGGTATGAGCTGGTTTGGCAGAAGAGAGATGAAGAAATGGCTTCCAACAGCCAAGAACTCCTTGGGCACAGAAGCTTCTACTGATTACATAGCCAGATGCTGTGGCATTTCTTTTCTTTATGAAAAGGTTTTTTTGGTAAAGCTGAACATAGTTTATTCACTATCTGGAAGTTGGAGGATTTGTGATTAGTTTTCTCTGTTTCTGATGTGATTCCTTTCAGGATTTGTCTTAGTTAACAACATATGTTTATCTGAATTTAGACACTAATGGAGTGAGGAATATTAAAAATCACTCAGAATACAATTTTCAAAGGACAAATGTAGTTAGCATTCTTACAAGAGGAAAAACTCCACATAGGCTTTTTCCCTTTCAATACATAGTGTAACAGGGCTGGGGTAGAGGAAGATCTAGCACCAGCAAGAATAACTGTTCAGAAGTTACTTTTGTGAGTTAAGGCTTTCTTCTGTGTTTCTTAATAGTCCAAGTCAAGAGGAGTTACATTCTCAGAACCTGGGCTGAGGTATCTGGTGCTCCCGAGAGTTTCAAAGGTTGATGAGTTCTGGTTTACAGTTGAACTGTTGAGGCTATTTCACATCTCTGCTTCAAATCCACACCTGCAAAACAAATGTTTGCTTCTAGTATCTTTTTCATTCTCACAGTCCCTGCATGTGCCTTCCAAGACTTGGGTGGTGCGGTCAGAGCATTTGCCAGTGAAAACTGAGGCAAAGAAGTCATTCAGAACCTCAGCCTTCTCCAAATCCAGGGTAGCCAGTTCTCCTGATAGCTTCCTTAGAGGACCCACATTGTCCCTAGTCTGTCTTTTATTACAGTGTACCTATAGAATCCATTCCTGTTGTCTTTAATATCCCTAGCCAAGTTTAATTCTAACTGGGCCTTAGCTTTCCTAACCTGGTCCCTAGCTTCCCGGACAACATCCCTGTACTCTTCCCAGGCCGCCTGTCCTTGCTTCCACCTTTTATAGGCCTCTTTTTTCCTTCGAAGTTTCCTCAGGAGCTCCTTATCCATCCAAGGAGGTCTCCTGGCGCTCCTGCTGCACTTCCTTCTAGTTGGGATGCAACGCTCCTGAGCTTGTAGCAGGTGATCCTTGAATATCAACCAAGAGTCTTGGCCCCCCCTGCCCTCTAGGGGTATAACCATGGAACCTTACTAAGCAGGTTCCTGAAGAGGCCAGAGTCTGCTCTCTTGAAGTCCAGGGCAGTGAGCTTGCTGCACTCTCTCCTCACTGTCCTGAGGATCTCAAATTTGACCATCTCATGGTCGCTGCATCCAAGGCTGCCCTTAACATTTTAACATACGGTTTGGTTTTGAAGTGTGCATTAGACTCTTAAAGGAGTATAAATTCAATTGGAGGGGGGTGCATTAGGAGTAGTAGATTCAAGATACCAGAACATTTGGAGAGCATATTGTATAACTAAGAATAGTTGGATTGTTAAAACTCTTCAAGCGTGATCTCAATGTCACATAGGCTCAGAAAGCTGTATGTATGTAAAGTGCTGCGTGTTTTCATAAAACAGGCTGCTGAACGTATTTATTTAAGTTTGGGGAGGGGAAAAAAAGAAAAGCCCTACAAGTAAATGTTTAATGTTATAGTGAACTTAGGGGTAGTTTGACTCTCTTCATAAAGTATTTTCTTTAGCTCTTTTCAAAGTAACTCTTGGGCTTCGTCTTCACACAGCAAGGATTGCTTTAGACAATCAAGAGTGTGAACTTCCAGTTTCCATACTAGCTTTAAGATTTTGGTGAGACAAATTGGATGTCTGAAGAAATAATGCTTATACTGGCCCATTCTCAAGTTGCTGGTTCTTTTTCCTACTTTCTCTTAAATCCACTCTTGGTTCAAGTTGAGTAGTAAGCCAAAAGAACCTGTGCAATGCCAACTTTGAGTTTGCCTTTCATTGTAATTTGTCTTCTCTGTAATGTACTACCATATAGATTTTAGTCTAGAATGACGTGGGAGTGAAAACAGCAGCTCCACAGTAGTAAAATATGTCAATGTCCAGCTCTCTCACAGAATCCTATAGCTCACTTGGGTATAGAGTTACATCTGGGGGCTATGCTGGAAGCTTTTGGAGCCTTAAATCTCCCAGAATAATTGGCAAAGCTTCCTTTTTCCTTTCAATAAACTAATTCCTATTTTTACAAGAATTGAGTGCTGCCCTTGTTCTCTGGTGCTTTGAAGAGTTTCTGTGGAATGTTTCCCCCATGATAATTTTCCTGTTAAACTTTATAACAGAAAATTGAAATATGGTTGTACTTTATTTTTTCTTTTCCTTGGGCTTATGTAAACCAGTCTCAGTGACTATTATATATGTTTTTTCCACCCTCAGTGCACAGTGCTGTGGTAAACAGTCTTTCCTTTCACCCCTCTGGAAACTATCTGGTTACTGCTTCCAACGATTCAACCCTTAAAATTCTGGACTTGCTAGAAGGAAGACTTCTGTATACTCTTCATGGTCACCAGGTGAGGCCAAGCCTTTTATAGAGTAATGTATAAACCCATCACAAACTGGGCAGAGCTGTGCTTCAGCCTTTCATTCTTTGTGGCCTTTCAGAATCCTTTGAAAACCTCCTTGCATAAAATTACGATGATTGTACTACTGATAATCTTTGAGATCATCACTGTTTTGAAAGGAAGGCCTGTGGGAAGGGAAGGAGGGAAGGCAGGGGTGGAGGGAATGAGAAACAATAAAGGGAGCTCCAGTATTGAGGATGCAAGTCTAAGACCTAAGGGGCATAGGCAGAGCTGTGCCTTAGACCCCATACTTTGGATCTGTCACGTGCTCTCTGTGCTGCAGCTCTGATTGCTTCTCTAAAGTGGTGCAAATAACACTTGGCCTCTGACATGTTGTGAGGATAAATGCTATTCACCTGACAGGGGATGTAAGGACAGTAGTGGTAAAGTGGAGGAAACCTTTTTTGGGATGGGATTTAGGAACATGTTTCTATTTTGTTAATGGACTGAATTAAATAATTGAAGGTTATAAATGGTGCTGGTTAGTTAATTTTAACTGATTGGCCTATTAGTATTATGCTGCTGGATGTGTTGCTTGTAAGGTTAATTATATGACTGCTTTGAACTCTCTTTTTAAATGTTACATGAAAATGAATAGACTAATTTCATTGTCAATAATCAGTGGGGCTCAAGGGCGGGAAAAAGCAGACATGGTTTAAAGCTTCCCTTTCCAAAGGGACAAAGAGAACAGAAATTAACCTGCTTGTCCATGTGAAAATGGGGACTGAATCTTAAGGCATCATAAGTACCTGGGGAAAATTGCAGCCTGAAGCTGTTGTGGGTGGTGGGGATGGTTCTGGGCAATAACGGTAGTTGCGTAAGCTGCAAACCTGATAATTCTGCCTTCTTGTGGCTTTGTTTAATGACTGCTTTGTCTGATGTCTAAAAAGCAGAGTTCTGTAACGTCCCTTTTGCTGTGTATTGTTAAGCATTTCTTCTTTTTTGCAATATTAATGGAAAAATAGGACAACCTCATACAGCTCTACTTCATTGAAAGATGTCATTAATGCTGAAAAGAATAGGGGCAAGGTAACAAATGCTGATTATCCTAACACATAACCCTTGACTGCATAATACTTGCTTACTTTGAAAACTGGACTAAGCAGATACTCAATCAGGTAGGGACTGTAAAGCTTTTAACTTTGTCTTAATCTTGTTTTCCTATTTGTCTTTTGTGTCAATTTGCCAAGCGAGTTCTTGGGGAAGTAAGAAAAGGGTAAGTGTGGAGGACCAGGGATCTGTACACCTTTCACCCTTGCATCGAGGCGGGATGTCCTTGTTATTGTTCAGCAGGAGCCTGAACTTGCTTTCTATTTTCCTTTCTTCTAAGCTGTAGGCTACACCTCACCGAGTGCAGTGGCATATAAAAAAGAGTTTAGCTCCGAATGAGAGTTCAAAACTGATTATGGTGATGGAGCTCTTCAGAATTAGACAGTGGAAAGTCCCTTTAGGCTGATGCAGTACTTCGGGCTTCTATAAAACAGTGGTTTGTGTTCAGAAGCAGAGTTCAAGCTCCACATTTCCCCACCACCACTGTTTCAGATCAGTCAAATAAGGACTGCCACTCTCTCCTAACTGGCACTGGGAATGCTTTGTCAGTGGCACAGCTGTACGGTAGTTGCCATTGTGTGATTACACCTCCTTCAGTTTGGAAACATGTAGAAGCATAAAAGTGGCTGGTAGTGTTTTCTGCTTGTTTTTAAGTGTATTGCACCAAGATGGCAGTGGAACCAGTCCCAGCACAAGCCTGGCTGGCATTCCCTCTGCTGCCATGTGCTGTACTGTTGTGGATTAGTTCTTTTAATGCCTGATTTAACAAACACCGTACTCTTCCACTAAAAGTATACGATAACCTGTGCTTCGTTCGCAGTAAGCAGTTGGTAGTGACAATAGACCTTGGTTTCATCAGGAGCTACTGGGATGGATTCTGGCACTGGCTGCTTCTGTAGCCTGCTCTGCTCAGACAAATCCAGGCTACTTAATGCTGAGAGCTTTTTTCCCCCCCTCTGTTCTCACTGTGGTGGCTGCTAGTATCTCCAAGTGGCTAAAAATGAAGTGGGTGTGGGTTTTTTGGTCATTAAGATCTGCCTTTCAAAGCAAGAGGTACAGGTTAGTCACTAAGTGAACAGCCTGTTCTGGAGACATTCTTAAGTTGTGACTGTGGGGGTGAATATCCTGGTTGAGACTTTGCTCCTCCTCTGACAGCTGAGTGCTGTTAGGTTGTTCTGGGAAGGCTGCGAGTGGACACTTGAAGGAAAAAGACTTAAGGTCCTTTAGGCGTCCATTGACGCAACTGCTGGAGTGCCAGGAATTTGTTAGCAGCTGATTAGCTGTAGTTTATGTAAGGAGGATGGCCAAGTTTACATTGCTGTCTTTAATTGTAATGGAGCTGGCCCCCTTGTAGCAGAAGGACTGTTAGAGACAGGAGTTTGCAGCTTGGAGCTGACATTTTGCAGCTGCAGAGTATCATTCTGTATTGTGCTGCATAGTTTAGTTCTGGAGTGCTTCAGGCTGTGAAGTACTCTTGCCTAATTCCATACAGATGACACACAGGGTTGCTATGCAAGTCCACCTCTGTTAGAATCATCATCGAGGAACAGAATGTTTTAGGACCTGTAAGTCACCTCTGAAGGGTTCCTAGAGGCAAGCAGGTACATACACAGGGCTCAGCTGCCCTTTGGGTGGTTTGATGAGGGTGTTTCCAGAGTGAGTCCTTGGTGGAATGGCAGTTCTCAGTAAATATTTAGAATACATTTGCATTGTTATGTTTATAAACAGGAAGACACAAAATGCTAAGTTACTATTCCCCAAGCAATCTTGACTTGAACTGTGAAATAACTGCACTTTACCTACCTGGGTGGCATAAGCACACTGCTTCGCTGGCTGACTAAAGAGCAAGATCTGAGCAGGTGCACAGGAAGCAAATGTGCTCCTTTACACTCTGCTGCCAGCTCTGCCTGGGTGGCATTAAACATCCCTGAAGGCCTAGTCCCCTTTGAAGGGTGTTGAGGACATCTCAGGGCTGCACAGAACTGGACCAACAAAGGCAGAGAATGGTGTATTGCAAACAACAAGCAATTGACTTTAGAATAGGTATTCAAAGAAATGAGTGCTCTCTTCTTTCCTTGTGGTTTTTCTTCAACTGAAGCTGTCAGCAGTTTAAAAGCTACCGAAGATTCATTTATAAGGTGCCAGTGTAAATTTTCCCTGTTAGCTGCAGTCTTTACTCCCTGGTGAAGGAGGGTGCAGACGTGACAGTCTTGCTCTGTGCTTGACAGAAACGGTCAAAGTTCAGTGGACTGGGAATCCTTGTGACCTCCTTGTCAGAGGTTTTCTGCATGAAAACATCTCTTGTTGCCATCTCAGTCCCCTGTGGTTTTTTCCCCTTGGTTCCTTTTCTCTCCTTTGTGTTATCACCCTTGTTGTGCAGTTCCTAGGAATTGGACTGATTTAGCTAAACGTTTTTCTTGTACTTGATGTTGGAGATGCAGATTCTTTCCACAGTCCCTATAGCTTTCTGTTCCATCCCTACTTCAGGACAATACACAGTTCTGTCCTGCACCTCTTGATGTGCAGTGACTGTGCTGACACCTTTATCCTCATCTCCACATTGTCTTCAGGGTATTTGTGTTTAGTTCAACTATTTGTATCCTCCAGGTATGCCTGGTTCCAGCTCTTGGTACCTCCCTCACTCTCTTACCTACTTCTTCTCTCGTATGTATTCATTTCTCCTAGGACTTAACAAGTAGATAAAAATCTACTTGATCCCACTTGTCTCTTCAGCTCCCTTCCTCTCTGCCTCTCCTTTCATTGTGCAGACTGTGCGTCATTAAATACTCTCCTCTGGTTTATACCTGGACCCTCTCCAGCCTGGCACTTGTTCTGTTGTGCTGAAGCCAGTATTAGCTCTGTTCCTAGCTGAAGCTTGTGAGTCTGACCTCTCTTGACTTGAATTGACTGTTGGTGTTGGCCCTGCTGTCCTTGAAATTGTGTGTCTTCTGTGCTCCAGCAGTTCTCTGGGGGAGGAAATGGTGTTCAGGAGGGCTGTGATTGTCAGCCTGTTATTTATAGCTGCTACACATTCAGCTGCTACCTGCATGCAGGTATGACTGCCTGCTCCAGGCATAGTTCCCTTTCTCCAAACTCAACTCTTGGCCTTTCTCTTAAGTGTTTATTTCAGAGATACCTATTTTTATCTCTGCCTTTGAAAGCTTTGTGTTCAGGGGTGCTATTCCTGCTGTCTCTTGTCATCCGTGTGTCAGCTGTTAGCATCCTGCCAGTCACACAATTCAGTGTTGGAATCTGTGTCCTGGCTTGAGATCCCAGCTCTTTATAGGTGTTGAATGTATTTGAGCCATTCAGATTAGTTCTGAATATCTTTTTTTAAGGCCACACTTAATATTTGGTGTGAGCTGGTCAACCTGGGAATTGCTAGGGCACTAAAGGCCTTGTGATCACTAGCCTTCTTCTGAAGGAAGTGGGAAAGCAAGAAGGTGTAAGTGCTATCTTAGAGTGTAAGTGCTATGCTTACCTATCTTAAGGAAGAAGCCCTTTACTGTAAGGGTGGTGAGGCACTGGAATGGGTTGCCCAAGGAAGTTGTGACTGCTCCATCCCTGGCGGTGTTCAAGCTCAGGTTGGGCAGAGCCTTGAGTGACACCGTTTAGTGTGAGGTGTCCCTGCCCATGGCAGGGGGGTTGGAACTGGATGATCTTGAAGTCCTTTCCAACCCAAACTATTCTATGATTCTATCTCTGGGGAGTAGCCTGCACATAAATTAGATCATGTAGCATCCTGTGCCCTCACCCTTCTTACCTATATGCAGCTACGAGTGAGATGTTGCCTGGTGCCTCAGTTACCATGGCATGGTGGTCTGACCTTGTCCAAATTTTGTTCATTGGGAGCACTGCTGCAAAGGACTAGGTTTGAGTCTGTTATTGTTCCTTCTGTCTGGCTTCCTCATTGTCTCCAGTTTCTTTGGTGTATCCAGTGTGTAAGGAGTTTGCTCTTTCAGGGCTCCCTGGGTAATCTTCAGCTGGCCTGGTTCTCTTTCACTAGAGGAGGTAAGTTGAGTATTGATTAGTGGCAATATTCTTCACTCAGTTCTTCCAGAGGATAACTTCTTGCTCTTTTCTGTACTTTCCTTCAAACCTTCTGCAGCTTTCTCCCATTATCACCAAATGATTATAATTTCAAACTCTATTTGAAAGGCACAAAAGCTCAACAGTCCTCGTGTTGTTGGCCTGCTGAGGACTAAATAAGAGAGTTCCTCACTGCTGACATAGCGTATCTCATTGTCCAGTCCCTTCTTTCTGCAGCTTGCTGTTTAATCCAAGGCAAGAAGCTGGAGGAATTTAGGGATTGGTGCTACCAGTTTGTGTGCAGCACAGTGCAGATGCAGAACTGGAACTTCTGAACCCCCAGGGAGCACTGATACAAGAGCATTTGTATCCTGCCTCAGAAACAGGAATAAAGTGATGCTTTAGAAGGTTGCTGGATACTATATGTCCTAGTGGCGTGGAAAATAAGTGTAAAATTCTCCCTACAACTTGTATAGAAGAATATGCAACTGCTGCTTTTTGACTTTTATAACACAAATAGTAAGCTTAAAGGGAGGGGAAAAATCTGAAGGAAAACTTGGATTCCTTTGTCTCCAAACACGTACTTCTGGTCCAGGAGTGCATCAAGAATCTGTTGGATGTCTGCTGTGCTTACCTGGAATAAATGGGAGTTAGGTTGTGTCTGATCCCTGGCAAGTGTAGCTCTGTTTTTGTTTTGTGTGTTTATATGAAGCAAACTGTGGTTTGTATGTTGCTATAGCAAAGCTGTTACATCCGGGCAGAGTGCTGTGAGTGGATGTAGCAAAAATACTTTTCACTTAATTTATGGCAACAAATCTGTAGAGGATGTTGTGTCTGCAGCCTTGTTTGTTCACCTTCTTTCCATTTATAAAGGCACATTCAGTCTTTGATACAGTTTTCTGTTTCGGAAAGAATGTGTTCTGTTGAACTTCCCCCCCCTCCCTTCAGAATGCCAGGACTTTGGAGTTGGTTCATTGCCTGTTTTGGTGTGATTTGTACTGTGTTATATTTTGTCTAAATACACTGAAATATTGAGCCTGAAGCAAATAATCTGGTGAAACACTGCTCCCCTCCAGTATTCCTCACTTGTGCTTGTTCCTGAACACTTTGTCTTAATGTCTTGAAGGTTTGTTTCAGTTCTTTGTGCCCTCCCAGCTCTGCCAGGTTTATTACAGAGTGCAGCTTCTGGATCCTCAGCTCTGACACCTTTAATATTCAGCACCATGCAGTTTCCTGACTATCTGCTTGGTTCTGCCCTTTCTTACTGCCTTTGATTTTTTTGCATTTGCCTTTTTCTTTTGGCTTTTGCATTATTTTTTTATTTTTATTGTCTTCATTCCTGACAGTGTGATCAGAGAGCCAAACTGCTGGGAAAGGCAGTGGTGCAGAAACATGCTCTGTCTCAGCTGGTCAGTGACTGTGTCTTTGGTTTGAAATACCTGCACTGTGTAGTGCTGTGTTAGTTGCCCAAGCTCAGTCACGCTAATGCCTGCACATGCAGTTTGAAGTTGTTGCTATTAGGAGGCCTCAAACCATTCTGAAGTCATGGCAGGGGAAATGCTAATATGGAAATACCTTAATGTGTTTTAAGGAAGCTAAGACTCTTCACACTGGCAGTGACCACATCAGGGCTCTTGTTTTGCTGGCACAAGGGTCACACCAGGCTGTGGGACACAGGTTGCAGTGAGAGCTGGGTGCTCATCCCCAATGCAGTCTTCTGAGTATTTGTCTACCTTCAGGATTTATGCTCCTGAGTTCACTCTTACAAAGGAGGAAGGGACACCGGAAACAAACTGGATGTGAGATTTCCATGCTGTGCCCCTTGGGAAGATGTGAACTCTTAATAGAATAGTCTGTCCTTGCAACTTGATTCAGGGTGATGAGAAGCTTCCTGCTTCCCTTTTGAGATATATGATCTTACTTGAAATAGGATAACTCTGCTTATGTCAGGAGGGATGTATCTGTGTGGTGGAGTTTCCTGGTGGTGACGGTTGTGGTTTTGGTGTGTGTTGTTTTTTGTTGTGGGGTTTTTTGGTTGTTGTGTGGGTTTTTTTTGCCTCACCCCTACCCACCCCATCAGCCTGTGATTACTTCAGCTGGCTTTTCCCAGTGCACTTGGCCATAGGTAGCCTCTGGAAATGCATGTTCCTGCCTCTGGCCATTTCAGCTTGGGCAAACCTCAGACTTAGAGTCTGCAAAGTAATGTGTTCAGTAGCTGACATAAAGGGTTCTCTATCTGGGTCCTTGGCTTTTTATTCGAAGCAGAACTGTTTGTCTGTTGTGCCTGTGCTGGAACACATGTAACAGTTTCCCAGGTCTGTTCAGCTGCATCTCAGTGCCAGACTCATCCTTCCCATGTGTTCTCCTGTAAAACAAGTAAGAGAAAAGCAGGTTAAGCCAGCCTTCTATTCTTCAGTTCTGTTCTACCTTGTCCGCTAACACTAACCTGCATAAATCATTAGGCTGTAGCTTCAAAATGGCACGTGACAGTATTGTAAGGAGTACCTGCCTGCTGCTTGTGGTCTCCTGTGTTGCCGTGGGTGCCTGTTTGGTTTGAAGCCTCTGTCATTGCCTGGCCACATGCTCCACACATGAAGGGGATGTGAAGCAGTGATTCTGTTTTGTTTCTGAAGCCTTTGGATGCTTCCCTGCGTTGACTTTGTCCTGCTAGTTGGTATCCAAAGAGCATAGCTGCTTCCTGCAAAACTCTAGTAGAGAATACAGTAAATAGAAATTAATGTACAAAACTTGCTCTGTCTGTTTACCAGTGCTCTTCAGGTAGCCTTGGCTTTTTCTTCCTCCTGTGCTGAAAAGTCTGTGGGCTTCTTGACTGCCGAGTTTCAAATAGAATAAGTTATTGGGTTCTGCTTCAAATACTGAATCTTCTGCGTTTGGTTATCCTTCTTGTATAGATTTCTTGACTTAAAATGCTTCTAACTCTGATCAGATTGATTGCTTTGGTTGATAGCTGTCCAAGCATGTTTTGGAGTTATATTGTGATAGAGTAAGCAAGAGCTTTAAGCCTTGGGTCTTCTGTAGTGGATACCCTAAAATATATATAGGAGAGCATGTGCTGACTGTAAGTAAAACCTAAACAAAACCAAACATGTGTTTTCAGACAAAGGCTGTTGGGAAAGCGTGTGGAAAGAAGGTACTGTTTTCCATGGTGAATCTGGTGCACATGGTGGTCTTGTGGTCTCAGTTGCTTGGAGATCCTGGCTAATGTCTGAAGTTCTGGTCCCTGGAGTTCCATGACTATGGGAAACTTTTGGCTTAGTGCATTTTCCTTTCATGGTTCTAATACTCATGGTGTGAGGAGGTGCTTGGGAAACATGGATTCGGCAGGCTTGGCAATTGAAGCCTGAAAGGTGCATTCATCACTCCTCAAAACTTGTTTTAAAAGATGCTATGTTTTTATGGGGCATGGTTTATGGCTGTGAATTGTCAGTAGTTGGGGGTGTTTTACCTCTAACAATCTTTCTCAGTATGCCTTTTGATGCTGCTCTGGGTGTATCTGTGTGTTTAAACCCCCTTTTCTGCTTTAAGCCTTTCTGGCAGGTGAGTAACTGAAGATGCATTAAACACAATACATCAGGTTTTTACTACTTTTAATAAATAAAGGGAAGAGAGAGTGATGGTGAGGGAATAAGGAAAAATACGGAGCTTTAAAACTTGGTTTGTTTCCTTCTCAGTGCCATGGGTATTGGAAAGTGGGTGTCTTAAACTGGGGGCAAAAATGTGGGAAATAACTAAGGGCCAGTGAGCTTAGTGGGTTAATTGTGGGCCTCTTACCTGACAGATAAGAGCTCTTTTAATTTTGCCTTTAGATTGCTGATGTCAAAGAGAAATACCTTGTAAAGCTGTAATCAGTGGAGCTTTGTAATAAGTTTTCTTTCACTTGTTTTTAAACCAGTCTTCTGGATCTGTTTGCAGGGGCCAGCTACCTGTGTTGCATTTTCAAGAACTGGAGCCTTACTTGCCTCTGGAGGTTCTGATGAACAGGTACCTGACTAGTTTAATTTGATAGCTTTGTGCCTTGTTGTTACTGTTTTCTTGGCATCTTACTGCTTTCAAAGAGAAGACAAATATTTAAGACTTCTCTTATTCAGCAAGCACTTCAGCTGGGTTATATGGGAATGTATATGTGCAACAGGATATATTACCCTATGTATGGCCTGTGTTCTGTGCCTTTGAGGTGACTGGTGCTGGGGAATAAGATGGGTGTACAAATGGGTGTGCTGAGGTATGTTGAATGTTGTGGGCTGTGCTGATGGATTGTTGCCTCATCTGCCACTGGCTAGTGATGAGACACAAGTGTAAGGACAGGCTGGGGGGATGCTTCCCTTGAATACTCTTTCAGGCTCCACTGGTCTAAAGCACTCTCTATGTTATATTCTTCAATGCTCTCCTTTTCCCACAGGTCTCTACTCTCAGTCTTACATGAGAGACTGGCTAAGCCATCTCCAGTGACTGAGACCAGATGGTTTTTGACTGGACATGAGTACAGGCTGTAGGCCTCTTTAGTAATGGGGGCCTGGTGCAAAGTTGTGCTAATGCCACAGTTGCACAGCTTTTTGGGTTAAAATTGGACTTTTCTCTGCTAACCTTGATATGTAGGCTAGGATCGAGAGCCTGTGTGTCTTGTTCTGCTGGTAAAGGGGTTTGTGGATGAAGCATTGGGGCAGAAAGGGAGATCTGTTCCTTTTAACTTCTGGTTCTGAGTTATAATTCAGATTTAGAGTTCTTTAAAAGCTGCTGGCTTTTGTTTCCTCTTGTCCTTGGAGGAAAGCAAAAATGTGCTAAAGTGTGTCTGGATCATGCTGAAATGACTCGCTGGGTTCTCTACGCGGTGTGTGTGTTCACTTACATTCTGTGGAGGAGGGTCCTAGGGTTGTAGCTCATGACAGCTTCATGAGCTGCTGCATTTTAACTCTGTTTTGTGGATTTGCTGAGGTGGGTGGCATAGCTTGCTGTCCTTTCTCTTTAAGACCACTTTTTGATTAAGGATTTAGATTGAGATTCATCCAGGTTTTTGCCTTATAAAATTATATTAGGGTCACTAGAATAAGGTTTGCTCTTGAAATGCGTATCTAACGCAAGAAATGAATATGCCTTTTTGCTGTTTGTTTCTTCCTTAAAATCTCTCATGTAGCTGGGAGTTCCGGTTACATAGCACTTCAGCATTACTTATTTCCAATAGAAAACTTCAGCTATTTTGTCTTCAATTTCTAGGCCCAGCTAAGGAGCTGGCTTTCTAGTAGCTTCATTTCATAGCTTAACAGGATGTGTTTACCTGCTTTTCTCCATTATGGAGTTTCCTTCAAAAGGCTTTTGTTTTATCAGCTCCCCCTTCTTTCCTGTGGTTGGGAATTCTTCAACCAAAGTATTGCTCATTGAAAGCATCACATGGCATTGTTAAACTGAAAGACTGAATGACAGTACCTTCCCAGAAAGGTGCTTTGTAAAGACACATTTGTGGCATGGAGTCGTAATGGACTTCTTTGGCAGCCCTTTCCATTATAGCTCAAGGTTGTGTGTTTCTGAATGCATGCACTGGGAAGGGCAGCTGTTGGCTTTCCTGTTCTTAGCTCCCGTGCAGGAGCTGCTCTCTCCTCTTAGATTTGTATCCAGAAGCACAGCCACTCCAACCACAGTGACAGACACTGCAGCGGTGGTGGAAGACATGCAGCCACCAGCGTGCGACCTGACACTAGCCAGTGACAGACACTGCAGCCACTCCAGCCACAGTGACAGACACTGCAGCTGAATGAACAGACCAGTCTGTGCTAGTATCAGTTGCTCCTATAAGCAAGGGGAAAAACAAATGAGAGCCACAAAGGTCAACTCGTGCAGTGAAGAAAGACCCAGTGCCCATACTACAGGGGATGGCATCTGAACAAGAGTTATTACTACAGGAATCAGAGGAAGAGGTAACTTCTTGATCCTGGACCCCAACCAAGCAGCAGAATATACACAAAGATTCCAGCCATCATCCAGGGGAGCACATTGTCACCTGGTTGCTCCAATGCTGGGATGGTGGAACCCATGGTCATGAACTAGAAGGTAGGAGAGCCAAGCAGCTGGGATCACTTGCTAGGGAAGGGGGAAAAGACAAATAGATTGCAAAAGAGAAATGATCCCTCAGCCTTTGGAGGTGGCTCTTGGCAGCTGTAAAAGAAAGGTTTCCCTACAAGGACAATGTTACGTGTCGCTCAGCCAAGTGGACCACAATAGAGAGAGGCATCCAGTACCTGAGGGAATCAGCCATTGTAGAGATGATCTGTCACAGGTCGAATGCCAGAAATGCACCTGTAGATCCAGGTGAAGTCGAATGTACACGACCTGTGTGGTGGAAACTTACACAGAGTGTGCCATCATCATATGCCCACTCGTTGGCGTCAGTGCCCTGGAGTGAGGCAGCAACCCTGACTTCCCTCCAGTTGTCATCCTAATAAAGAATGAACTTCGATGAAAGCAGATGAGCTCAGCAGTGGCCAGACGAGTTCAGCGCTGTCGTCAGCAGGCAGCAATCCAGCACTGCATGCCATCTCTCTTACCCTGAAAGACTGTTACAAAAGATGGAACCTGACATCATGGACTGAATGGATTCAGCAGCTTTTAGGGATTGGTCCATGGGATAAGGAATGATATCTCTCTTTTTGTGTGGGGGTGGGTATACGTATATGCCGCAGAATATATGGACACAGTCAGAGATCAATATGATCAGACAAAAGCCATTTATTACAAAGCCTTAACTCCTTATATACTATTTCTTACATGCACTTACAGAGATTTGGCATATTATGATTGGATACATGTCTTGAAGACCCTTAGTGACTAACATACAATTGGTTAAGCACAGGTGTGAGAACTTGACCTCGAAAGCTTGCCAGCGGTCCACAGTTCTCATAACTCAGTGAATTCCAGCTTCTTCTTATCTTGCTTGCTTAAGCTTCCTCTGGCCTCTCATCGCCTTGCTGTATCTTTTGGGATTATTTGGAGTTCATATATATATGTGTGTATATATATATATATATATGAGACAAAAAGCAACGTTATACTGAAAAAAAGTGGGACCTGAGCATGATGTGCATGGTATGGAATAAGGAGTGGATACTGCCCTGGGTTCAGCTGTATAATATATATTATATATATATAATAATATATATTATTTTTCTTAGCAGCAGGTGCAGTGCTGTGTTTTTTACTTTAGTCTGAGAACAACACTGATAACACACCAATGTTTTTAGTTGTTGCTAAGCGATGCTTACTTCTGATCAAGGACTTTTCAGTCTTGTGCTCTGCCAGTGAAGAGGGGCATGGGAAGCTGGAAGCAAGCAGAGACAGGACACCTGACCCGAACTAGCTAAAGGGGTATTCCATACCACAGTGCATCATGCCCAGCATAGAAACTGGGTGGAGTTACCCAGAAGGTCCAGATTGCTGCTTGGGTCAGGCTGGGTATCAGTCGGCGAGTGGTGAGCAATTGGATTGTGCATCACTTGTGTTTTGTTGTTTTCTTTTCCTTTTCAGTTGTATATTCTTTCCTTTTGTTATTTCCCTTAACATCATCATCATTATTGCTGGTGGTAGCAGTAGTAGTTTTGTGTTATCCCTTAGTTACTGAACTGTTCTTATCTCAGCCCATGGGATTTGCATTCTTTTGATACTCCTCCCCATCTCTCTGGGAGCAGGGTGGGGAAGAAGGAGAGTAAGCAAGCAGCTCTGTGGTTCTGAGTTACCAGCTGGGCTTAAACCATGACAGTGGAGAAGGAACTTAAACATACAATATATGCACGTGCTAAAACCACCATTAGTCTTCACTTGCTAGTTTTTCAGTGGAAGGGACCTCGCTAAATACTAACTTACTGAATCCAAAAGAAATACCAGGCATAACAAAGAACATCTCTAGAGGTCAAAAAGGATCTTTTTATGTGGTAACTTAGATATGTAAAAACCCTTACTGAACTGCAGACAGGCCTGTTATATGAGCCTGCTGGAATTGGGACAATTTTTTTTTTTGCCATTTGCACCCTGTTGCAAATATGTGCTGATTTTAACATTGTGTGAGCTGCCCCAATGAAGATACGGACAGACTTCAACCCAAAATAGTGATGTAAGTATCTGTTTTTATCATCAGTCTTCACTGAGCTGTGTTGTATTGCTCTTAATCTCCAGGTTAGACTATTCTGGTGTCAGTACCCATCTTTTAGGTACCGTTAAGTACCTTAGGTACTATTAAGTACTTTTGCTAGCTGTGAAGAGACAACCTGTTCTATAAAAGAGCATCACTTTTTTTTCTCTTACTCAATGGTGTGGTCTCATTGGTTAACTGTACAACAAAGCCTTTATTTCACACAAAGTAGGGATGAAACCTTGCAAGTGAAGAATAAACACATTTCTGATAGCCAAGATGGGCTGCCAGGTTCGTAGGTGGCTTTCAGACTTCTGAAATACATTGATTCCTCTTAAACTTTCTAGACATGGAGTCACTGCTAAGGATTTTATTCCATACGTTTGCTGTTGATATGCTGAAGTGGTTTATGTTAGAGGCCTCTCTTCTCTGAAATAAATACTGCATTATGGAGAGAATATGCCTGTAAGTGGAACTGAAGTTTGGTGTTCAGCTGGAAAACTAGCTTGAGATCTCTAACACTTGTCTCAACGTCTCAAACTCTGCTTTTCCTGGGAATGGATCTCATGATAAACAACTGACTAGTTGTTTGTGGTGTGGCTGGTAACTATGTAATACTAAGCATAGTAGTTTAATGTATTTGTGGTTTTAATGGTGTTATTCTGCGTGTTGCTTTGAAGTTCTTTAGGTTGCTCTAGTTTCATGATGTTCCTGACCCAAAAAGTGTTGGAAGAGGTCACTTACACGTTGAGAACACGGTTGTGCTATGTGTGTATTCAGCAGCATATTTAAAAATAACATCTTTAATTTAATCAGTGGCAGTGCATTCTTAGATAAACTCTGTGTGCATCTGCTGACTGTGATGGTTTGACAAAATTGACCTTTAAGCAAACATAGATGGAAAGTTTTAATGGACATTAGCTTTCTTCTGCAGGTGATGGTCTGGAAGACTAACTTGGATGCGGCAGATGATGGTGATGTACTGAAAACCCAGAAGTCTGGCACGAGTTCCATGGTCCCAGAAGATGGAACCCATCAAGCTCTGGTAGGTCAGCATACTTCTGAACACAGAAATGGTGCAGAGTTCCTTCCTGTAGCTAGGAAGCCTGTGACTTAGCTAGAAAGATGAACTATAGAGCCATCTTTCTTTGGTATTTACTTGAGCTGCAAGATGTGTTTTTAACCAACTTCATATTGTTTGTGTAGTTTAACTGTACTTGCTTCAGGAAAAGAAACACAAGATATTTAAAAGGGAAATAAATGTAGTGTATGTATATGTTTTCTTTAATTTCAGTCTCTGTTAAAGAATTGTGTGGTAGGCTTGGATGACAGTCCACAAAAAGAGCAGAGATGTGAGTAACAGCTGAAGTCAGTTTTTCTAGCTGATGTGAATCCTTTAGGCTGGTGTCAGTCTGAAAATGGGTACTGTTTGCTATAGCTTTTCACTGATGGTCAGTAAAGACAAAAGAAGTCTCTGTGCATAGACACCACGCATGAGAAATAGGTGATGTATTGTATTGGAACTTCTTTCCCAAATGTGTGGAGGTAATTAGTTCATATCTGTTCCCTGAACCATGTATTAAAAGACATCTGAGTTCTCATTGTACCGAATGGCTAAATCCACCAAGTGAGTAATTCAGTATGATGCACTGATCAAAGTATGAGAGTAACCCTTTCAAGTTACTGCTCATATGAGTTATAATTTTTGCCCATGGTGATGCTTCACTTCAACAAGTCAAAATGCAGAAGCCTATCTTTGGATATTTTTGATACATTTGAATACCTAGAGGATTCTGAAATACACCAGTGGCTGGTTTTTGGTACATCATGTTCACCATAAGCTGTAAACTGAAAAGCAGTTTGTTAGCCAGGGGTTTACGCATATGTGGCGTGGCCTCAGTTAAAAGGTAAGCTTCTAGCCAACATCTCTTGCTCGGTGGCAGTGTTAATCTTATCAACTTAGATCTTTATTGGGATAAACTCATGTTCTATCTTAAGCATAGTAGCATTTTTATTTAACATGATTTCAGTCCATTGCTGGAGGGTTGGAATAGTTGTAGTATTTTGTGACAGACAGGATTTGAGTCTGCAGCTCTAAAGAGGCTTTATTATATGGAGTGCTCTGTAAAGAAAGCAAACAAAATCAGAGGATGCTAGTGCTAGGTGGGTGGGAGAGGATGGTAAGAAGCAATCACAGAAGGAATGAGGAGGTGGAAGTCTTTATTGATCCTTGGCTAGTTTTTGCTAAACCTGACTTCTTCCTTTTCCTTCTCCTATGTTCTAACTTTAAAGTTATGCAGGCTGTGAAACTAACAGTCCAATGACCTCTTTGTTTATTAGCCTGTTGAACTGGAGTAACTTTTAACTTTGTCTGCTTTAATATAAGGTATGTGTAATATAATTCTGTGCTGAAATAAGTGGACACAAAGAAAGCCTTTATGGGAAGAAATACTTTCTGTTTCCAACATTCCAAGGAATGGCTTAAATAGTGTAGACAAGGTGTCCACTAATGGGAGATAATGGTACGTTTACCCCACCTACACTGCTGTTATTACCAAAGCATATTATCCAGTGGTAATTTAAGGAAAGGAAGAAAGTGTCAGAGCTCTTCTAAAACTTAGTTCTTTGTTGTAGAACCTCTTAAGACGTGCATTGAAAGTAGTTGCTGAACAAAACTCTTGAACAGTGACCAACCAGGATGAGTGTTTGTCACTCTGACAAAACTGTTTCCCTGCAGAAGAGGGTTTACCTGGCAGAACCTCTAATAGATGTTGCTGGGACCAACTGTTTTTGTGCTGCTGACAGGCAAATCTGTATCATGTGGTATTGGTTGACAAGGGGTTGTTCCACTCATGCTCTGAGCCTGTGGGAAACAGGGCACTGTATTCTTTGAGGTAATATACTGGTTTGGACCACGTGCTGTGTTTTTGCAGAGGGCAAAGTGAATCCATGCTGACTCACGTGGAAGAGGCATACTTTGCTTTGGGGACCTATATTACTTCAAAGGAGTGAGTATTTAGAACTGCCAACCTAATGCAACCGTTGGCTTGGGTGTGCAGCACAGGAGCTGCTGATCCCAGCAGTACTACCTGAATATAAAAAGTGTTGGGAAGTTCCTGTGTTATGTGCAACTTACAGAAGATCAAAGCGAGTGGTAGTGACTGGGCTTCTTCCTTCCTGTTTACTTCTTGGGCAAACATGGTGTTATCTTTTGGCCTGAATAGCACAAATGGTGCTTCCACTAGATCTGCCAAATTAGCTACGAGGATAAATAGAAACGTGTGAATTAAACATTTGCCTGCCTTCAAGGGTAGAATTATTCCTAGTTAAGAAGCAGGGCTGAAGGTGCTTGCAGTGGTGAGCTTGGATGCTAGCTGGCAAAACTAAGACCAATGTCTTAGTCAACTAAGTCTGATGCAGTTCTACAATGTGGTCTTTTATGCAGTTAAGAGCATTGTTTTGCCTTGAAAGTGTGATGCAGCTCTGTCCTGCAGTAAAGGAGTGGAATTTCATTTTGTTTTGTCTTGTACCACAGTCTGGTGCTGCCAAAGCCAATAGAGTCTATTTTTTTGGGGTGGTATCAGCTGTACTGTGGCTGCCTGATACAAGAACAATTGTGTAGAGCTTATATGTGGGCTCTGCTAAGAGCGCAGTGCACTTCATAAGAATGGGAGTGTAAAATATTACTAATACTCAATATCCTTGTGTATTAGCTTTAGGAATGCAGTGTTTTAATATAAAGGCAGTTGTAATTGCTGAAGCTAGAAGGAGAAGAATAAACAGTGTAGTCTGAGAGTATTCTTGTTTTGAATGCCATAGGTGAAGTTTAGAATTGATAGGAAATGTGCTTTGTTGCTAACAAGAGCAGGTATCTCTGAAGAAGGCTTGGTTTGTTATTTTAAGTATATCCTGAGAGAAGTCTTGGTCCTATGATAACTATTCTGCGATGCCCATTCATAAAATCATGGAATAGTTTGCATTGGGAAGGGCCTTCAAAGGTTACCTAGTCCAGTAATCCTTCAATGAGCAGGGCCATCTTCAACTAGAGCAGGTTGCTCAGAACCACATACAGCCTGGCCTTGAATGTCTCCAGGG
Organism: Neopsephotus bourkii; assembly: GCF_033783945.1. Lineage (NCBI taxonomy): Eukaryota > Metazoa > Chordata > Aves > Psittaciformes > Psittacidae > Neopsephotus > Neopsephotus bourkii. The sequence goes on along the minus strand of NW_026900793.1, from coordinate 1,673,038 downwards.
ATGCTGCATCCACCATCTCTCTGGGCAGCAGCAGTACTCTCTTTCTTTCAAATTAATTTCATTACTTTTACCTTTTAGAAATGTGTTAATGCTGGGCTTTTTTAAGAGTACTGTCACTGCCACAACTTACTGCAAGACTTCAATTTCACTCTAGATTCAATTCCTTCTTTTGAGCAAAATGTTTGCTTTTTAATAACGAAATACTTGGTGGACTTTGTGTAGTTGATGTCAGTCTTTTCCCATCAAAATCAGACTTGAAACTGCCACCTGTAGCTCTTGACTTCATGCCAAGGTCACCTTTCACTTCCATGAAAAATGAAGCTGCTTCATCTTTCTCTGCTGCTGTGTTAGCGTGCCAGAATTCTGCTTCTGGAATAATACTCAGGTTTTGCAAAAGTCTGGGGAGGTAACTGCGTTTAAAACTGGCACAGAGGTTATTTGGTTTGGGTACCCTGAAAATATATGAATGCTTTTCTTGACACCTCTTTAATCAGTTTCACCCTTTACGTTAAGTCAGGGAGACTGTTTTTCCAAGGAGAGTTTGTGCTCTCTTGTGTAGTTTTTCTCTTCATCCTTGTGAAAGCACAAATACTAAACAAAACAGGGGCCCTCTAAAATCACTGGTTCAGTATCTGGTTTCTCATGGGGAGAGTCAGACTAACATGCAGGAATAACTGAACACAGACATCAAAACCAGTTTGTCATCAAAATGAATGGTAGGAAAAAGAATCCAAAATAACCTGTGGGAAAGAAGAGGCATGAAACATCATCAAGGTTGGTGAAACTTGTAAACAAATGTGCTCTAAACCAATTTTCCCTTCCGTAGGCAGAGGGAGACTGGAGCCTTTAGTAGATGCTGGTTTCTCAGGCAGTTGGTTAAAGTTCATTATGAATCAGGGTATTGGGCTTGTTTGCAGCATAGACATGAACTTCAAAGTTCTCTGCCCACCTGCTTGTGTTTTCTGTAAATAAAAGGCTTGCTTTAAAAGTAAAACTGCTTCGTGCAAGGATTGATGAAAACAGAAGAGAAGCTCATGATGAGCAGGAACTGAAGTCATGACTGTGGTGTAAAAGCACAGACAGGAAAGCGTGATGAAGACAAACACTGAAGCTGTCAGAAGTGAATTGCCACTGTTAGTGTAAATGTGAGACTTTAAATGTTAGATCAGAATTATGGTAGCTTTCAAATAGCTGCTTACTCTTACATTACAAGCTAACAATTGTTGCTACTAAATGTTGCATAATTGCCTTGAAAACTGCAGTGGAGGCAAGAGCTCGTGCTGCATGCTATGTGGAGCTGATGGAAAGAAATGAAGTCTTACAGTCCTGTATGTTGATCTTGTAAGATTCTAGATTGAAGCAAATACAAGTGCTATGTGGTAAGAGTAAATTTGTGCTTTAAGCTGCAGTATGGAGTGGTAAGGACCTTAAAGAAAGTCAGAATAGGAGGTATGGATTTTCTATGTGACTTTGTAAATACGGTCCTTTATGCTTGCCCTGGGATTAGTAAACTGTAAGCGTAAAGGTCTGTCTGTATAAAGAGTTGTGTACGATCAGATCAAAAGACATGTTCACAGATCTGATGTTGTAAAAACATTCATCATCCAATTTGTTCTCTCCAGAAAGGGCAGATAATGTGTTTTATTTTGAGGGTTTGGTGGTGGTGTTTTTCCCAAATACAAGGAAGGCTTCGTACATGCGGTTACAGCTGTCTGAAGGAAAATACTTTAAAACCTGTGTTGTGGTACCCCAAAGACAAAGCTGTCTTTAACAGGGGGAGTGGGAGATTCGGATGTCCAGAAGGCTGTAAAACGCGTGAATAGCAAGGGATGCATGTAGTTTGCTCCTCTCAGACTAAGGGTATCCTGGCAAGAGAGTAATAGGTGCAGCATAACTTAAGCTTACAGGTGATGGGGAAGTGTTTCTCTTGCCATTTCTGTTGTGAATTCTGCAACCATATAACTTAAATATAAGCAGCTTAGTTGTCAGCTCCTGGTAGGACTCTGAGAGAACTGTTTATATGAGTGGATGTGCAGACAGACTCAAAACTGGGTAATCCCTTCTTTGGGCAATTCAGGAGACATGGGCAGAGGTGCAGAGTTGTCCTCTGTCGCTCCCTTGCCACGAATTATTTCTGCTCTTTTGAAATTCAAGAGTACAAATGTTTTAAGTATCTTCAGCTCCTTTGAAGTTAAATAGTACTCAATTGTGGAGCTACCAAATTTGAAAGTTAATGGCATAGCAGACTTCACAGAGCGAAGCTTGGGAAGAGCAGTGCTTTAGTAGACTATTAAACAAGTAAGTGGCCTGTGCCTCTTCAGATGTGTCTTTTGGTTGAGACAGGCATTTAGGCCTCTTCCTAAGCTGCTGGGTTTAACATTTTCTGCGGGTTTATTTCCTCCATGACAATTTTCCCCAAAGAGTTCTGTTGAATAGGATTAGAGACTAATTCCAGAACCCATGGTCTGATCCTAAAGTTGTCTGAAGCCTATAACTGCATGTCCAAAGCTGACTCCACCTCTCCCTTTGCTGGTTCTGTTTCATGTTTGGTGACCTCGGGTGCCTCCTGCTCTCTGCCTAAGGTCTCTGTGCTGACTGCAGCAGTTCATTCTGTCAGCCACTAGTTCCTTGTGCAAATAAATTCCTCCTGAATTACTCATAGGCCAGATGTGCCTTTTCTTTTTCTGACCTTTTGGCTTCCAAATGGTAAGTATCTGTAATTTTGGCATCCATTACCATGGACAAATTCTGTTGTACACTTTTACTTACTGTGAAATCCCCTCCTGGGAAGCACTTTCAAGGCACAGAGCTGTAGTTCTTTGCAGTTGGATGCGAGTGTGTGTTGTCGTTTGCACCTCCTTCATCCCCTTCTATTTATTTATCTTTAAGTGTTGTAAGGGAGGAATCCTGTATTCACAACAGGGGCTCTAACCTTCAGCCTTCAGGATAAGGGTGGTCTGCTAAATGATTATTTTTCCTGATCTGTTTGTCACCTTGGTTCTCTGAGGATGCGTTCCCACTCCAGGAGGCTTTAGTTTGGTAAATGACTGTCTTCCCTTTGGAGTGGGTAGGTAGATTATTTACTTAAAAGATCAACATTGTGATGAGTGCTTAAGATGCTCTCTACTCTGCTTGGCTGTCTGAGCAGAAGCTTCATGGGGCTGTGCAAGACTCTTACTACAACTGACCAAAGGATGCTTAGGAGCTCTTCCCCATGTTCTTCACAAGCAGTGTAGTTGCAGATGGTTACCCCAGCTGCCTGGCCTTTATTACTCTTTTGCTGAAGGAAGCTCACTCACCTAAGCTTGTTGCAACATGTGATTGTAATGTTTTGCAAGGAGATAGTTTCAGCAGGAGCAATGTACACCTTCAGAGGCTGAACATGCGCCTCCTTTGTGGTGTGGACAAAGATGGGTCTCTGCTTTGGCCTGTGCCTGAAGAGGCTGTGCTTGTACATCTTGTGAGAGCCAGAAGGATGTAATCTTCTTTCATCGCTCGCATTCTTCTCCGAGCAAGAGCAGCTAGTAGCTCTTTCTGTGCAAGAAGTGTGCTCCTGTGGTGTCTTCCACTCATCTTCCTGGAAAAGAGATTGAGAGTGGGATGAACTCCAGCCTCCAAGTTCCAGACACTTTGTTGACTAAGGGAGCTGTCACGGTGAGTAAGGCTGGCTAGCTGAGAATGTTTGCTTGATCTCTTCCTGCCTATTGCAGCATCCCTAGAATCCAGGGAACATAATCATTCTTCCCGTTATGGTAGTATGGTTAGTAGGAACTCTGGCTAGCATGGGCCAGAAAGAGCACACTGCCCATTCACTTATAAATGCATGTTCTTGCTAAAAAAGAGAGAAACTTGGTCTTATGCTGTGTGTTTACAGGCCTGTCTGAACTCCTTCACCCTGGTACAAATAATCTGGTTGCAGCCAGAATATCAGGCAGGAAGGCATCAGTGTTGCACTTTCCCTTTTGTGGGTAGCCCCCAAGGGAGTAACTGCTGGGTTTCATCATTGGAAAGGCTGTATCCAACTGAGCTTGAGTCCAGCTCTAATTCACTGGAGACTAAAGCCTGGTAACAGTGCCAGGTTTCTTCATATCAGGAAGGCCAAGTTCATCCGAGCGGAACTGAACAGCTCTATCAGTTGGCTGTGCTGCTTGTGGAGCCTCTCTGTAGATCCTGCCAATTTTCCTGCATCTTAATTTGACTGTGAGGCTGCATCAGGGCAAAATAAATGGTTTTCTCTCACTCAACTAAATGAGTGTCTGCCTCGCAAGCAGTTAACAGCAGAGCTCCTTTCTGGAAGATGGGCCAGGAAGCCTCTGCTAATGGCCAGCACTCTAATACTCTATTTCAGCTTTTTTCTTGTTGTTGCTGTGTGAAAATGAAGTTTTCACAAGCTAATGGGTTTTGCCTCTATGGTGTTGCTCCTTATCATGAAATTTCTGGGTTTGTTTTCCTCTTGGTCTGGTCACTGTAAGGACAAAAGGGTGAACATGTCAAACAAATGAAAGCTTATGTCTTCTCTGATTTTGTGCCTCAGTGTTTTTACATGTTGCAGTCTGTTTTCTGGTCCTGATGAAGGACCTAAGAGAGAGAAAAGTCAGGGTGTAGGCACCCTCAGCTTGGCTTTCCAAGAAGCTCAGCATGACGGCACTGAGCTGCAGCAGATTTGCCTTTTAGTGGATGGGAGCAGCTGTGCTGCTACAACTGGTTTCTGTGTGTTCTGGTTTGACAAGACTTTCTGTAGGAATAAGAGGATCAGCTTTCAATTTCTGTCACCTTGCAGCAAACAGATTTGTTCTTTAAGGCTCTGGAACAATAAGGCAAGTCCTGACAAGTCATTATTGGTCAGAATAAAAATTGCCTTTTAAGTTCAGCGTCTCAGGCTAATTAATGTAAATTCACCCACTTAGGTTGCTGCTGTGTGTGGCTTCCTCTAATGCTTGAGTCATAATTCAAAGAGAAGGGACAGAGGCAAGATTGATATTCTTTTGCTTTTCCAAGCTGCTGTTCTGTCAGCTCTGAGATGAAGATGGCTCCAGCTCGAAAAGCTTCTGAGACCTCAGACTGTTCTGCTAAAATGCAGGCTTGAAGCGAAAGCAGTAACAAATGGGCATGTTCTGTGCAGGCACACACATGCTGTGCTTACGTATGCATGTGTATACATACAACATGTATGTATTTTTTTATCATTTGTATTTTTACTGTGAGGGTGCTGAGGCACTGGAATGGGCTGCCCAAAGAAGTGGTGAATGCTCCATCCCTGGCAGTGGCCAAGGCCAGGTTGGACAGAGCCTCGGGCAGCATGGTCTAGTGTGAGGCATCCCTGCCCACAGCATTGGGGTTGGAACTTGATGATCTTAAGGTCCTTTTCGATCCTAACTAGTCTATGATTCTGTAAGTGATACACATAAATATGTAATGATATGTATGTTACACAGCATATACATACCTATTTCATTAGAACGAGGCAAATGATTCTGATGAAAAAAGCGGGCTGGAAGGAGATCTGTGTCTGTTTTGCTTCTTGCCTTGAAGACTGTTGGTGTCGAAGAACCTGTAGCTGGCTAACCCAAGGCTGAGGATAAGCACTTTGTTTCAGTGTTTGGATTCTTTCTCTTGGGAGCCTTTGCCAAGAACCATCTTAAATAGGGGCAGAGAACAGTAGTTCAAGTTTTGGTGCTATTTCTTACCAATGGTTCTCATATTTATCTTTTTGCTCCTGTAGTGGCTTGTTTCCACCAAAACTGTTCCTTTGAGATTTTTGGTGCTGTTCTGCTCCAGAAGCAGTGTTAAAGTAGCCAGTTAAGTACGACCTGTACAACAAAGCCTAATTATTCCATATTAAACTTGAGAAGACCTCTTCATATCTCCCAATCCCAAGACAACACTAAGGCTGATGGAAAGGGAGAACTGGTTAAGGGAGGTAAAATGTGTAAGCAAAATAAGACAAGACAAAGGTAACATGCTGAAGGCCACAGAGCTTTACCTTCTCAAGGAATACAGACCTGCTGTATTTTTTTCAACAGCTGGTAGTTATGATATATAATATATATATGCATATAATATATATATATTATATAGTGTCCATGCACTCTTTCACTGGGCTTTCAGTGTCTGGCAGTCCTAGTTCCCTTTATAACTTGTCGTAGGAAAGCCACTTGTTCTTGTAGAAATGTCATAAATGCAGAACTTTCCCATTCTCCTTGGAGGTTTGTAGAGGGCTTTCTAGCTACTGAAAGTGTAACTCAAATTGAAGCTTCCTTCCTATATTTTATCACTTTCCCTTAGTAAGACCAAATTAATGTAGTGTTGCATTAATAACTAGTAATTTGGAAACCATAGCTTTTTTAGAGTTATGTGCCTTTCTGAATTGAGGTTGTGGTGATCCAGATTGCCAGGGTTCATAAGGAACTGAGTCTTGTATCCCTCCCAGTGCCAGCTACACTCCTCTTTGGAAGCAGTGCAGGAATTTACTTTCTTTCATCTTTCTGTGTAAAACAAAGATCACACAGCACAAAAGCTATGATCTTGGCTGGCAAACAGCCGGTTGATGCCATGGTATATATTGTGGTGCCCAGTATAAGCCAACTGAAAAGCACAGGCAGCACGTAGCTTGGGTGCATTTAGCTGTGTGCATAGATGCTTGTTACTTGGAGGTACCTGGAAAACCACGATACTAATGTCTGTCTTGGTTTAAAAGTGATACAGAGGATACAGTTAAGTGGACAAAGAGACAGTGAACCAAAGAGCAAGGCCACACAGGATGGGAACAGCTTTTCCCTTCTGGCAGGCAGGAGCAGGGTGAGGACCTGCTTTGGCAGGAGACTGCCCAACAGTGACACTTGCAGAGACAGGATGCTAGTATTTCAGTCCCAGTGCAGCCTTCTGTGTATGGACAGGTTGTTTCATGCATGTTCGAGTACTCTAGCTGGCCATTAGCTGGTAGCCTTGTCTGCTTTCTGGCAGCTTGCATTGCTGGGTGGTGTGATACTTCTTCACTTAAAATACACAAACCTAACTCCATTCACCTGCCTCTGCCAGTGGTTCACTTAGGCTTTGGCACAAGAGTGCCTTGGGATTTAAAGGGGTTTGAGGTGTACCTATTAACTATGCTACTTCTTAGGGTTATCACAGATTTAATATTTATTTGCCTATAGCAAAACATGGCCATTACTGTATAGGTGCCAAGTTTTAATATTTTAACTTGGTATTTTTAGTAACACCAACAAGGAGGAGGGTTCTGCCTAAATGATTTCTGGCCTGTGGCATATCTAACCCAACTTCTGGTGTGAAGCAAAAATAAAAGGGGATTCATGTTCTTTTCATGTCCCTTTTTCATCTCCCTCCCTCCCTCCCAAATCACCTTCCATTATTGCAACTTGAGTCCTGAAATAAGAAGTGAGGAGGGATGAATAGTCCTATAAATTGTTTCACAAGGTTAAATCAACTTGTATCCTATTTCTGGTTGTTACCCTACGCTGCTCTGAACAGTTGATGTGGAGTAATGCAAGGCTTGAAGAATGTCATTGCTCCAGAAATGATGGTGGTGCCTTAAAGAGGGGATGCTTTTCCAGGCTAGAGAAACGTGCTTGTGCTTGAAGAGCTGTGTTTAGTCAATGGGATTCTGTATGTAGCACAAAGAAGTGAGGTTACCTCTCAGTTTTTCGCAGGTCCTCCAATCCAGCCCAGTATACTCCAGCTGACCTTGTGGAGCTTACCTTGAAGCTGATATGCTTCCACTGGATGTCACTGTTGCTCTCTGGGAGCACATTTAAAATACCACTTTACCTGTGGTGAAAATGACTTCTCAAAATAGAAGACTTTTAATGGTATTTCTCTCTCATTTCGATTAAGTAGAATTGAGATCTGAATAAACAGTGTGCACCACCTTTGGGAGTTTTCTGCTCCTCTGTTGTTTCATGGGGAATTCTCTTCAGCTAAAATAGTGAATTTAATTGCACTTAGCAGGTTTTAATCCATCGGATGTCCGTATTGAATTGAATACATTGGATGTATGTGTTGCTTAAAGGGAATGAATCTTTCTAGGTACTTGAAAATTAACTCTTAATAATATCTTACTCTCTTTAAAGAAGAAACAAAACCCTTTAGAATAGTAGACACACTGTGGAAATTGATTTAAAGGGACTTAAAGGTAGAGCTGCACCATTCACTTCTCATCACTCAGTTGCTCCCTTCCAGTGGAGAGAGGTGAAAAGATGGAAAAATAAGTATTTCCCCTGGATTTAATTTAAAGGATGTAGTTATTTGAGGTCCATCTCAACTAATGCTACTTTTTATTAGTAGGTGTAAAATTCAGGTAGGTGCTTATCCTGTCAACATATCTTCTAAATATCACCATTTAGAAATCAAAATGGCTTTTTTTTCCCAGTTGTTCCTTGCAGTTTTACTCTGGATGTACACGTGTTGTGTAGTTAATACTTCCCCCCCTACCCTGCTATCAGTGCTATAATAGCTGGCCAGAATGCTCTTTAGCCAGAACAGTTTTCATAAGAGGCTCAGTAAGAGACCTCTGGAATGAAGGATGATTAATTTTCCCCTTCCCCCAAGTAGTTGCACTGTGCTGTCTTTAAGTGGTTGCTATAAATAAATCACTTCTGTTTTCCCTTTGTCACTGAGAGCTGTATTGTATTCTGAAACGGCTCATCTATTCTTCCTTTAATGTTCAGCTGCTTCTTGCTATACCCCTAGAGCTTCACACGCAGATGTTGTAATAAGATATTTAATGGCAAATACATTGATTTGGTTGTGCCAAGTAAACTGTGCACTTGAACTCTGACTACAATAAATGAAACCTCTGCACCGGTGTTATTGTTTCTAGTGCCTGTCCTCAGGATTCAGCAGCACTTTACATTGCAGGTGAGTCAGATGGGAGCACAGTTGTCTCTGTAATGGTGATGCTCATCAGTGCTGAGACTGTCACAGTGCCAAGGCATATTTCTGTGTTGTTTGCAGTGTTATAAAAAATCTGTTAGAATTTAAATGACTGGTGCTGGCTCACAACATGATACAGATTGCTATTAGGAGAAGGGTGGCTGTAGTTTGGGCTGTGAGGGTTTTCTTACCCGTTCTTATGGACAGTAGCAGGGGCTGATTTAACCCTCTCTTACAAACTCTGGGGTTGCAGTGTTAGGGCAGTTCAGTTTTCCCCACTTGGGTGCACATTTCCTTTCAGATGTACTGCCTGCCCATTAAGGTAGTGCTAAGTACAAGTTGTAGTCTGGCTGTTAAGGGAAAGTTTCCCAACACTTCCCTCATTTGTTAATTGCAAAGGGCAAAGTTTTCCCTGAATAACCCCACAACAATGCTTACCACTGTCACATTTGGAAGTTCTGCTAACCATTCACTAGGGGCAGCCTTGTTGCCTTTATAATGCAGCTTCAACTGGTGTCACTGCTGTATTTGAACTGTAACTGAAGTCTAGGTGGTGCTTATGGCAGAAAAGCTGTCCCTCTGAGCACTGCAGTCTCTTTCCAGTTTTTTAATGAAGAATGTGTTTGAGCTCATCAGAATGCTTGGCACCTTCCTAAAATTAATGTCAAACAAAATTCTGAGTGTCTGTTCCAGTTTAGGATACTTGTAAAATCTTCCAGCATCTGCCCTGTGAAGCCCTGGCTATGTTTTGCTTAGCAGGCAAAGCTTTCCTTGACTAAAACATGGAGATTTTGGCATGAAAAACCTGAAAGAAGTGAAAACCCCCACAAATGTTTTTCTCCTTGATGCCATGAAATCACCGTTCCCCTTTGTTCACAAAGCTTCTGTTAGCTGGTAGCAGAGGGAAGTGCTTTGGGTAGTGTCAGTACAAATATACCTACTTGGGCTCCTCAGCCTCTTCAGAAAAAGTGGGTTTAAATTAGTCTAGTGAATATGATTCAGATGGATGCTTTAACCTCTGAAAAGGAAGGTGAAGTGCAGCAGTGTGTAAGTCCATCTGGGCCAGGTTGACTGGCAGCCTATCCTTTCCTGTTGTCCTTTTGCTCTTCTGTACTTCCTGAGCTGCATTTACAGCTTGTAGTGTTTTCATGTGTGTCTAGCTGAGAGTCTGCAGCATTCTCAGTAATCTCTGCCTTGTGCTGGACCTGCCTATGTGGGGCAAATCCAGGCTTAACCTTTAACCCAGTATCTTTTTGGATCCTGTATATGGGGCCACTCTTTGAGAAGCTCACTTGGATGGGTCCCCTGCTTCAGGTTGCAGCCTGGTGCCGTCAGAGCGGGTGGGATGAATAAGAAGCCATAGAGCAAACTGATTTTGGTTTCTCTGCCTGCCTGTTTATGGGCGGCAATTCAAAGTGCTGTCTGTAGGTGTGGGTGTTGGATACTTGTTTTCTGCACCTGCAGTGCCATGGTAGATTAGGTAAGATGTGCTTGTTCCTTGAACTGAATATTCAAATACTGGGGTCATTTAAAAGCTTCCCTTTTGAAAGTTACACTCCATGACACGTTGGCATAGTTTTCATTTGATGTCTGGATATGTCCCTGGTTTAGATAGATGAATTCAGTACTTCACTGCTGAAGGTTCTAGCTGCAGGTTATCTTCTGGATGGTGATGGGCTATAAGGAACCTTTCCAGCAGCTGCGGTGTTTGAAATGGGACATTATGCCATATTATCATGCTTCTATTTTAAGTGTAGATATACTTCTATTCTTGGGGGTGTTGCCACCATGCAGAGTGCCTTCTGGAGCCTGCTTGGGCTCTGTGGAGGTGGCTTGCTTGGCTTTCATGGGGGTGGTAGATAGCCTGGGAGCAGCTCAGCAGAATTTAGCATCTGTGAGAAGAGGCTGCTGCTGCCCCTGGCTTTAACTTGGCATGATGAAGGACCACCTGATTCATAAAGCATCACCTGTGGGAGCATCTCTGCAGTATTGACCTTCCAAATATGCCAGGCTCTTAAACTTTGTGGACTGTAGCAAAGAGAATATCAACTCCGAGTTTAACCTTTTTATGAAAAGCTGTCTGACATATGCTATAAAGATAGAGGGAGAAAATATGTTAGTACAGTCATTTTTCTGCTCCTGTGAGTCAGCTTGTTCTGATGGTTTTGAAGTAGATAGCTCATCATCGTTTGGGGTTTTTAAGTGCAGGTTGTATGCAGTGTTAGCTTGCTTAAATTTCTGCTGTGCCATGATTGACTGACCTAAAGTTACATCAGAATAGGATAGTTAGCCTTAAAATAACAAGAAAATGTGCTTTTTAGTGCTGATTACCCATTGAAAAAGTGTTTTGTGGGGGAATTTTTTGTTGTTGATTTTTACTTTTAAATTCAAACAGCAAATAGCAGCTTTGTAAGGCTGGTTTTATCTCATCTCTGCAAGAGCGTATTTTGATTGATTAAATCAATGCATCAGGCAGCAACATGTGGCTCTTGGGCTACCTGCAGCCCGGGAGTAGTTTGAGTGTGGCTCCCATGCCAAGGCTGTGCAGCGTGACCCGGAGTGTGGGCTGTGTTGGCCTAGGGCCCGTGGATAATCCAAATCATCCAAGCAAGTGGGAGGAAGCAAATTAGCAGAGGCTGGTGTGGCTGGCACCACCTGATACCCAGCTGCATCCCAAGCCTGCGGTGTAGCACAGTGATCCCTGTGGAACAGTTGTTATATGCATCCTTTGAACCTTTCCCTTCATCTCCTTATGCAAAAGTGGTCTTGTGATGGATGGCTGTATGAGGGTAGTTTGGGTGATGGGGACTGGAAGGATGGTCAGTCCTTACTAGCAGTTAGTGATCAGCAGCAAGGCGTTCTGTCAAAGCTTACTGTTCTGTGCCCTCTTCCCCTTCCCCTCTCAGTCTCCAGTTTCCCTATGTAGTCACATTTCTCTTTGTGCTGCTTATTGCTTATTTTGCCCATCTGTTGGCCAAAATCTGTGACTCACAGCAGCAAAAGTGTTTTAATATATATTTCCTTTTTAAAAAATGTGTATTTATGTATGTATGTTTGTGTACACATGTGTATCTTCATAATGCACTAAACATTTGGGGGTTTGAAGTTACATGAGCTAGTCTAAGGTCATACTGCAGCTTAGTTGCACATCAGCACACACCTGCCATCAACTACAGAGATGAGCAGGTAAATGGATACAGCACTGCTGAGAAATGCCTTTGTAGCAGTGTGTGTGTAAGAGAAGAGATGGAAGCAACTCTTGACTTCTTGCTTAGCAAAAGTACATGTGGGAGAACTTCAGGAGACCATTTTCCCATCTGTCACAATCCTGTGCTGCTTGTTGATTTGCAGACCTTAGTCATATGTGTGAGTAACAAGTGCATGGGATGGAGCGGCACCAGGTGTCAGGCCATGGAGTTTTGAGCGCTGTGATCTTGGCTTTAGATTCAAATCTTGTCTGTCAGTGTGAATTGAGAAACTTAAGTCTGCAATTGCTTAACCAGTTGGCTACCTTGTTAGATAAACTTCTCTGCATTACTACTGATGGTAGTGCAGGTAAGTAATGCAAATAGTGTTTGTTCTAGAAGAAAGATGCCATTTTGAAAGAGAAGGAAAGAATGAGTTCTCTACTAGAGATCTGTTTGTGCTTTTAAACCTTAATTTATTCTGAATGAAATATTCAAGCTTGCATAACTAAACCAGTTGAAATGGAAACTTCAAAGTAAACTTGTTCTTAACCTCATTGAGGAGGGAAAACCAGTTCAAGATACAAACAAAATTAAAATGTCTAAATCAACACTGCCTGTTTTAATTCATATTGGAACAGTTTGCTCCTGGTGAACTGTGGTGCAGCATCCCTGCATTCTTACAACCACCAGACATGGAGAGAGGCTTTTACTTTACTGCTGGAGTGAGATAACTGTGCTCCTCTCAGGGTGGCTTACTTAATTCCTATAGTTTGGATGCAGTGCTTCCATGTGGCCCCAGTAAGTCTTCATTTTCCTGTGCAGTCTCTGCCTGTGTATCGCATGAGCATGCCAAAGCGCTTTGCACATACATCCAAAACCTGAACCTTGCAGTATTGCTTCAGGAGTGTTATCTAAAGTTTGCCTTTCCTGATGAAGGTTTAAAAACACACACACACAAAACCCAACCAAACAGAAAATGACAAAACACTCCTTCCACCTGGGGAAGGCAGACAAGTCTGCAGCAGCTTTTCCTTTTCCAGCTGTGGCAAGAACAGTTCCTTTCCTCCCTTGCCTGTTTTTAATAGCATTGACTGTCCCAACATAAGCTGTGCTTTACTGTTTCCTTGCCATGAAACAGAAATCCTTCTCCAGTTGTCTCTTTCTTTTTCTAGCAACCAGAAATGGACTGTGGTATTCATCTTAAGAAAACAAAAACTCAGGATCCTGGGGGGAACCATGAGCAACAGGAGGAGGAGACCAGTCTTGCAAATACCTTGGAGCATATTATGGGACAGCTGGATGTTCTGACTCAGGTATGGTTTGCTCTTTTATTTTATAGTGAAAAGAGTACCTCTGGCTGGAAGAACTTGGAGTATTTTGCAGTAGTTTCATAGAATAAAAGTGTGGCTAGTTTAAAACCTTGCTATTTAGTAGCTTTTTGATAAATCTGTCTTCATCTGCTTGTCAGCTTATCTCTTATCAGTTCCTTCACATCTTCCTGAGTTCCAGCTGAGGCCCAGCTCTTCCCCTAACTCCTTTATGCTGCAGTGTTGCAGAGCACTCCTTGAGCCAGCTCTGGTTCCCTGTGCTATTAGCCATGGTTCGTCTAAGGTAATGCCTGAAGGAGCTGTTGGCAGTGGGACTCTGTTTTGGTGTATAATCTGTCTCTCTTCCCTCCCCCATTATACTGCAGTCTATAGGCAAGCTCTGTTCAGATCCCACTCCTTTTCCCCCACCCAACATTCACCTACACAATCCAATTTCTGCAGTGTTCTCCTCCCATCAACAAGTCTGGGCCCTTCTGTCTCATCTCTGAAACATGCTCTTCACCCACAACCAGCAAACAACTGATCCCTTGCTGAAGCATTAACATACAGCTCTTCCTCAGAGTCACTAAGCAGTGCTTGACCAGTACCAGCTGTTAATGGTGATCATCACAGTATGTGTTTACTTAATAGAAATGTGGGGATAGAGCTGGTTTGTGTTTAAATGGCTGCTCATTGCTCCTGTGAAGAAATACCATTTCTGACTGTTGTCTGGGGCTGAAGTTCATTGTGTGGTTGTGGGATATGTGAGAGGCAAGGGGAAAGCATGGGACAGTAAACCCTGGTGATCTCCTGTAGCTGAGCCCATTGTCATTGAACGGAAAAACCTGCGTGGGAGGGTTTTTCTGGGAGTTTGGGTGTTGTTTCTGAGGAAGAAGCAGGTCTTGAGCACTTGGTATTGAACATACTGTTTATTAGTCCAAGTTAGCTCTTCGTTGTTAAGAAGTACTTGTCAAAAGGTGTAAAATGATGGGTTGGAGGGCCTGTCGGGGGGTTGAAATAGAGCTGCTTTAGGCATTAAAAAACATTCCAGTACTGCAGACAGCCTAAATAGGGTAGGGTGAAAACCAGAAGGTATTTAAGTTAATTTGGCAGACGTGCAAGAGAGCATTTTCCCTCTGATCTCTACAACACTGAACACTGGAGGGTGGGTGGGGGGAATCTTACGTGTTACATCGGGCCCTCGTGCTTGTGAGTAAAATGCAACCCTGTGTGTACACAAAATGTTTTATTGCTGTTTTTACGCCTCCTTAGTAGCTTTGGAATGTGATTATTATCTTCCATTGCATGAATCGGATCCACGCTTCTGATGATGGATGTGTAATGGCTCGTTTTCAACTTCATAGGTGTTTAGAGGAGGCAAATATTGCAATAAACAGTATGTGTAGGATTTAAACTGGGTATCAGCAATGCAAACATCTCTCTCGAAGATATTGTGTAACCGTAGAAAATTCCAAATGTTGTTTTAAACGTAGCAGGAATTGAGATCAGTGGGGGAGGAATAAATTAGTAGGTTATAGGATAAAATTGGAAATAGGCCTGAAATAGTAAAAATCCAAAAAGCTGCCTTGACTAACTGCATTCAGCAGCCTTTTACCTTTTTTGTAGCTATTCTGCCTCTATTTTGTTGTCCTTGAAGTACTTTATTTCCCATTGGTTATAATTTTTGTATGTTGTATTTTGTATTAACACCATTTAAATGCATCTGTACAAATTGATGTTCCTGACACACTCTTGAAATGGCTTCATAATTCTTCATTTTTGTGCCATGGTTTTGATACTTAGTGAAACAAACCAACACCAAACAAACTTAATCAATGAGCCTGGAAGAAGTCCTCATTGCTAGGCTAAGGAGGAGGGATGAAGGCAGGTAGCAGTGCAGAGACATGGAAGGTAACTCTCGAGGGTGGTGAGGCCCTGGCATAGATTGGCCAAAGAAATGGTGAATGCTTCATCCCTGGCAGTGTTCAAGGCCAAGCTGGACAGAGCCTTGGGCAACATGATTTAATGTGAGGTGGCAACTCGAGTTGGAACTGGATGATCTTAAGATCCTTTCCAACCCTAACTATTCTAGGATTCTGTGATTTGTTTTTTCCAGTGCTGATGTTCAATAGCAGAGCCACTGTTACCCCTCTTTCATGCAATTAGATGTTGACTGGGAAGGAGCCATGGCACACGGAGATCCAAGCGAAATGGAAGCAATGGGTGCTGGTGCTGGATTGGTTTTCTTTCCTAGCTATTTCTGCCAAGGCACAATAGGACACTGCTCCCTGTGCGCGGCAGACTCAAACCAACGTTCTGTGTTTCCTGGGCCTGTTGATTCCTATGGAAGGACACCACCACTGCTGCTTCAAAATGGAACAAACATGTTTTATAAATAACACGTAGCAAGTGTCAGGGTTTTTTTTTCTTGGAGAAGGGCTGAGGACACTCCTGGTCCTCTTATAAATCATTGCTTTGTCATTCCCGAGTACCGGTTGTTTAAAGAGAATGCTGATTGCATAAGCAGGGCCATTCAGGTGAAGGGAAAAGAGAGTCCAGAAACCCTTTATTGCTATAGCCATCCATGGTTTTTCAGGAATGTATGATTTATTAGTTTTGGGGGAGATTGGGAATACTTTTGATGTGGAACCTGTGCTTTTTTGGCGGTGCTGCAGTTTCCAACACTTACCGTGCTGTCGTGTGCCAGTGGGGGAAACTAGAGTTGTGATAAACTACTTTTGGAAATTAGAAAAATAGAAGTTTTATTTATTTGCCTAACATTTTCCTGTAGCTATCATTTCAGGGTTTATCATGCTAAACCTGGTGTCATGTGGAAGTGGGAAGGAGAGCAAATACTTTCTATTTCTGCTGAAAGAGGTACTAGTAAGACATCAGCTGAAGGCTGTCATCTCTTGCCAATGCAGAGCTTTGTTCTGAGCCGTACGCTTGAGCTGCATTGTCTGCTGCTCACCAATTATCAGTACCTTCCCGCAGTACAGTGACAATAGATTGACAATAGATTTCCAGATGAAGTGGGGTGTCATGTACTTAGAGACAGCGGGATTGTTTTTATTCCATTAAGAGGTCTCTTCCTGCTAGACACCAATTGCAAGTAGAAGCACTGAGGCTGTGGATGCATCATGCCCTGCACAGCAGGATACACTCGAACAGGCTTGCTCCTTCAGTTAGGTACTATAGTTCTTATTAGAGAAAGCTAGATCAGAAGAAACCAGTAGCTCTTGTATACCACATCTAGCAGTAACTGGTACAGTGAACAGATGTGACCCCCTCAGATTTGTATGTTGCTGACTTTGTGCTGTGATTTTATTCCTTAAGATTTTGGCGTCTTTCTTTAAACCGGTTTGTGATTGAATGCAGCTTTCCTCTCTTCCTCCTACCAGAACTCTCTCAGGACATCTTTTGTTTTACTTGTAACAAAGTGCTCTAATGTGACCTGACAGGGGCTTCGTTTATTTTTCTAAATGTGGTTTGTGTTTGGCCATACTTCACATGCAGATAACGAAGTTAATGCTTGGCTGCATTTTTCAGCAGGGTAGCGCATGTTTGACAGTTCTGCTGCCTGGAAGAGTGGAGTGAGGCTGAGATCCAGACGTAAGCAGGTTGTTCCCAGTAGTTTGGATTACTTAAAGATACCCTGGTGCCCCTTGGTAGAAAGCAGGCAATTCAAATCAAGCAAAGGAATGAGGAAGAGGAGTAATAAATGTATGTTACAGATGGAATAGGTTGCCCAAGGAGGTTGTGACTGCTCCATCCCTGGCAGTGTTCAAGGCCAAGTTGGACGAGGCCTTGGGTGAGATGGTTTAGAGCGAGGTGTCCCTGCCCATGGCAGGGGGGTTGGAACTGGATGATCTTAAGGTCCTTTCCAACCCTAACTATTCTGTGATTCTATGCTTTGCTTGCTTCTCCCTTTTCCGCAGCTTAGTACCTTGTCGGTGTCCCAGTGTTTAAAATTCCTGCTCTTCACTGGCATTTCAGAAATGTGAAAAGGAGGAAAGCACAAAATGTTTATTTTTTTGTTTTTTCTTCTTTATCAAGGGCTGGATCTCAGTTTCTCTGTGCCTGTGTAAAGAGATGGGCTGAGAATTAGAGCTTAAAGGAGAGGGGAGGAAAGGTGATTTTCTCTCTTGGATAACTTTTTGGAACAGAAAGATATGTTTTGGCTGAAGCAGAAATGGAGCAGATACTGAGTTTGCTTGGTTCAGATGCATTTTCTGCCCTTGTAGCTGAACTGCACTTCTGAAAGACCATCTGTGAGTAACCATCTTGGCTGCAGTGGAACACTTGTATTTGCAAGGATCACCTTCAAAGAGTCTGTATATATGCTCTTGCCCTCACTACAGACACATCCAGCTATGAGGTTCATTTGTTAATCTGCAGCACTGGTGGGCAGCAGGCACTGAGGCAAAAGCTGCTGGTTTCACGTGGGAAGGAAGATGCCTGCTCCAAACAAAGAGTTCAAAATCAGGTTAACCTAAAAATTCATAAATAGCTAAGATAATCCACCCACAGGAAACAGTTTTATATACTTCCCCAAAGTAATCTTCCGTTGAAGCTGGGAGCAAACAATGCAATGAAATGGAGAAGACTTGGTAAATCTGTAAAAGAATCCAAGCCTGAACTGAAGGACAGTCTAGCTCGTGTGAGATTAAAGGATTATTTCAGTCCAGAAAAGATTGCAGAGGGAGGCCAGATAAGATTTTTTTTTTTAATTAAATTCTTTAGCATAAAACAAAGGACTTGGACATAAAAGGGTTGTTTTTTAATTAAAACTGAGGTTGGTTGTATGTGCAATGCTCATAATGAAAACAAAGTGAAATCTGTTACTCCTTTGAGACACGGTCTCCAAAGTCTGTGTTGCTGGGGAATGAGCATGGCCTTTCTCTTTGAGAAGTATTGAATGTACATTAAGTAACTGGTTTAGTAAAGCAAATGCTTTTGTGACTTCAAGTAGTTACAAGTCAAGAAGCAAATGAGGGGGTGGAGTGGGTGGGTTATAAGTGCTGCTACCTCTGTCTCGTGCAGATGTCTTGGTTTCTGTGTTGCTCTCAAGACTCAAACACGGGCTACAGGTGGACCCAACACGTAGGAGAAAAATTGCAGCAGTTTTTATTCTGAAAGACATGGTTTGAAAGAAGTTCCCATCTGAAAAATATGTGAAATACCAGCTGAGCTTGGGGTTTAAATCTTAATTTTAAGGGACAAAGAGGCTATTTCTCTGGAGTTAAAACCATCTCTTAGAGGTGCAGTAGCTTTGATCTCTCTCATAACAAATGAAATACCCTGGGTTTTGCCAGTTCTGTGTATATCATCAGAGCTAGTTTGTTTTTCTGCAGTGATATATACTTGTTACAAAATCTCCAAAGTTTCAATGCAAATACATTATTCTTCTGTCTAAGACCACCTGAATTAACTGTGCTCCTAGGGGCATTGCTGTATTAACAGGATACTCTAAAGTGTAAAGTCTTGGCTTCTTAAAAGTGCTGATGTCTCCCTGGAGGCCCACAGGACCCTCACCTTCCATTATCCTTCAACAGGGAGAAATACTCAACACTTCCCCCAGTTTGGTTTCACAAGCAGACCTTGGCAATGAACATCAGTTGTTATTCAGCCATTCGGTATCAGCAGCTGTGAGGATTTGCATGCTTTCAGAGGTAGATTGGGCAGCAGGGAGGGAGATGGGAAGTCTTTGTGGTTGGGGGAGACCTCTAGTCATTTGGGGTTCTAACCACTGTATTGTGCAGCTGCTCACATGGCGGATGCTTGGGTGTTTTGTTGTAGCTCATCATAACTTGGTGTGTGGTGAGACTTGAAGTCTGTGTTGGTCCAGCCCCAGAGGCTTAGGACCTGTGGACCAAGGAAGCTGTCAGTAGCTGTGCCGCAGCTTGCAGCCATTCCCTTCCAGAAACTGGCAGGATCTGATGCAGGTGCCATCAGTTTAGCTTAGGCTGATCAGCTGTCAAGACTGAAGCAACAGCAGCCTGTGATGGAACACTTCTAGTAAGAGGGCTGTAAATGGAAAGGCTCAGTTAGAGATGGCTTGTGTGCCTTGTGTCTCCACGCTGTGCAGAAGAAACTGGCAGAGCCTGTGCCTTATCTCTGTGGTTAGGATTGATTTAATAGAACATCCTTTCTGTCCTTCAGAGTCCCTTTGGTCACTGTGATACCTGTACTGACCATGCTGGTTAGTCTGGCTAAGTGGCTGATACTAGTTTTTTCAGGTACTCTTGCATGGTTTTCCTACCTGTAAAAAGCACAACGAGCACTGCAAGGGATCACCTGTGTTATTGCTGTACTGTGTCTGCGGCATGAGTAGGCTCATGCAGTACACCAAAGCCCATCCAACCTGGCCTTGAGCACTTCCAGGGAGTGGGCACCCACAGCTTCTCTGGGCCACTTGTTCTGATGTCTCACCACCCTCACAGTAATAATGAGGAAGAGTCAGCTGAGCAATGCTGGGTTTGAACTTTACAACTACCCACCTCCTTCTTGCAGGGCTTTGGTCTGCTACATGTAAGAAATGCTTTACCTTTCAATAGCACACGTCTGACTGTTGGCTGGAGGCAGCTGGTGGGGTTATGGTATCTTGGGAAAGAACTGACAAAGAGGTTGTTTAGCCTCAAGACTTCTTGAGCAGATCTGGAGCTCTGGGTAGGGATCCTGATAAAGCCAGGTTAGCACGGGCATTTGCACTTGTGCAGGCTTTGTCATGTATTCCTAACCTGCATGGCCCAGCAGGGACATTGGGTGAATGTGCAGAGCTGTTGAGAAGGCTTATGGGACTTCCTAACCCACAGTGCTGCACTGACTGGTACATTCCTGTCTAGCCACACCGGAGCTGAGTGTTTTCTAGGAACAAATATAAAAGTCTGTGGAATTTGAAGCATGTTATGAAGTAAACCCAGGAAAACTTGTGAAGCCCCATTAAAGAGAGGTTGAGGGGAAGACTGAAGCACTGCATGGGCTTTCTTCATTCTGAGCTAATACAATATCTGTAGCCTGGTGTGAAATACTCCATGCAGATGGGCTTTGGGAGTTTGCCTTGAAGTCTGCATTCAGAGCAGCTGAGGAGCTACAGAACTTATTTAAACTGGCTCTGGGGAGCAGATCCTGGTTTAGTCTGAGCAGAAAACGAAAACACAACAAAAGGCAAACACCCCAACCACAAAACAAAAACAAAACCCACCTTAACTGTGCATTTGAGCTCTGAGATTAAGGCTTTGGCCACTAGAGTATAGCTAGTCACAGCATGCAGAGAGCCTCGCACGCATTCATTTGCTACATGAAGTGTTGATAACTGGAGGTTTCATACCTGGCTGCACTCTCAGATAAGAGGCTGACTTCCTTGATTAGTCTAAACGGCCAGCTTTAGCTGGAAATCAGAGCATGCAGAATGGTGGTAGCTGGTTGGGTCCCATCTCAACACTGTGCTGTGTAACTTGCACATGCAGAGGGCAGCCTGGCTTTCTTTAAGCTTGGTGATAGCAGGGGTCTGCTTTGAGTGCCACCGGATGCAGCTGCTGAGATTGAAGGGGCAAGTCCCAGCAAAGCTTGTATGATAGGAGGCAAGGCTGCTTCTTACCAGACAGGCAGCTTATTACATCTGTGTTAATTTAGAGAACAGGCTCCCAAGCTTCATTGACCTGGGTATTTGATAATGCCTGTCTCCTCGTAGGACTGCATATATGCTTGGGACTGTATTTAGTGGGTGTTGGAGGTATCATTTTAGTGATCAGCATACAATAACTGGGGCCACTTGTCAGTATTACTCGCTTTAATGCATGCATTTGAAGGTTGGCAGTCGTACTTCTTTCTTGAAGGACTGTTTTTACTTTCCAGTATGGTGCCAACAGGCTTCCTCAACGCTGTGCAGCAGTCTGTGGTCCAGGTGTCACGGACTTGTGCCCCAAAGGTATATAGGTACCTCTTAACTCACTCACTACTTCCCAAAGAGGGACCACTGGATGCTCAGGCAGCATTTTTATGATGCAGTTTACTTGCTGTACCACTTGGCCATGTTTGGGACTAAGATTGGCTCTGAAATGTCCATTTTTGGGGAAAAATATAAGAAGTTATAGCAGGGCATCTAGATCCTTGAAAACAAACCGGTGTTGGCCTTGCTCATGACAGAGGGCAGAGCTCTTAAGCCTCAACTCCAGGTCAGACTCTGCAAGTGTCATTCTGCAGGTCCATGGGCTGCTTCATTGCGCCTCATAAAAGGCATCCCGAAGTCTCTCTTTGTACCAGCACAGTGGAGTGAGGAAACAGTGCAGATAAACTTAGAAACTTCTGCGTTTTCTGATAAATTGAAGAGAAATCGATGCTTTTGTAACATGTCAAACAGAAAAGAAAAATCTGAAGAGGTAGAAGTGATGTGTTTTCTTGGGCTATTTAATACGTTAGTGCTGCAAAAACCTCTTTTAGCATACACTTAGAAAAACTGGCAGAGGAAACTTTTAAGAACCTTTTTATTGAAGTAAAGCTGGGAACTGCTTCGACCTCCACGATCAATGGAGAGGGATTTTCTGTTATGAAATGATGACAGGAATAGAAATGCAAGTGTAATACTTTGGAGCACATTTGCAGTCAATGTGTGGGATCGTATTCCTTGTAGGATCAGCCAAGCTGTTGTTAACCTCATCTGGGTAAGTGTTGTATCAGTATGTGGGGGTTTTTTGGGGTCCCACGGTTACTGGTGATCCACTGGAGCAGTGTTATGACCCCCATGCTGTTCTGTGTGCTAACTCAATCAAACCAGTGTGAGTGGCACACTGACAAACCCATGCGCTGCTGGCAGGGCAGGAGCTGCACCTTGCTGCTTGCAGAGCAGCCATCCAAAGCATGCCTGCTTTGCCCCAACCACCAGGTCAAGTACTGCTGAAGTTAACTAATGAGCAGCCATCTGTCTCTCCTGGCAGGGACTCCTGCCACTGCTCCAGACCCTTGCTGATGGCCTCTGCTTGCTTGCTCTGGTCTCTGCTCTTCAGGTTTCCTTTAGCAGTGGTAGAACTGGTTCCCCCTATCTGTAGTCCTCAAAAGAAGCAGGACTGATTGTCCCTCCAGGGCTGCTGCAGAAGCCTGGGCCCTGGGGCTAGTGGTGCTTAAACTGTCTCTGCTACAGGGAAATGTTTAACAGGGTTTAAGGAAAAAGATACTGGTGAAAGCATCTTGAAACAGCATCACAAGTCATTATTATTTTGCTTGTGGGAGTTAAAATAACGTGGAGGAATAGGGTAGGGGGCTTGTCATCATGTAAGCAAGTGTGAGTACTGGCTACTTCAGGTGTCCTGGGGGAGTGTGGAGCTGGAAATTCCCCAGAGCTTAAAAAATACATAGGAAACAACTTGTTTTCTACATCATTTTTTGATAGCGTTTCCCAAAAGAAAAGCAGTTTGTTTCTAGGGTAAGTCTGCAAGGATGAGTGAAGACCAGTGTTGCAGGAAGAGCCGGTAGGAGTGATTTGGGTAAGTTTAGTGTGAAAAATCACGTTTTGTGTTCTGGTGTCCATAGTAATGCTCAGTGTGTTAGTGCAGTGTCAGAAATACTCCCTAATAATAAAAGAAAGGTTGGTCTTTCTTCCTGTTTAAGCCTAAGCTGTTATCCTGCTGCCAGTTTGAGCCAGGGCTTTAATAAACCATCCAGCATTTACTCCCTGGTGCGTAATGGAGACATGTGCTGTGCTCCTGACACAGGAAGCCCAAGTCCTGCCGCAGAGGAGCGGCTCGAGCACGAACCTGGCTCCAGTGAATCCTCACTGAATCTGGTTAACAGTGTTTTCCTCCCTGGTGCAGTTGTTGGTTTGTTATCTTCTGAAGAGCACAAACACGGAGGAGTTGGATGGGTGCAGTTTAATTTGCCTACCCACAAGGGCTTGCTTTATAAGTAGCAACAGGGAAATACTGTAAAGCTGTCAGCTGCTAGTAAAGAAGCTTGTCTTTTAAGTTACAGTATGGTGCTAATAGCAGCTGGGCAGCATTTGTGCTTTCCCTTACCTTCGTAGGATGTCAGATGCCCTGTGTGTTTGGGCATCATATATTCAAGTCTGAATGGGCTGTAGTCATTGGTTCCTACTTTAGACTTCCTGGATTTCGTTTCTGACCGCTACTTTTCCACCTTTAGTTTCCAAAAACCACTCACTTCGAGTTTTTTGCATATACTTACATGCAATTTCCATTCCAATAAACATTTTCCTTGCAGCTTTTTCACAAATCCAGCACTCTGAGATCTGCTTTACTTGCGTTTAGTCTCATGGTGCTGCATGGAACAGCTCTTAACTCATATCGACAGGATTGTGATGGCTGTAAATCATGAGATATAGGAACCACAAGTAACCTGGGGCTTTGCTTCTATCTATTAGGGCAGTGTGACCAGGACATTAATTAGGTTGATTATCTTTCTAAAGGATATCTGATGCAGTGTTTCACCCCCACCCCTTTTTAACTTAGTGTTGAGTTACTAGTTCTGTTTTTAAATGGAGAAGCCAGGATTCCTGCTGCTTCTCATTCTCTGTCTGGTTGCGTGCAGGATAAGATCTTGCTGTAAACCCCTGGTAGGCATCCAGCCTGCCGTGTTCTGCCCTGAGTAGCTTTGCTCTTGACTTCTGTAAGACAGCCACCAAGCAGTAGTGTTGCTGAGTATGAAAAGGATGAAATCCTCTCTCCTTTGAATAGATGGGAGGAATCCCGCTGGCTTTGGGGCACCTGGGGTGTTACTCCCTTGCTCCAGCACTTTTCTTCTGGTTCTCTGTGTGCTGCAGTTCTTGTGCCTCAAAGGGGTGGCAATAGAGGAAAAACCTTTTAATTAAGCTAGTGCTGTAGCCCATGGGAATATTTAAGCCATGCAAAGGTTTTCTTTCAGGTGAAGTTTTCTCCAGCTGCAGCAGTGCAGCATTAGGCAGCAGGAGTTAGCCATTCTGCCTTGTCACGGGTCAGCAGTATGGACGTGGCAGCTTTGAACTGTGTTTGGGGGGGAAAGCAGAGGGTGCATTATGGTAAACGCTGTGATGCACAGCCCCGTCTCGCTTTGTTGATCTGCAGTCTTGCGAGATGGCTTTGCCATAGCGCTTCATGTTGTTTTTACTACATCTGTTCTCTCTTCCCCCCCATTCATCTCATTCCCCAAATCATTTTACAGGAGACTTTTCCTAGTCTCGAGTGGCCTTAGCCAGGCTATTTCCTCTCTTTGTGCTTTCGTTTCCCCAGCTGTAAAATGGGGATAATGAGACCTGCTTTCTTTTTTGAGGCACTTAGAGATGTGCTTACGAAATGCGCTATTAAAAGGCTTACTATGTATAACTTCTATACAAACAGCAGTTGTCCAAGTTTATTTGAATTACTTTATAAAAGTCCAAGGTTCTGAACATCCTTTGTTTTTAACAGAGGATGTTATGCACTAAAAATGCTCGAAATGTGAAGCTATTGATTGTTGCTGATAAGTTTTGTGGATAATAAAGCATTAAATCATCACCGCCTATTATCAGGCTTTCTTGTGTCTTTGGAAGCTGAAAGCGGTTTTGCATAAGCAGGTCCCTTATCTGAGAGGGATCAATAAAAGGTTTTCAGCAGAAGCTTTTATTGCCACGTGGTTAAAATGTTCTTCCTGTGCATCCTGTCCACGATGACTTCAGCGCAGAGAAAGATGTAACAATCCTTTGTGGTTGATTGGATTACACAGAAGGATTTTGGCTCTATGTTGGGGTGGATATTGCTGCTTTGGGTTTCAGTTCACTCCCACTGCATGTTGCAGTGCCTTATGCTTGGCTGGGAGGGTTATCTTGCTTTTTGTTGTGCTTGTCCAGCAAGTTTTGCATGTTTTAATTGCAGCAAACCAGTGGCGTACAGGGAAGGGAGGAAAAAGATGGAAGCAGGGAGGGAAAATCAAAGCTGGAACTGGACATAGCTGTTGAAAAACCTGTCTCTCTCATTAGCAGAAGTGTGTCTGGTGGCTTATGAAACTGCTCATGAGAACAATGCAGAGCTTGGTTTGAAAGCACCAAATGATGTGATGGGTGCTTGGTGGTGTGTGCTGGAGAGCTTCATACCCACCCGCCTCTGTTTTGCTATGCACTGAGAGTACAGTACCTAGCTTGTCTTTGCGAGCAGGTCAACAGCAGCTTTCATGTTGTTTTGCAGACTGTTTCCATCCTGGAGCAGAGGCTGACACTCACTGAAGACAAGCTGAAGGAATGCCTTGAGAATCAGCAGAAAATCATTCAGAACAAAATGAGCTGATTTCCTGAGAGAAGACAGGAGCTGAAGGCATTGGGAGGTTCGAGGTTGCTTCTTTCCTGACAGACTGTGTGTGACTTGCTTTAACGACTTGGAGCACAATCTATTTTTCAATTGGAATGTACAGTGGTTGTAAATAAGCTTTGTTACTTTACTAAAATAAAAGTAATATTTTATTCATAAGTGTGGATAACAGTTGTCATCTCCTGTGTTTTCCAGAGCCAGCATGTGGTCTGAGTACTAACTAAGGAAGGTTGCATGTCTCCTGCCTTTGGTGCTGCTGAGGTGGTTTTGACATGTTTGAGCATCTTGGAGTTGCTAGGTGTCTGGCACAGGCTGTATTAAGCTGGTTGCTGAGGGGTGTGCTGGCCATAGGTAACAGGCAAAGAGCTCCCAGGATATTTTGGGCAGTGGGAGTTCTCTGTTCTCAGAACACAGAGAGCAGGTGAGGTCCCAGTGCAACCAGCACTGGGAGAAGGGTCTGTCTCACCTGAGTCCCACGAGATGCCTGCAAAATCTGGCAAGGAGCAGCCCCTGGATGGTGTTTGTGCAGAGGCAATTAAATCCAGTGGTGGGATTTAACCTGCTCTCTTGTGCAATGTGTGAAAACCAATTGCTTGAGTCTGGCAAAGAGTCCCTGGTGGGTCAGGGGCAGGGTGGATTTCAAGCAGAGTTTGCTTTGTCTTCGTCTGCTTCTTAAATTAAGGGCAGGGGAGAGGGAGAGAGGAGGCAACCAAATAGCAGAACATGTGCTCCATTGTGGAACTTACTGCCTTTACTTTTTGGTCATTTTGCAGATGTGTTCACAGTTGGATAGCTCATCACTCACACCTACGCTCTCGCCCTGCTCCCCTCATCCCTCCCCCTGGCTTTTCCAGGGCCTTAGCAGGTGTTCAGTATGTAGCTGCACAAGAATTTGGGCTTCTGGCAGATCCTGTTCTCCAGCACCTCTTCTGTCAGCGCACTCTGGAGGTCTCCTTTCTTGCAGTAAACTGTTACCCACATTCCTGGAGCAATAAGCAGTGGGAACTTGAGCACCTCAGGGTTAATGAAACCCTCCTCCCCACTGTCTGTCTGACCTCTTCAAACAGGGAGGCTGCCTCGAGCCCTACCCTTGCTGGTCCCTTGTGTCACAGCCATCTGCCAGCATTGCATGGCTCCCAGGGCCCCCCTCTCCAGATGTGCTGTGGGCATTCTGGATGCTTGCCTGAAGACTGGCTGCTGTCCTTATCACATGGGGCTTAGCAGAGCTTACAGCCCGGCCATGTGTTTGTTTCTGGTTTGGGTTTTTGTGTACCTGTTTCTGTTTCAGGCTGTGTCTGCTGGTACAGTGTCACAGTAGTGTTAATACTCCTCATCCCATCTGGGTGAAGCAGTTTCATCACCAGGAAGCTTCTGGTCGCCTTCCCTCCTGGTACTTTCTACATCTCTAATAAGCCCTTGTTGGCGTTATCACAATATTTCACTCTTTCATTTGTGGGAGGCTGAGAGCTTTCTCATTTCCATGCTTATTGGGTTGATTATAAATCTGAGTTTCTCTCTGCTCTGCCACAGACTGTTTGTTTTCTGTTTCCAAGCTCCGAGTCTGCTAAATCATTATTTTCTCTCAGATTACACTAATGGAATCAATGCAGTGATGTTCTTCCGTGCTCTCGCTATAAGCTTTCAGTGGCTTTCAGCTGACATCATTTTCATTGAAATGAGCTGATGTAGTAATGGGGATGGGTGGGGAGGAGGGGACTCAAAGGTACATGCAGCCAATTTGCTGCTAGGCGAAGCCTGCTCCTGCCCTGATCTGCTGCTGCTGAGGCAGTTGCCAAAGTGAGTTGCAGGAGCCTCATTGACCAACTTGATCCTCGATGTTGTGTACTGGTCTTCGGGCTGGGGTGTGAGGGGAACAAGAAAATGTAAGCTATTGCAGCATTCATCAGTTCTGAAGCTTTAAAAATAGTGTTTGCTTCCTTTAAATGTGTAGTTTCTAATGTCTTGGAGGCCACAGAAGGAGGTGATATATAGTGGTTTAGGGAGAATGGCAATACAAATCACTCGGGCGCATTCAATGTAGGTGACGTTTCTGTTCAGGTGTTCTGACTGAATCCATCTGAAAGATTCAGTTTGCTTCTAAACCAGATGAGACACTCAGGTGCTGAAGCACAAGCCAGTGGGATGTAGGGTGTTGTGGTTTAGCCCCAGCTCAGCCCCACACATCCTGGTGGGATGGGGGAGACAAACAGAAGGGTGAAAGTGAGAAAACTCGTGGGTTGAGATGAGGACAGTTTAGTAGGTAAAGCAGAGGATGCAGCACAAACAAAACAATTCACCCCTTTCCATCTAACAGCCTCTGTATGATTTAAGTGGCAGGAAAGGTAATCTAAAGGGAATTTCTTGCAACAGTACTCTCCAGCTCAATCATTTCCTTGGCTCAAATCTCAGCAACTTGCTCTCTTCATTTCCCCTCTTTACAACCTCCTACCTGGAGTATGATATCAGGTCTTAAAATGCACCAGCACTTCTAAAGGGTGTCTAATGGTTGAGAGGCAGGCAAGGCGTTGGAAAGAAAACGTTTAACTTACAATCCTGCTTAAACATTGAGCAGTAACCTCAAAAAAACATCTGAGAAGCCCAAATCCTATTGCGTGTCTTGTCCCTAGGCTCCATGCTTAACTCTGTCCCCTAAGCACCATGGGGTTTGAGTGCTGAGGGCAGAGTAGCCTCCGGAGTGAGTTAAATCCACTTTTATTTCTACACCTATGATCTTTTTGACTCTAACATCTGCAGCAACTGGTTTGTGAAGCTGTTAACTGGGGGAGCAGTGGCACAGCCAAGCAAGGAGGAGCACGTTGTTTGCACTCGGGCTGATGTGACTTCTGTGCCGTGTGAGGTGTACCCAACCTGGACAGCTGCTTGCGGTGAGTGCACAGGGAGGCTGCAAAGGGTTAAGGGTTTTGTTTTGGATCTCAGAGGCAGCTTGAAGCCAAGGTCTTAAAAAAGGAGTTTAATTTGTTGCCATTACGTTTGCCAGACCTATGACCTCACTCAACTTTTAGCAAGGGTTCTTTGTGCCCAGATTGGCCCCTGGGGAGCCCGGCACTGCTGCAAATGGCTTTTTGGCTGCTATGAGCATGGAACATGTTAAACATAACCCTGATCTGTGAAAAAGTAAGAATCTTCAAGCACTGCCCACTTTCCTTCCTGTCTGAGAGCTGGAATTGGACAGCTACCATAGAGGAGCTCATAACTGAGCAGACAAAAACACTGGAGTGCTGTGCTGTTGCCTCTTCCAGCTGGGAAGCGACAAGGCCGGGAGCATCCTCTGCCAGCAGCATCACTGGACATGAGTCTGCCAGCTAGCTAGAAAATAAACCCCAGCTATGATCTAAGTAGCTGGGCTAAAACTAGCCAGCCTCGTGGTACTCACCACTTCTTACATAACCCCCTCACAGAGCTGCTCTTGAACAGAATGTTTGCTGAAACCCGAGTGAGTGGGAAGGGAGGGAAGCGAATCGCTATGCAAAGGTTTGTCACATGTGACGTGAGCAGGGCTGTGCTTCTTCCCTTGCTTTTAGAAATGCTTGGGCTCCAAGTGCTTCTCAAATGGTGTGACCTGATCAGCTGTAGTTTTGGGAAGGGAATGTGATGGGGAAGGAGATTCTGTCATTGATGCTCATCTGCATGTTTAACCTGGATTTAGTGTGTTGGAGGAAGTTTCATCTGTGTCTCTGGGAGAGCTGAGGATCTGTTTCTAGCTGTGCAACAGAGCTGCCATTGCAAGCAAACATCAATCCCCTGTGCTCCTTGTCAGGGGAGATGTGTATGAGCTACTTCCTCTATCGAGGTACAGGTTCAGTGGGCAAAGATCTCGTTTGAATGTATTGTTGGGAAGAGCGAGGTGGGCTCCCTTCCCAAGCACAGGTCTCTGACATCCTTTATGTCCTCCTTCTTGTAGCACAGGAGCTGGTGCTGCTGGGGGATGCGAGCTGAGCAGCGCCTTTCTCCTACACAGCATGAGTGGTGGCTGTTACCTAGGGCTTCAGTGGAGTCAGAAGATAGCTGGTGTCACCTCTGATCAGAGTGGGGTACATCCCTCTTGTGAGAGGTTGCTGTGGGGTGGTTTCTGGTGAGGAATGAACAGTGTGAACAACAGGGGTGTTCTGGCCAAGGGTAGCTCATTGTCTGCTTGCCTGCAGCTGACACAGGCCAGGTGACCACTGCTTAAGGCCATGCGTTTGCCATCTGCAAGGAAGTGTTTCCCCAGTGGCCACCCTTAGATTTCTTTAGACTTGCTTCAGCCCAGCACTTCCTCCCTGATAACACAGTACAGCTGGAAATGCACCGTTTTGTTGTCACAAACCAGCCTGCATCAGCACTGTGACCCAGTGCCAAAAACCTGTCCTATCTGTTCTCCTTTGCTGTTCCTGCTCCCTGCAGGCATCTTCTATGCAGCTAATAACTCACTGCTGCCTTCCAGACTCCAGTCAAGCTGAGGATACAGCGGTGCTTGGTGTGGCACGATGATTTTCCTGCAAGTGTCTGGTGAGGAGTGCTACAAAAGCTGATCCTATATAGCACAAGCTTACTCCAGGAGCTTGTGGCTGCGTGGAGCACGTGCTGATGGTGGAAGCTGTTCTTTCAGCTGCTGATGGAAAGGTTAAGTTAAGTAGCTGCCTGGTTGGAGCTCCTGCATGGCCTCTGTTCTTCTCTGGGGCAGCTGCTCTTGGCAATGCATCCATCCTCAAGCTTGCACAGCCCTGCTGAAGGCTGGAGCTGAGCTTTGGTGTGTAAGTATCCCAGCTGGAGGAGGAACACTGCTCTCCCAGCTTGGGAGTGTGCTGGGCACCATGACAGCCTCCTCACAGCTTGAGATGAGCTGGAGGGATGGATGTTAGTGCTCTTCTCCTTCTGTGAATGTACCCTGCCCGGTGTAGACGCTGTAACACCAAGAAAGGCTCTTCCTGCCTGCTGCTACACTTGGCCCATGTGGAGCAGCGCGCACCTTGTGCTACCCGGAGTTAACCACAGTGGTTCTCATCCTGTGA
This sequence comes from Neopsephotus bourkii, assembly GCF_033783945.1. Taxonomy (NCBI): domain Eukaryota; kingdom Metazoa; phylum Chordata; class Aves; order Psittaciformes; family Psittacidae; genus Neopsephotus; species Neopsephotus bourkii. The sequence continues at coordinate 1,642,373 of NW_026900793.1, read as the reverse complement.
AAGCCTAGGAATATCCTTTTTGTCTTCTCTTCTACCTCCAGTTGCTCAGCTTCTCCCAAAGGCTGTGGTTGCTTCAGAGGTGGTTGTTCCTTTTGACCTGGGGGCAGTAGATGTTTCTTTCTACGTCAGTGTCTTCTGATGCAGGCTTGTGGCTGGAGAAACTTCTCATTGCATGTTGGGTTTGATAGACAAGAGCTTTCTCCAGGAGCTAGGGATGAAGACTTTGGCTTTTGGCAAGTGTCCCTTGTGAGCATCAGTCAGTATAATCAAGACAGAGGTAGCTGTGCTGTTGCAGGAGCTGCCCAGTGCTCCATTTCCTGTACTAAACATGTGCAGCATCTCTCTGCTGAGACCTGGTGGCCCACGAGCCACTATGCTTGAAAGTTTCATCTGACTTAACAGCACATCCTTGAGGAGAGTCTGGGAGCGGGAGGGTGGGCTTTGGTTGTGCAGCATTTCATCCCATCTTGTGTCCGTCTGTGCTGCTGATAGAGCTTAAGAAACCCTTCCCCAAAGCAGCCTCAAACTCAGTGCCACAAGGTCAAGAGCACATTCAGGTTCTGCTTTTGAGGTCATAGGGAAAAAGGATCCTTAATGTGGAGAAGCTTTGCAAAGCAACGCTCTAAAAAGCTCCTTTTCCACTTTCTGTGTCTTCATTTCTGCTATGGGATTGCAGGTGAAGCACCCGTTCATAGGATGGACTTTGTTACATGGAAGTGGAGTGAGGCAAAGGGCTGGAGTGGAGTGCTCAGCTAGGGAGTGATTTACTGCAGGCTCCAGGTCCCAGAGCACACGTGAGAACCGGTGGTGCCTGACTGGTGTCAGTGCTGATGCTGCCAAGGAAAGGTGCTCTTAGAGCCGGGCATCTCCTCTGTCATAGCCCGCAGCAGCTGGAAAGCGGCTGGCTAAACCAGTACTGTTTCAGCTCGCTGGGCTGAGGATGGGGGTGATGTACAGGAATGAGAGCTCAGCAGCAGAGTAAAATCCCACATGTGTGATGGAGAGGAGTGATCTGGGAGAGGTGCAGCTGCCTTGCAAGGGAGCTGTTCTCTTGTGCCAGGGCTTGGTTTTCCATGTGATGATGTGACAAAATACTACGGGTGCTTCCACAGCTTCAGCAGTGAGACAGGGAGGGTTCAAGCCTGCAGGTTTGTGGAGCAGGACCCCTCAAGGTGACCCGTTTGAACATGGCTGTACCTACGTGCTGTTGGTAACAAATACCTTTAATGCCACTTGATCTGCTGGAAGATCAATGCGTGCCTGCTGGGTTGGTTTGGGGTTTTTTTGCTGCTCCTGTTTGTTTCCTAAGGGAGAGATTGTTTGACCTGTGTATTTGTGTGATGGGCTTCTTGCCTTTGCTCTATTATTGATGGAATCAATACATCTTAAAAAGGAACATTCGCTGCAAAACGTCTGGAGCAAGGTATGCCAGAGGAGAGCGCAGACCCTGCCCGCTCGCGTGGCCTTCCCCAGCAGCCAAGTGGGAAGGGGGAGAGGAGCTCACCTCGGGACAAAGGGGTGGTTTGGCCGTGAAAATGCCCTGACAATGCCCAGGTGTTGGGGGCTAAAGCAGGAATTCTTGCCTGTGTACCCGCCGGGCACACAGGGAAGCAGGGGCAGGGATAAGGGTGGGCCATGGGACTGCTCTTCCACCTTTGGCAGCCCACGTGGGAGAGGGGAGGTGTGACCCAGGGGACAACTATCAGACTCAGGCCCTTTCTTTTCCTTCACCCATTGTTGGCCTCCCTTTCCTCTTGCCAGGCCAGACCCTCCACCAGCAAGGAGTGGATGGAGCTCAGGTGTGAGCTTGAGAGCTCCATCACTGCTGAAGGATCCCTGACGGGCAGGAAACAGTGAGACAGCCCATGACAAGGCCCTTGTTGACCAACAGACTTCCACCATCAAGGTTTCCTAGGTGGCTGCTAACAGAAAGCTTCAGGCCAGAGGGATGGGAGGCTTTCCCTTCCCTAGGGGATTCATGCATTGGGCAGCACAGAAATGTCTCGCATTCCCTGCATTGTTTGTGGTGGGATGGAAGGAGACAAGAACCCAGGGCATGGGTAGGAGAGCCTGTTTGTCACTGCTGTGTGCCAGCTGTGCTAATGGGTTATACTTGCTGTGAAGCTCATCCTCACCTTTGTGCTAGGGGCTGCACTGACCTGGGATGGAAGCTGACAGGCACCCAGAGGTAACCTGAACACTGTTCTTGAAGCTGAAGGTGTTCAAATGGGTCTTGCTGCATCTAAGCAACAGACGGGCTGCTGGTGGAACTGTGCAAAGGGTGGGAGATGGGGTTCCCAAGAGGCTTTCTATGGGGTCGTGTTTAATTCTGTGCTCCCTGTTCTCGTGCCATGCAGGGATGGAGTCCATCAGGTGGCTGCTGTGACTGAGGGACGATGCGCACATGGAAACCTCTCATCACCCTCTAGTGTGACACCCAGGTAAAGCCACAGAAACGATGTCAGGAGCTCCAAGGGACGCAGGAGATGTGAAACCTCAAGAAACGGGGTCCCAGCCCACCAGAGAGCTGCCTGCTCACAGGGCCCGAGGGGCCAGCTCTGGCTTGTGTCTGCTCCTACCCACCTGTGGCCTCTGCCAAGAGCCTGGCCCGGTGGAGCTGCGTTCCCAGAGCTGTGTGTGCTGTTTCCCATCACACCCGGGCATCTGTGGGGTCCTGCAGGCCCCACGGCTCAGGTCCTGCCTGGAAGGTGAAGCCTGGTTGAGAGGTTCGGGGTGGTCAGTGTGTAGAGGAAGGGGACCAGTGCCAGTGACACGTGGGAGCCCTCCTTCCAGATCCTCTCACTAGCATCAGGGCCATAACAGTTTCATCTGCAGAGACAGAGGGTAAATCTCCCTGCACTTTCCTCTGCTCATAGATCATGGCTTCTTATCCTTTCTAGGTGCGTTCTGTCTGCTAGGGTTCCCCCATGAAGGAAGAGGCTGGGTACAGAGAGGCTTTTGCAGCTTTCAGGGCCAGTCCTGTGAGCTAGACCTGACAAAGCAGGGCTGGAGGGAAACCACGCACTGCTTTAGTGTGCTGGTATTGTTCTGGGGCATGATATTCAACATTCAGCTGTGGATCTCGCCCGTGAGTCAACCTCATAGTGCCCAAAACGGTCCTTTGCTCCAGCACAGGATCCATGGAGCCCCCCCACATCCCTGCTGGTAGGTTTCTCGGTGCTCCTGTGTGATGAAAACCATCACGGAGATGACATGTCACATAATGACAGCATTATGCAAACAGCCTTGAGATCCTTGCTGGAGCCCTGCGGGACAGGAGAGGTCCTGCTCGTTCGAGCATCCCTCATGGACAGGGATCCTGACTCACTGGAAGGTGGAGTGACTTGCTTAAGACTGGGTAACTTGTCCACACACGGTCATGCTGCAATCCCCAGCTTGGACATGGAGAAGCAGGGTTGGTTTAAGCTGGCTGGGATGCTGCTGGCAGTGCAAGCACGGCACGGCTGGACCATCCGGCTGGTTTGCCACTGTCTCAGCTGATGCTTGCAGCCTGCGTGGAGCTCGGCTCCTGCAGCTGCAGTGTCTGAGCCAGCAAGAGGCTGATCCAGGATCAGCACCTGTGTTCCTGTTTCTTTTGGCCAGGCCATCCCATAGGACGCTCCTGGGTTTGCCTACTGGAAGGTGCCCCAGTGTTTGGGCACTGGATGGGGACACGGCGCTGTGGGGGAGAGTTTGGTTTGGCTCTGGGCTCCCTGTCCTGAGCTGGAGCTGGTGAGCTGTGCCCTGAAAACGTAGGCCTTTTTCTCCCCTAGACAGGGATAGTATTTCTATTAACAAGGTGGTGTGAAAGTCAAAGCCAAGTGAGCAGAGACCCTGCTCAAAGACCTGCAGGTGTTGGACAGCTACAGCAAGTCCACACTAGGGTGATGTTCTCCTTCCTGCTGATGCAGCCCAGGAGGCAGAAACAGACGTTGCTGAGGGTGAGCCAGTCTCTTTGGAGACTGCAGAGCAGCATCCAGAACACAGAGCCTCACAGCTGCCTGCATCCCTCACCGGTGTCTGTGCTTGGCTGTGGAAACTGCTCGTGCCCATGTTGAAATGCATGTGGTTGGGTCGCAGCCCAGGCGTGGAGCTGTGGCTCAGTGACTTGGCTTGACTGGTGGAGGAGAAATAGCATCTCCCATTGCCCAACAATGGTGTGTTCCTGATAATGGGCAGTGGGAAATCACCTCTCAAACCTGAGCCATGGAGCCTGTGCTGATGAGATAATAGTGTGCTGACGGGATCTGCCCTGGTGGGCCATGTTACACCCGTGTTACACAGTGGGTTGATCAGGGGGTGTTACTTCCTCCTTTAACACATTGGGGTGACACCCAGACTTTCACCATCATCAGGGTGGCTCCGGACACGAGGAGAGGCCAGCGCAGCAGGCAGGAGAAGGAGCCAGGGGTGAGGCTCCCACTGCTGTGGAGCAGGAGCATTTCAGGGGTGCTGTTAATGGGGAGTCCACAAAGCTTGGATGCGCTCAACGCCTGCCCCGATGTGAGCTTGACCTGCAAGACGCCAACCAGCAGCTCAGCTCCCCCTGAGCCCTGTCGCTGTGTGGGGCTGCGGGGAAGCCCTGCAGTTGGCATTGCTGCTGCCCAGGCACAGGGAGGAGCTCGTGGAACCCCAGCCTGGTTTGGGTTAAAGGGACCTTAAAGCTCCTCCAGCTCCAACCCCTGCCACGGGCAGGGACCCCTTCCACTGGAGCAGCTTGCTCCAAGCCCCTGTGTCCAACCTGGCCTTGAGCACTGCCAGGGATGGGGCAGCCACAGCTCCTCTGGGCACCCTGTGCCAGCGCCTCAGCACCCTCACAGGGAAGGATGCCATTCCTGATGTCTAATCTCCATCAGGTTAAAGCCATTCCTCCTCATCCTGTCACTACATCCCCTTGTAAAAGGTCCCTCTCCAGCTTTCTTGCAGGCCCCTTTAGGGACTGGAAGGCTTCTCTAAGGATTATTGAGTCTCAATTACAAACTGCTTTGGTTCCTGCTGCCAGCAGAGAGCCTGGGGGTCTGTGGGGCACCCAGTGTGGAGGGTGAACAGTGCTCTGGTGGTGTCTGTGGTCAGGCCAGCATGCAGATTGTGGGGGCAGATTAGGCTGCATGGGAGGCATAGCCAGGATCTTTCCTTATCTTAAATGATGTCTCTTATCTAAATGCCCTCAATTGTGTCTTCTGCAACGAAAGCTTCCGGGTTTGAGCAGAAATGAGGTTCCCAGGTGGCTGCTGTGGTGGGGAAGGGTGAGCAGCAGATGCCTGGCTGCAAAGAGGAGCCTGCAGTGACTTGTCTTTGGTGTGTGGTGCTTGTGAAAAGCCTCTGGGCTGGCTGTTTCAAGCAGTTGGTTTCCCTGGACCCCATGCCTCAGGCCTCTGTGCTGCCTGGAGCATGCGGGGTCGCCCTGGGGAGCAGAAAGTGGCAGTGAGGATGTGGTGAACGGAGGGTGGGCTTCCAGCTTTGCTCTGGTTGTGTGGAATCGATCCTCTGCAGCATCAGGACACGCTCCGCTGGTCTGAGCTCTAGGTGAAGGGTACCGGTTTCACTGCAGCACGCACGTCCCCTCCAGATGCCTCGGTCCAGGGCACGTCTGCTGTGCCCAGAGCCCACCCCGTGTTTCTGGAGGAGCTCCTTTTGGGTGGGATGTTTCAGAGCTCTGGCAGTTGCTGTTGCTGAGCATTATGACCCACATCAATACAACTGGTTCTTGGCTCCCGCACCGAAGGAACTGGTGCCGCTGGCAGCAGTGCTGAGTGTGCCATGGTCACGTATGCTCCATAGAATCATAGAATGGTTAGGGTTGGAAAGGACCTTAAGATCATCCAGTTCCAACCCCTCTGCCATGGGCAGGGACACCTTGCTCTAAACCATCTCACCCAAGGCCTCGTCCAACCTGGCCTTGAACACTGCCAGGGATGGAGCATTCACAACCTCCCTGGGCAACCCATTCCAGTGCCTCAGCACCCTCACAGGAAAGAATTTCCTCCTTATATCCAATCTAAACTTCCCCTGTTTCAGTTTTAACCCATTACCCCTTGTCCTGTCACTGCAGTCCCTAATGAAGAGCCCATCCCCAGCATCCCTATATGCTCCATCAGGAACCGAGCTGGGTCGACAGGAAGCACTGACTGATGGGTGCTTGAGAAACAGGTCGAGCTGGCAGCTCTTGGAAACGTGTCCCACCCACTGCAGGTGCTGAGGACGCGGCCAGGTTTCAGGGTGCATCCAGGCGGGTTGGGAGCGGGGCTGGGCAAGGAGGAGCAGGTACCCACTGGAAGTGGTTATAGGGCTGCCTTCCCAGTTAGCCATCTTTCCCAGTCCCCCCAAGCTGGGTACGTGTGCACAGGAGAGCTCTGTGGATCTTTTGCCATAAAACGTGCCCTTTTTCCAGCTGACCCGAGATCCGATAGGAATGTTTTGGGGTGGGAAGGAATCCGCCACCCTTAGCACAAACTCAGGTGGAAACGCAAGCATAAGGTGTAATATGCACAAGGATGCCAGAAGCTTTGAGCCTTAGTGCTCTTTTAGAGGTAATTCTGATCTCCCTTCTTCATGTGACATAAATGATATATATGTTTTCATGTGCCTGGGGAGTTGTGTTACAGAAGGATGCACTCAGCAGCAGCTTTCTGTGTTTCATTCACCATTTAGGGAGAAAAAACAGTGAATATTGTTTAATGACAGAGGGGAAAATGTATTGGGTTCTTTTGAAGCTGCCTGTTTCTTACTGCTGAGCTGTTCTTAGCCCTCCAAAAGGCCAAATGGGGTTTTGCTGTGGTTGTTGAAATCTAATAGAAGGCTTCCAATTGGATAGCACTGGGGAGAACTCTCTTTTCCAAAGGTGGAAATGATGGGAGTCTGTTAGGTGCATCAGTGGGAGTCTGTGGGGCTCTCATTCCCCCACTGATCTGCACCAGCCGCGTCGGTTCGGTTCTGGTGGTGGTGTTGGTGTAAACGGGGTTCTTGATCCAATAGTCATCATCCCTTTTGTTGGTGTCCTCTCCTCTGCAGGCTTCCGGGAGGGTGAGTTTTGTTAGCAGAAAAATCTGTTGTTTTCACAAAATGATGGGGTTTTTCTCTTGTTTTCCCTTTCTGGGTCTGTTTTAATCCTTCAGTAGAAGCTCAACATAAAGAAACATCCATATTTTAGGAAAAAAACCCACATAAAACTGAAGGGGGAAGGTGGAATCCAATTTGATGAGTAATAAATAATCTTGGGCTCAGAAAAGCCTCAGCTATTTTTCCCACAGCAGCCAGTGCACCACCAGCTTGCATGGCTGCTATAAATACTGGCCAGGTTCTTTCAACCCTTGTGAAGGTAAATGAGCAGCAGTTGCCAGCTTTGCTTGGTATTGCATGATGAAAGGGCCAGAGAACCTGGAGATGTGTGATTGCGAGTGGGGTGCTCAGCCATGTGGTCTGGGAGATCGATGCCAAGGTGCAGCAGGGAGGCTTGTGCTTGATGTGGGATCTCCCTTCGCCACGGTTCCTACCTGCCTGGAAGGTAACTGGCGCTGGCTCCGGATGGGAGGATGCTGAAAGCGTTCTTGCCCAGGTGAAGAGCTGAACCTGGGTGACGTGGCACCGGGTGCACCTCCAGCATCGCTGCTCAAGGCTAACACTGCCCATGCATCCCGTGGTGATGGAGCAGTTGGACATCAGTGGGCAGGCTGGTGCTGTGATGTCTTTCCTTCCTTCCTCATGCCGTAGAGGAGCAGTTCTGCTTCCTCAAGCCCCACACATGGCAGCAGAAGCTTGGTTCTCTCTCTGTTTTCAGTGAATCAAATTCTTATTCTGCTTTCCTTCGCAATCTGCTTCAAATGTAGCAGAGCCCCTTCTGCTTGACACCCTCAGAACTCTTAACTCACAGGACTTGCCTGTCTCTGCATCTCTCCATGCTTACAAAGCCCTTGCTGCTGCCCAGCTCCAGGGCTGCCATCCTCCTTCCAGGGCTGGCTGGTCTAGGACTCTGTGTGGTCCCTTTTGGCACAGCCAGAGCCTTGGATTTGGGCTTCTCCCCAGCCCTGTCCAGCACAGGCTTGAAGGAGGAGAGGAGTGCAGCCTTTATCAGTCCAACTGGAAGCATCTCCTCTTTCCAACAGCAACTGTGAGGGATGCCATGGGGTTAAAAGAAGAATTAGGGGCATGTGTAGACCCGTCCTTCCCCAGCAGGCAGCCCTTGGCCAGCCATGGTTTAAGCTCCACTTTGCAGCATAGATGGTTTCCAATCCATTGTGCTTAAGAGAGGATGGCTTCTTCTCCAGGAGTTTATAGCCTCCTTTTTCTGTCACAATTTCGTCTTGTCCTCCAAGCTCTCTTGAAATGCCCCAGTCACCAAAGCTGCTGTTACTTTCCTGAGGGATTATTCTATACCCTGTTGTTTGGGATCCAGGCATTGCCCACTGCCAGGAGGAGGACAGTGAAGACCTTTCAATTGCTTCCTGCTCTTTCACTTCCAGGTTCAAGACTGAGGAGGATGTGTCAGGCTGGGAGATGCCTTGCTCTTCACTGCATCGTCCTCTGTTTCCTGTGGTGGGTGATAACGCACCCTCACAGGGCTGGCTTGACTGGCCAAACTGCTGAAGAGACCAAGTCCTTGAGAACAGTTATCTGAAGAACAAGAACCATTTGGGGGTGTTTGTCCCTTGGCTGCCAAAGGGTTATTAATGACTTTTCGATGGAGCTGGTTAGGTAGGTGCATTGATAACGGCATGGCTACCAAGAGAAGCATCAAGTGGGCTTCCACTGGGTGCTACCTTAAGGGCTTGAGCCACCGTGGAGCCCTCTTGTCCGCAGTCTGAGTCTGAGGTGGTTCTGGGTTGGTTTTCAGTAGCTTGGCCAAAGGGGGTTCTCCATCAGCTGTGCTGCAGGGAGCCCGGCCGCGGTCCTGCCTCTGCCCGGCCACCAGCCCCGTAGCATCGCAGCCGTTTCCATGGCAACGTCATGTGCAGGGCCACGATAAAGTGGGGTTGCAGCCGCTTCCCTGCGTGCAGGCAGGAGAGGGGTTTTGTGGGATAAGAGCCCGGGTGAGTTGCTGAGGAGCGTTTTGGCTGGGGAGAGGCAGCTCCCAGCAGGCAGGGAGGCTGTTTGTGCGCTGGGAGGAACGCAGGGAGGCTGTTTGTGCGCTGGGAGGAACGCAGAGGGAGTTCTCTGGGATGTGCTGTTGCTCTGCCAAGCACACTTGTCGTAGGAGCTAGATTTAAAGGGTGCCTGTCCAGAAACGCCTATGGAGCAGGTCTCTGAAGTCTCTCCCTGTCCTACAGGGCCATAACATGGGCTGTGTGTTTTCTTAGTTGCTTTAAAGGTTGCTGTGGGATCCAGTCTCAGCTTGGTGGCTGCTCGTCATGGGCCAAACGCTGATGGCCAGGCTATGGGGAGAGCACACAGCCCCTGAGTTTGATCTCCTAAGAGCAAGAGCCAGGCAGGACTGTGTTTTGGCTTGGGTAGTGATGAAGATGAGACCATGTTTGCTCTCTTGCCATGGCCAGCCTGGAGGACAGAGCTGCTCTGTTAGCAGGGTTACCAGCATCCTTCAAGCTGATGGGGGGGGAATTGAAAGGTTCATTTGTTCTGCAAACCCTGGTTCGTGCTGCCCTCCTTCCATCATCCTTCTGGGGGAATCAGGGCACCACCCCATCTCATGGTCGGTGTCCTAAGGAGCCTTGGGCCAAAGGACTTGTGTAGTCCCTGTTCCCGAGTATCGCCTGCCCTGGCACGGTGGCAGTGCTAGTGAGATGCTCTTCAAATATCAGTAAGTTTTGGCAGCTTCTCTTCAGCAAAAGGAGGCAGGATCTCTGGAATCCAGCTTTGATTTCTGCACCCAGATCTTTTCAAGACGTCTCCCCCTTCTGCTCATTCTAGGATTAGGAAGGTTGGGAGTGAAGATGCTAAAAAAGGCTGCAAATATTGCTTGTGTTGTAGTTGAGAAATTAGAGTTTCTTCCCTTTCGTAAATGACTTCCAATGGTTTCAACATCATCTTTTTTGGCTTTTGTTTATGTTGCAAAAAAAGAATGAAAAGGCCAAAATGTTTCATGTTCTGGTTCATCTCTGAAGAGCTTTAGAGAGTAAAGCAGTGGCTCAAGCTGATTCCTGGGAAAAGGAAGAGAAATTCCATTTTCTCCATGTGATTTTTCTCTTTTGTTTCTTTTCCCCTACCCACTTGGAATAGTTCATCCTGCCTCTAATGACAAGGTTTGGTCTGGGACCTGGGGCAGAATGGGAGCGTCTGTGGGTGTGTGGGCAGGGCCATCCTTAGTGGTCCAAAGGTTTTGGAAGGGCAGGATGAAGCCCTGGCACTGCAGGATGGGCTATACTGGGGTTCTCACTGGGTGAAACCACAATGGGTGCTGCTGGGGTGGACAAGGAGGTGAAGATGCCAGCCCAGAAAACCTTTAAATACCTCCAGCACAGGAGCTCAGACCCCACTGCTGTTAATGTGGGATCTGCTCCCAGCTGCTCACCTAGAATCATAGAATCATAGAATAGTTCGGGTTGGAAAGGACCTTAAGATCATCAAGTTCCAACCCCCTGCCATGGGCAGGGACACCTCGCTCTAAACCATCTCACCCAAGGCTCTGTCCAACCTGGCCTTGAACACTGCCAGGGATGGAGCATTCACAACCTCCCTTGGCAACCTATCCACCTGGGGATGCCCCTTCCAAGGGTCAGCAGCCCGGGCACCCAGCATCCTCCAGGACAGCTCCTTGCCCTCCCTGCCCTGGGCATTTTGCTGGGCATCAAAGGGATCAGAGTTGAAGCCCAGCTGCAATGTGGGGTGTGCGTCCTCCCTTCCCATCGGAGCCCCTCTGGAAGATGTTCATCACTAACGCCATGTTTCTCGTATTTAAAAGAAGGTTTCTGCATCCATGTGCATCCCCACTCAGGCCACATGGGTGTCCACTGCAGGACCTTGCCCTCGGGGTAAACAGAGGCGTTACTGAGCTGTGAGGTCCTGGTTATCCACAGCATGAGGGTGCTTCCAAGGCGGGCTCAACGAGAGGGACCGAGTTGGGTGAGTTGTTTCCTTCCTGCCTTTTCTCAGCCTTTTCCCACTGGTGTCGCCCAGCTCCTCAAGCATCAGCCCTGTGGGGCTGCTTCTGCATGGCAGCTTACTGGGAGCAGAGGTGTTGGGTGCCCGGAGCTGCCGGGAGCAGAGCATCATCTGCTGGTGCCTTCAGGAGCCCATCCTGCAGCAGGGACCCCTCCTGTGCCTGCTTTCCCCAGCTGATGGTGTTGGAAGCAGAAGCCTTGCTGGGAGGGAACCACTTCACAGAGCTGCTCTGGGAACTGGTCACCCTCTCCTCAGAGCACGGGCTGCTGGACCGGAGCCCAGCGGAGCGCTGCCAATGGTGTCTTCATCCTCATACCCTGTTACAGCAGGGTGTGCAGACGCTGGGGCGATGCTGTTCACTGAGGAGGCAGCCAGCTCGGCCAATGGTGTGGCTCTGCTCAAAGCCCTGCGAGCCTCAAGGTGTGTTTTGGGTGATGGGGTTGGATGGGAGTGGATAAATGAAAGGAGGAAGCTGTTTGGCTGCTTCTCTGAAAGGAAATGAGTTTTGCCTGAGTGATGAACCCACTGTGGCTGCTTCTGGACCCCCAGCTCTGCAAGATGAGCATTTCCCCACTGACGGGTGTAATGATGGTCTCCAGCTGCACCTGAAGCACAAGACAGGAATCTCCTAATGCAGCTCAGCAACCTTGGGCTCAATTGATCATGGTAAAACAGACCCAGGCCTCAGCACTAAGATATCCCTGCAACCCACAGTCACAACAGAAGAGCGTGCAGAAACACTCCAGTCCTGGTACAAGGGCTGCACATGGCTCATCCGCTGTGTGTTGTACAGGGAGAGCTCCTGTCTTGTCCCATATCCCACACTGGGCTGCTTTTGCAAGAAGCATCAAAGGCATCTCTACTGGAGAGCCAAAAATGCTTTAAAATTACCTGTTTTCCATTGGGAAGGGGAAGAACTGCAGAATAAATGGTTCTTGTGAGTGTCTCACATGAAACACCCAAGGATGGAGGCGAGTAATTCATGGATAATTACTTAATTATTGGAAGGGTGCTGGCCACAGCGCTGAGAAGCAGCTATGGAAGGCAGCTGCCTTCCTTCCTTTGATCCAAACCAATGTGAGCACCCATGCTGGCCATCCAGAAACAGGCTCATGCTGGGATCCTGCAGTGCCAGAACCTGAGGTGAGTGATGCTTCTCTGAGTCAGGATCAGTAACCTCTGGGTATAACCAGAAACAAACAGGCGTCCCCCATGCTGTCCCATGGAGAAGATGTGGCAAAACCTTCCCTGGGTTCTGGTTAGTGCTCTAAGAAGAACAGGGGATGTTCCCAGCAGCCTGTCTTCCAGGCAATGAACCAGTTTCGGTGCTGTGGTTTATTGTATTAAACCACGATGGGATTTAGCTCATTTACCCTGTGCTTTTTCACACCCTAGGTGACCGCGTGGTGGCAAGTACAAGACAAAGCAACAGGAGGTGGGCTCCATGCCCAGCTCCACCACAGCCACCGGACACCACCATGCCTCCAGCCCTCCACCCGGTGATGGTGAGCTCAGATGTTTACACTGGCCGTGCACTGGGCATCCCTAGCAGGGGATCATGGAGCAGTCTGGGAGCCCTGGGAAGCTCCGGTGTGCAGGGAGCTGTTGCATCTTGCTGTGTAATGAAACCCTACCACACCTGTGCAAATTTCCCCATAGCCTGGGGCTAGGGTGGGAGTGTGTTGGAGCATTAAATCAAGCTCCTTCAGAGCTGCTTGAAGATGGAAGATGTGAAATCAGGCCTATGAAACGGAGATCGTGTCCAGGCGATCCCCTGAGCATCTGCTCTTTGCAGTAGCTCTGGTTCTTGGCTGGTGCCCCTGGAGGGACAGGCAGAGCTTGCTGGTGCAGAAAGCCCAGCTGTGCTTCTGCTCCGCTCCTCCAGAGCAGTTGGGGCTTGCCTGGAACGGCCGGGATGTCACCTTGCATTGAGGAGCCAGCCAGCGGGCTCAGGGCTGTCCTGCCTGTTAGGACAGGAGCTAAGGGGGACCTAGGCAGAGGCAGGCGGAGCTGGATGCAGACTCCAGGTCTTGAGGCAGCGTCAGTCCTGCTTTGTGGAAGCATGGATCCCTAGGGTTTGTGTGTTGCTCCTTCACATTCTCTTCCCAGGGAGTGAGACAACCCGTAGAGCCAGGACTGTGCGCTGGGGTCTGGTGATGCAGTATCTTTCCCTTTGGTAAAGACTGCAGGGTAGCAAGCTAACTGCAGGGGAGATTCCCCACCACATGGTCACCCTGCAGCTCCTCAAGGCACAATGCCATACCTTACCTTACCTTACCTCTGCGTGAGGGGATGGATCCGATCACAGCAGCCACAGTTTCCCCTTGGAGACCTGTGCAGAGCTGAAGCAGCTCCAAGCACAGCTCCCAGGCTCGGTGCCAGCCCCACGCCAGGCTGCGCTGGTGCAGGGGCTGGTGGAGGAATCCAGGCAGGCTGCTGGTGCTGCAAGGGCTGCAGGATGCTGCTGCCAGACCAGCTGAGCTGCTTCCTTCAGAAGAGCTGTCTGCTGCGGTGCAGAGCAGGGCCAGGCACTATTTACGGGTAAGGGAGAGGAGAACGGGCTCAAAACTAGGATTTTGGGAGTGGTTTTGCTTGGAGTTTCTGTGGTAGCTGTGGGGACCATCCACAGCATCTTGATGGGTCAAGTATCCCCAGCCCATGAGCATGCTTTGTAAGGCTGTTCTCTTTGGTGCTGCCTGCTCTCTCCATACAGCTTGTTACTAACGGGTCTCTGCATCCTCCCTAGGAGACAGCTGATGCTGGTGCAGCATGAGCCGGGCTACGGGTGGTACCCAGGGTGCCCAGTGGCAGGGCTGTCACGTTGCATCTGAAACCCAAACACGATTCACCCGGTGCCTGCTAAGCTGCAAGGACCAGGCACAGGCTGCTCCCCTGCCTGCAGGAGGCACCTGCAGCAGCCAGTAAGCGGCTGCTTCTTCCTGCTGAAGCATCACTGATATTCACCAGCAGCTTCTCCTTTCTGTACCCACGGCTCCGAGGCACTCAATGAGCTGGGGCCGAGGGAGGGGGAGCCGAGGGTGAGGCTGGTGGAGGAGCAGCAGGATTTCAATACAAACACACGAGACACAGGCAGCTTGTTTTCCTCCTGCTTTGCCCACACAGTGAGATGTCAGGCTGGCATCTTCCCCTTGTGTCTGTGTGGCACCGGGTTGCTCTGCAGATCCCTGTCCCCTCCATGGGGACAAGTGCAAACGCACTGCCTCTTCGGGTGATGCTCAGCACACGCTCCCTGCGTTCCTGCCGCCTCCCTGCAGTCATAGCTCAGAAGCTCAGGCTGGAGCATCCGCTATCTTTAGTTGTACAGCTCCAAAACGTGTCTTGGCTTCATCACATGCTTAACACTGTGGGATATGCCCAAATATTAAGTAACTTCCCAAGCTGGGTCTAGCTCAGATTAATGGGACCTAGAACTGGTTTCTTTCCACTCGGGTCACAGAGAGCATTTGGATAGATAATTAGAAGAGATGCTGCCCTCCCCAGCTTGCTGGTGGGAGAGGCAATAGTAAGGAGGGAAGTGGGTTGAAGCTTCACTGGGCAAGTCTACTGGAGATGTTTCACTGGGCCTGAAGGTACCTGGAGTCTTTTGGAGAGGATCAAACCTGATGCTCGATGGCTGCCCATCACTGTCAGAGGGGATATTCGGAAGCAAAAACCCAACTCCAGAGCTTGATTTTGGGTTCCTTTTTCTTATGAAGGGGGCTCAGCATTTGGGACCTGCCTCTCCCCAACAGGAAAGGGGCTGGGCAGCCCAAGAGGGTGAATAACACCATGGCTGTACCCCCTCATCCCCGGGGCAGCCTCGGGCAGCTCCCATTAGGTCATTTTCAAGCCAGCCCTGCTTGGCCTCTGTGTCCGATGTAATCAGCATGACCGAATACTTGCCCACGGGGAAGCCTTGTTTGACTCTGGAGGTAATAAGATGATTCGAACACAAGAGCTGATAGTTTCAAGTAAGTGAAACTTAACCTCGCCGTATAAAGCGTTATTGTCCTGGCACAGAACTCCTCTGTCTGGGAGAGCGCAGCTGTGGGGACATAAATGCTGCTCTTCTCTTCTCTTCCCTTCTCTTCCCTTCTTTCTCTTGTTGCTGTTTGTTTGTTTCAAACACGGGGCCCTCGGGTTGGTTTGCTCGTGTTGGCTGTGATGGAGCCGTTGGTGGGATGTGGGCGCTAAGCGCTGCCCAGGGAAGCAGGGGACTGGCGGGCAAATTCCCTTTAGTCCAGGGAATTAAACCCCAAGCAAAGCCATTGATGGTTGTGAATTTAGTCGAGATCCAGGCCAAATCCTTTCCCCATTGAAGTTAAGTGTGAGCTTTAAGTGGTTTCAGAGGGGTCAGGGCTGGGACCTGCAGCTGTGCGCGGTTCAGGCAGGGTTTATGAAGGAAAAGGGGCTTTTGCTTTTTTTTGCTTAGTTTTGTTTGTTTCAAACTTCCTGTTTTCTGGAATTCCTCACCCACGCACATAGGGCAGACAGGCAGGGCTCGGTCCTGCTGGGTTTGGCCACTCTCAGGAATCCCCATGGGGGTTTGCCTTCTGGCAGAGCTGGGATGCTCTCATCCCGCTCATAGCTGACATAAAAACATTTCCTCCGACAGAGCTGCACTTAATTTATTTGTCCAAGCAGAGCAACCCAAGGCTCTTGGTGTGTGCTGCAAACACCACTCCTCCACCCCTGCTAAATAGCTGAAGGGTGATACAAGGATGAGCAATCCCTGGCCAAGGGGAACGCTTTGGAGTGAATGAACGGGAGTTGTGAATGGGAATGGCTCTGTGTGAGCAGCGCTGCAGCAGGGGTGACTTCACCCCGTGTAAGAGCAAACCAACCAAGGCCATGCCCTTGTGTCCCAGGGCAGAGGCAAAGACCCTGAGCTGCCTGCTCAAGCAAGCTGCTTCATCCAAGGTTTTATGCTGGCATGGACCGAGGTCTGCATTAGTGCTTGATGGTTCATGCTGAAATCCGTGCTTAACTCAGCATCATCCCGCAAAGAGGAAGCAGTGATTGGTAAGGTGCTGTGGGACCCAGCTGCCCTGCTCACCAAAGCCTCAGCTTGCTCACAGCACGTTTGTTGAAGGTGTTTTACTGCTCAGGACTGGCATAATGTCACTTTACCATCAATAGCCAGGGAAAGGCTCCGAGGCTGTGTCTGTACTGAGCAGTGGTTCATGTGCTGGTAAAACCCTGCTGGTGTAAGGCATTTCTCATAGTGAGACATATGAGGTGATGGGGTTGCTGAGGTGCTGTAGCTCCCAGTGCACACCAGCCAGTGGTGGAAGGAGGAGACATCAGGTCCTGAGCTCAGCGCTCATTTTCTCCTCCTCCCCAGGTGATACCAGGGCCTCTCCTCCATGAGCACATGAGACCCAACCCCATGAGTTGCTTTGCATCCCCTAAGTTATTTTCCCTGGTTTATGGCATCTTCCTCAGTCCTTTTTTGAATGCTTAAAACCCTGCAGTAGGAGGA